>NC_057795.1:549882055-550193996 GCF_018294505.1 Triticum aestivum | reverse complement strand
GACATTGACGGGTGCCACCATTCCTTCTTGGAGTGTGTCGGTGATAGCCATCCCCCACTTCCCTACGTGTGCCGGGGGAAACCCTAGGCCTCGTCCGGGCAGCAGCGTCGTCGGTGTCGCGTCCCTTCTTGAAGGTGCTGCTTGGTACGTGGCAGATCGGAGCCTCGGGTTGTGGTGGTTTGTCTCCGGAGGGCGCAGCGATGGCGGTTAGCCATCCACACTTTGTCGAGCTGTCATTGTTGGCATTTGTTTTTTCTTTTTCATTTGGGCTTCATGTGTTGCTCGCTCCAGCAATCCTATGTGTTGGTGTCCATTGCTTTGGAATACAAAACGGAGAAAAACCCTTTTTCAGTAATGTATATCTAATTAGACAAACATCTCACTGGTAGCAATGCTAGAGTGCACCAACGTTACAAGACATAAAGAGTATCCAAAGGTGGGTGGCCAAATACCAAAAAGTCAAACAGAAAAAAAATGCACACCACTTTTGCTATGGTAAAAAAGCGCTAGATATTCATTCTTGCAAAGCATGCCCAAAGTTTAACTGACAAAGTACAAGTAGCCAAGCACCAAGATTTTAAGAGAATGATCCGTGGATTGAAAGAGTTAGCTAGGTGAGAATATGTGTTATATAAATTACCAATTCTATTTCGAATAATGCAAATCTTATCTATCATCACAAATGAAGGAACAAAGTAAAAAAAAGTTAATAATATATATGGAAAAACATGGATGTTCAGTACCGTAGAAAAGAAAGTAATATGCATTTGACCAAAATATATAGATGCCAGACATGTAACTCCAATGACTATTAAGTATGCGTGAACTAGATGTTCTAGAACATCAAGAGAAACCATGGCCGACTAACTCAACCCCAAAAACACGACGCATATGCACACAATGTTCACAACTTCAAAAAAATGTTCACGAATTTTTAAAAATTGTTTGCAAATTCCAACATTGTTCACGAAATTGTAAAAAATGTTTGCGTATTCAAAAAATGTTCACAATTTTATAAGCAGCATTCGGGAAAATGAAAGAATGTTCGTGAGTTTAAAAAACGGTTCATGAAGGAAAAAATCATAAAAAAAAATTAAACACAAAAGTTAGGAAATGTTCATAAATTTCTAAAACTAGTTCCCAAATTTTAAAAAAAAACATCGATTCAAAAAATACTCACACGTTTCAAAAATATGTTCACAATTTTAAAAAATGTATGCGAATTTGTAAAGAAATGTTCATAAATTTGAAAAATGTTCAAAATTTCAGAAAACGTTCGTTAATTTGAAACATGTTCCTGATTTCCAAAAAAAGTTTATAATATAAAAAATCACAAAAAAGAAAAATAAAGAAAAGGGAAAATAGAAGAAAAATGAGAAATAAAAGGAAAAAGATAATGAAAAAGGAGAAAAAATACTTTTTTTAGACAATCTCGCATGCTTTTATTCATAGCCCATAATGTTTACAGGAATAAACTCAAGGTTTCCTGGTTGACCTAGCCATACATGACGACCAAAATTTAAAGATAAAGCATATCTAGCGAGATTGTGAGCCTCGAAATTCGAGCTCCTGAACTCATGAACTACTTTACATGAAGAGAAAACGTTTGCACGAAGTATTATTTCATGCACAATAGCGCCGTAACCAGCCGCCGAGTTCTTCTGGACATCTTCAACCACCATCTTGCAATCTGTTGCTAATTGAATGGAGTTCTCATATAGATCCTCAGCCAACGATTGGCCTTCCCTTACCGCTATTGCCTCTAGTGTGCTTACATCCGTGATGAACTCAAGTTTTCAGATCAAAGCACCCAAAAACATCCTTGTTGGTCTCGGCACACTGCTCCCACTGCTCCAAACTCCCCTTGCAAGGACACTGTTGCATCCACATTCATCTTTGCATGCCCCTCCGGCGGAGGCAACCATGAGTGTTGCCCCAAGCTAGCTCGCTTCGTAGCACTGCCAGCTCCTCTGTCGATCATCTCCAAGTCCCTCAAAAAGGAGAGTATGAAAGAGTTAGTAGTAAAAGGGCTATCAAAAATCTCTTCATGTATTGCTCTCCTTGCTCGCCAAACTGCCCAGAGTGTCACCACCATCCGTATAAAATCCCCTTGAGGCAAAGATTCATGCAATATAAAAATCCAGTTTTTTGCATCCAACTAAAGATTACCCAACATTGCCTCCACAGTCTCCTCTGAGCAGAGTGACCATACACTCCTGGCCATCACACAGTCCACTAGTGCATGCTTCCCGTCATCTTGCGCAGAACAAAAAGCGCACACACTCGTAGTGGACATTTTTCGATGGTGTAGCACCCCGGCTGTTGGAATTGTTTCATGGCAAAGTCTCCATAGAAATACCTTAATTTTAGATGGAACTTTAATATGCCACAGGGACGTCCAAGCTGCCTCTTCTTCTGCCTCATTTGAGTGTCCCCCAACCGGTTGCAGTAGTGCTTCACCTTGTAGTTTCATTTTCAACAAGAATTTGTAGACTGGCCTTACTGAAAAAACGCCTCGTTCGTCCTCTCCCCAAGCCCAAAAGTCATCAACTCTTCTAGTACACAGCGGGATCTTGAGTATCACATTTGCATCAACTGGCAGAAAAGTCGCGCGAACTTTATCCTCCTTCCACTTGGCCGAGGTTGAGTCAATAAGTTCAGCAACATGTGTTGGTCTATCCACCGCCAAACACGCAATAGGTCTCATTAGGCCCGATCGGGGGAGCCAGTTTTGGTCCCAGATACGGGTCTCTTCTCCTGTACCGATCCCCCGAATCAAACCTTGCTCTAGAGCTCCTCTCCCTTCTATAATGGATCTCCATATTTGTGATGGCCTGCTTCCTAGTTCGGCCTCAAGAAAAGAGGAGGCAGGGTAATACTTGGCTTTCAGAATCTTGGCACTTAAAGTAGAGGGAGTGTGTATAATCCGCCAAGCTTGTCTGGCCAGTAAAGAGAGGTTAAAGAGATCAATATCTCGAAAGCCAAGTCCTCCCAAATACTTCCGTTTAGTGCAAACATCCCAAGATATCCAGCATGGTTTCCTCTTCCCTCTTTTACTCCCCCCACCAGAATTGCCTGATCAGCGACGTGATACTTTCACAAATACCTCTAGGGAGCCTGAAACAAGACATAGAATATACGGGTATTGCCTGAGCCACTGCCTTGATCAACACCTCCTTCCCCGCATATGACAAAAGTTTTTCCATCCAACCTTTAATTTTCTCCCACACCCTGTCCTTTAGATACTTGAAAGTACCATTCTTTGCATGCCGACATCCGTTGGCATCCCAAGATACCTATCAGTTAGTTGCTCATCATAAACATGCAAAGTATTTTTGATCCCATCCCGTATCACCTGCGGACAGCCTTTGCTAAAGAAGATGGACGACTTCTCATTATTTACTCGTTGCCCCAATGCATTGCAGTATGTGTCCAACAGGTTTGACACCACTTCTGCCCCTTCTGTACTCGCCTTGAACAGCAACAGGCTATCATCAGCGAAAAGCAAGTGGTTAACAACACAAGCTTTCATGCTACTGTGATTCAGAATCAAAGAGCGTGTTTGAGGAAAAAACCATAACTGGTACAAAGGTCACTTGCTCTGATTTAAAAACACAAGTTCTGAACTTTTTGACATTTCACAGCGGGGCCCTAAAAAACTACAGTACTTCTGACAAAGGTAATCCTTCCGTTTACTCAAAAACTCTTAAAAAATAATCATGGAGGTGAGGTGCTTCGATACGGGCATATGAGCATTCATGCCAGATATTAACTTGCAGATGTGCACTTCTGAAAGAACACAAATTATTAACAGCAAAGCATTTGCAAGCACCATTCTTTTTTATCTTTTCTGAGTAAAACAAGTATTTAGTATTGTGGACTGGTATGGATCGTCAATCCTATTGATAATAGCACCACATTTTGGTCCATATTTGTCACCATGCTCAACTACATGGCATACGCTTTCGGACCGGGTGGCCGCGGGTTCTCCGCCGTGGCGCGGGCGGGCGGCTGGACGGCGGCGGCGGCGTTGGCGGTGGGGTGGCACAGCGGCGCAACCTGGCGGCGTCGCTCGGCCCAGGTCTGGGCCTGGGCGGGCCGGCGGCGAGGCGGGTCTACAGCAAGACTTCCGGGGGCGAGGGAGCGGCATTAAGCGGCTGGGTGCTGGCGGCGCCGACGCCAGCCTGCTGCAGCGTGGCCGGCATGGCTTAGCGGGCCTGGCCGGGCCAGGGGTGGCCTGGTATGCCCCGCTGCAGTGTCCGGACAGTGACCACGACGGTGCCGGAGGCACGGGCCTCTCGCACGACGGCGGTGGAGGTGGTCCCCCCCCTCCCCACCCCCCGCTCGGCCTTGGTGCTGATGGGTGTTGGGCGGTGGTTTGGCTGGTTAGCTCAGGTTGGGTGGTGGGGTTTGGAGTGCGGGAGAAATCCTTGTCGGTTCGTCGCTCCAATGAGGTGACATTGACGGGTGCCACCATTCCTTCTTGGAGTGTGTCGGTGATAGCCATCCCCCACTTCCCTACGTGTGCCGGGGGAAACCCTAGGCCTCGTCCGGGCAGCAGCGTCGTCGGTGTCGCGTCCCTTCTTGAAGGTGCTGCTTGGTACGTGGCAGATCGGAGCCTCGGGTTGTGGTGGTTTGTCTCCGGAGGGCGCAGCGATGGCGGTTAGCCATCCACACTTTGTCGAGCTGTCATTGTTGGCATTTGTTTTTTCTTTTTCATTTGGGCTTGATGTGTTGCTCGCTCCAGCAATCCTATGTGTTGGTGTCCATTGCTTTGGAATACAAAACGGAGAAAAACCCTTTTTCAGTAATGTATATCTAATTAGACAAACATCTCACTGGTAGCAATGCTAGAGTGCACCAACGTTACAAGACATAAAGAGTATCCAAAGGTGGGTGGCCAAATACCAAAAAGTCAAACAGAAAAAAAATGCACACCACTTTTGCTATGGTAAAAAAGCGCTAGATATTCATTCTTGCAAAGCATGCCCAAAGTTTAACTGACAAAGTACAAGTAGCCAAGCACCAAGATTTTAAGAGAATGATCCGTGGATTGAAAGAGTTAGCTAGGTGAGAATATGTGTTATATAAATTACCAATTCTATTTCGAATAATGCAAATCTTATCTATCATCACAAATGATGGAACAAAGTAAAAAAAAAGTTAATAATATATATGGAAAAACATGGATGTTCAGTACCGTAGAAAAGAAAGTAATATGCATTTGACCAAAATATATAGATGCCAGACATGTAACTCCAATGACTATTAAGTATGCGTGAACTAGATGTTCTAGAACATCAAGAGAAACCATGGCCGACTAACTCAACCCCAAAAACACGACGCATATGCACACAATGTTCACAACTTCAAAAAAATGTTCACGAATTTTTAAAAATTGTTTGCAAATTCCAACATTGTTCACGAAATTGTAAAAAATGTTTGCGTATTCAAAAAATGTTCACAATTTTATAAGCAGCATTCGGGAAAATGAAAGAATGTTCGTGAGTTTAAAAAACGGTTCATGAAGGAAAAAATCATAAAAAAAATTAAACACAAAAGTTAGGAAATGTTCATAAATTTCTAAAACTAGTTCCCAAATTTTTAAAAAAAACATCGATTCAAAAAATACTCACACGTTTCAAAAATATGTTCACAATTTTAAAAAATGTATGCGAATTTGTAAAGAAATGTTCATAAATTTGAAAAATGTTCAAAATTTCAGAAAACGTTCGTTAATTTGAAACATGTTCCTGATTTCCAAAAAAAGTTTATAATATAAAAATCACAAAAAAGAAAAATAAAGAAAAGGGAAAATAGAAGAAAAATGAGAAATAAAAGGAAAAAGATAATGAAAAAGGAGAAAAAATACTTTTTTTAGACAATCTCGCATGCTTTTATTCATAGCCCATAATGTTTACAGGAATAAACTCAAGGTTTCCTGGTTGACCTAGCCATACATGACGACCAAAATTTAAAGATAAAGCATATCTAGCGAGATTGTGAGCCTCGAAATTCGAGCTCCTGAACTCATGAACTACTTTACATGAAGAGAAAACGTTTGCACGAAGTATTATTTCATGCACAATAGCGCCGTAACCAGCCGCCGAGTTCTTCTGGACATCTTCAACCACCCTCTTGCAATCTGTTGCTAATTGAATGGAGTTCTCATATAGATCCTCAGCCAACGATTGGCCTTCCCTTACCGCTATTGCCTTTAGTGTGCTTACATCCGTGATGAACTCAAGTTTTCAGATCAAAGCACCCAAAAAACATCCTTGTTGGTCTCGGCACACTGCTCCCACTGCTCCAAACTCCCCTTGCAAGGACACTGTTGCATCCACATTCATCTTTGCATGCCCCTCCGGCGGAGGCAACCATGAGTGTTGCCCCAAGCTAGCTCGCTTCGTAGCACTGCCAGCTCCTCTGTCGATCATCTCCAAGTCCCTCAAAAAGGAGAGTATGAAAGAGTTAGTAGTAAAAGGGCTATCAAAAATCTCTTCATGTATTGCTCTCCTTGCTCGCCAAACTGCCCAGAGTGTCACCACCATCCGTATAAAATCCCCTTGAGGCAAAGATTCATGCAATATAAAAATCCAGTTTTTTGCATCCAACTAAAGATTACCCAACATTGCCTCCACAGTCTCCTCTGAGCAGAGTGACCATACACTCCTGGCCATCACACAGTCCACTAGTGCATGCTTCCCGTCATCTTGCGCAGAACAAAAAGCGCACACACTCGTAGTGGACATTTTTCGATGGTGTAGCACCCCGGCTGTTGGAATTGTTTCATGGCAAAGTCTCCATAGAAATACCTTAATTTTAGATGGAACTTTAATATGCCACAGGGACGTCCAAGCTGCCTCTTCTTCTGCCTCATTTGAGTGTCCCCCAACCGGTTGCAGTAGTGCTTCACCTTGTAGTTTCATTTTCAACAAGAATTTGTAGACTGGCCTTACTGAAAAAAACGCCTCGTTCGTCCTCTCCCCAAGCCCAAAAGTCATCAACTCTTCTAGTACACAGCGGGATCTTGAGTATCACATTTGCATCAACTGGCAGAAAAGTCGCGCGAACTTTATCCTCCTTCCACTTGGCCGAGGTTGAGTCAATAAGTTCAGCAACATGTGTTGGTCTATCCACCGCCAAACACGCAATAGGTCTCATTAGGCCCGATCGGGGGAGCCAGTTTTGGTCCCAGATACGGGTCTCTTCTCCTGTACCGATCCCCCGAATCAAACCTTGCTCTAGAGCTCCTCTCCCTTCTATAATGGATCTCCATATTTGTGATGGCCTGCTTCCTAGTTCGGCCTCAAGAAAAGAGGAGGCAGGGTAATACTTGGCTTTCAGAATCTTGGCACTTAAAGTAGAGGGAGTGTGTATAATCCGCCAAGCTTGTCTGGCCAGTAAAGAGAGGTTAAAGAGATCAATATCTCGAAAGCCAAGTCCTCCCAAATACTTCCGTTTAGTGCAAACATCCCAAGATATCCAGCATGGTTTCCTCTTCCCTCTTTTACTCCCCCCACCAGAATTGCCTGATCAGCGACGTGATACTTTCACAAATACCTCTAGGGAGCCTGAAACAAGACATAGAATATACGGGTATTGCCTGAGCCACTGCCTTGATCAACACCTCCTTCCCCGCATATGACAAAAGTTTTTCCATCCAACCTTTAATTTTCTCCCACACCCTGTCCTTTAGATACTTGAAAGTACCATTCTTTGCATGCCCGACATCCGTTGGCATCCCAAGATACCTATCAGTTAGTTGCTCATCATAAACATGCAAAGTATTTTTGATCCCATCCCGTATCACCTGCGGACAGCCTTTGCTAAAGAAGATGGACGACTTCTCATTATTTACTCGTTGCCCCAATGCATTGCAGTATGTGTCCAACAGGTTTGACACCACTTCTGCCCCTTCTGTACTCGCCTTGAACAGCAACAGGCTATCATCAGCGAAAAGCAAGTGGTTAACAACACAAGCTTTCATGCTACTGTGATTCAGAATCAAAGAGCGTGTTTGAGGAAAAAACCATAACTGGTACAAAGGTCACTTGCTCTGATTTAAAAACACAAGTTCTGAACTTTTTGACATTTCACAGCGGGGCCCTAAAAAACTACAGTACTTCTGACAAAGGTAATCCTTCCGTTTACTCAAAAACTCTTAAAAAATAATCATGGAGGTGAGATGCTTCGATACGGGCATATGAGCATTCATGCCAGATATTAACTTGCAGATGTGCACTTCTGAAAGAACACAAATTATTAACAGCAAAGCATTTGCAAGCACCATTCTTTTTTATCTTTTTTGAGTAAAACAAGTATTTAGTATTGTGGACTGGTATGGATCGTCAATCCTATTGATAATAGCACCACATTTTGGTCCATATTTGTCACCATGCTCAACTACATGGCATACGCTTTTGGACCGGGTGGCCGCGGGTTCTCCGCCGTGGCGCGGGCGGGCGGCTGGACGGCGGCGGCGGCGTTGGCGGTGGGGTGGCACAGCGGCGCAACCTGGCGGCGTCGCTCGGCCCAGGTCTGGGCCTGGGCGGGCCGGCGGCGAGGCGGGTCTACAGCAAGACTTCCGGGGGCGAGGGAGCGGCATTAAGCGGCTGGGTGCTGGCGGCGCCGACGCCAGCCTGCTGCAGCGTGGCCGGCATGGCTTAGCGGGCCTGGCCGGGCCAGGGGTGGCCTGGTATGCCCCGCTGCAGTGTCCGGACAGTGACCACGACGGTGCCGGAGGCACGGGCCTCTCGCACGACGGCGGTGGAGGTGGTCCCCCCCTCCCCACCCCCCGCTCGGCCTTGGTGCTGATGGGTGTTGGGCGGTGGTTTGGCTGGTTAGCTCAGGTTGGGTGGTGGGGTTTGGAGTGCGGGAGAAATCCTTGTCGGTTCGTCGCTCCAATGAGGTGACATTGACGGGTGCCACCATTCCTTCTTGGAGTGTGTCGGTGATAGCCATCCCCCACTTCCCTACGTGTGCCGGGGGAAACCCTAGGCCTCGTCCGGGCAGCAGCGTCGTCGGTGTCGCGTCCCTTCTTGAAGGTGCTGCTTGGTACGTGGCAGATCGGAGCCTCGGGTTGTGGTGGTTTGTCTCCGGAGGGCGCAGCGATGGCGGTTAGCCATCCACACTTTGTCGAGCTGTCATTGTTGGCATTTGTTTTTTCTTTTCATTTGGGCTTGATGTGTTGCTCGCTCCAGCAATCCTATGTGTTGGTGTCCATTGCTTTGGAATACAAAACGGAGAAAAACCCTTTTTCAGTAATGTATATCTAATTAGACAAACATCTCACTGGTAGCAATGCTAGAGTGCACCAACGTTACAAGACATAAAGAGTATCCAAAGGTGGGTGGCCAAATACCAAAAAGTCAAACAGAAAAAAAATGCACACCACTTTTGCTATGGTAAAAAAGCGCTAGATATTCATTCTTGCAAAGCATGCCCAAAGTTTAACTGACAAAGTACAAGTAGCCAAGCACCAAGATTTTAAGAGAATGATCCGTGGATTGAAAGAGTTAGCTAGGTGAGAATATGTGTTATATAAATTACCAATTCTATTTCGAATAATGCAAATCTTATCTATCATCACAAATGATGGAACAAAGTAAAAAAAAAGTTAATAATATATATGGAAAACATGGATGTTCAGTACCGTAGAAAAGAAAGTAATATGCATTTGACCAAAATATATAGATGCCAGACATGTAACTCCAATGACTATTAAGTATGCGTGAACTAGATGTTCTAGAACATCAAGAGAAACCATGGCCGACTAACTCAACCCCAAAAACACGACGCATATGCACACAATGTTCACAACTTCAAAAAAATGTTCACGAATTTTTAAAAATTGTTTGCAAATTCCAACATTGTTCACGAAATTGTAAAAAATGTTTGCGTATTCAAAAAATGTTCACAATTTTATAAGCAGCATTCGGGAAAATGAAAGAATGTTCGTGAGTTTAAAAAACGGTTCATGAAGGAAAAAATCATAAAAAAAATTAAACACAAAAGTTAGGAAATGTTCATAAATTTCTAAAACTAGTTCCCAAATTTTTAAAAAAAACATCGATTCAAAAAATACTCACACGTTTCAAAATATGTTCACAATTTTAAAAAATGTATGCGAATTTGTAAAGAAATGTTCATAAATTTGAAAAATGTTCAAAATTTCAGAAAACGTTCGTTAATTTGAAACATGTTCCTGATTTCCAAAAAAAGTTTATAATATAAAAATCACAAAAAAGAAAAATAAAGAAAAGGGAAAATAGAAGAAAAATGAGAAATAAAAGGAAAAAGATAATGAAAAAGGAGAAAAAATACTTTTTTTAGACAATCTCGCATGCTTTTATTCATAGCCCATAATGTTTACAGGAATAAACTCAAGGTTTCCTGGTTGACCTAGCCATACATGACGACCAAAATTTAAAGATAAAGCATATCTAGCGAGATTGTGAGCCTCGAAATTCGAGCTCCTGAACTCATGAACTACTTTACATGAAGAGAAAACGTTTGCACGAAGTATTATTTCATGCACAATAGCGCCGTAACCAGCCGCCGAGTTCTTCTGGACATCTTCAACCACCCTCTTGCAATCTGTTGCTAATTGAATGGAGTTCTCATATAGATCCTCAGCCAACGATTGGCCTTCCCTTACCGCTATTGCCTCTAGTGTGCTTACATCCGTGATGAACTCAAGTTTTCAGATCAAAGCACCCAAAAAACATCCTTGTTGGTCTCGGCACACTGCTCCCACTGCTCCAAACTCCCCTTGCAAGGACACTGTTGCATCCACATTCATCTTTGCATGCCCCTCCGGCGGAGGCAACCATGAGTGTTGCCCCAAGCTAGCTCGCTTCGTAGCACTGCCAGCTCCTCTGTCGATCATCTCCAAGTCCCTCAAAAAGGAGAGTATGAAAGAGTTAGTAGTAAAAGGGCTATCAAAAATCTCTTCATGTATTGCTCTCCTTGCTCGCCAAACTGCCCAGAGTGTCACCACCATCCGTATAAAATCCCCTTGAGGCAAAGATTCATGCAATATAAAAATCCAGTTTTTTGCATCCAACTAAAGATTACCCAACATTGCCTCCACAGTCTCCTCTGAGCAGAGTGACCATACACTCCTGGCCATCACACAGTCCACTAGTGCATGCTTCCCGTCATCTTGCGCAGAACAAAAAGCGCACACACTCGTAGTGGACATTTTTCGATGGTGTAGCACCCCGGCTGTTGGAATTGTTTCATGGCAAAGTCTCCATAGAAATACCTTAATTTTAGATGGAACTTTAATATGCCACAGGGACGTCCAAGCTGCCTCTTCTTCTGCCTCATTTGAGTGTCCCCCAACCGGTTGCAGTAGTGCTTCACCTTGTAGTTTCATTTTCAACAAGAATTTGTAGACTGGCCTTACTGAAAAAACGCCTCGTTCGTCCTCTCCCCAAGCCCAAAAGTCATCAACTCTTCTAGTACACGGCGGGATCTTGAGTATCACATTTGCATCAACTGGCAGAAAAGTCGCGCGAACTTTATCCTCCTTCCACTTGGCCGAGGTTGAGTCAATAAGTTCAGCAACATGTGTTGGTCTATCCACCGCCAAACACGCAATAGGTCTCATTAGGCCCGATCGGGGGAGCCAGTTTTGGTCCCAGATACGGGTCTCTTCTCCTGTACCGATCCCCCGAATCAAACCTTGCTCTAGAGCTCCTCTTCCTTCTATAATGGATCTCCATATTTGTGATGGCCTGCTTCCTAGTTCGGCCTCAAGAAAAGAGGAGGCAGGGTAATACTTGGCTTTCAGAATCTTGGCACTTAAAGTAGAGGGAGTGTGTATAATCCGCCAAGCTTGTCTGGCCAGTAAAGAGAGGTTAAAGAGATCAATATCTCGAAAGCCAAGTCCTCCCAAATACTTCCGTTTAGTGCAAACATCCCAAGATATCCAGCATGGTTTCCTCTTCCCTCTTTTACTCCCCCCACCAGAATTGCCTGATCAGCGACGTGATACTTTCACAAATACCTCTAGGGAGCCTGAAACAAGACATAGAATATACGGGTATTGCCTGAGCCACTGCCTTGATCAACACCTCCTTCCCCGCATATGACAAAAGTTTTTCCATCCAACCTTTAATTTTCTCCCACACCCTGTCCTTTAGATACTTGAAAGTACCATTCTTTGCATGCCCGACATCCGTTGGCATCCCAAGATACCTATCAGTTAGTTGCTCATCATAAACATGCAAAGTATTTTTGATCCCATCCCGTATCACCTGCGGACAGCCTTTGCTAAAGAAGATGGACGACTTCTCATTATTTACTCGTTGCCCCAATGCATTGCAGTATGTGTCCAACAGGTTTGACACCACTTCTGCCCCTTCTGTACTCGCCTTGAACAGCAACAGGCTATCATCAGCGAAAAGCAAGTGGTTAACAACACAAGCTTTCATGCTACTGTGATTCAGAATCAAAGAGCGTGTTTGAGGAAAAAACCATAACTGGTACAAAGGTCACTTGCTCTGATTTAAAAACACAAGTTCTGAACTTTTTGACATTTCACAGCGGGGCCCTAAAAAACTACAGTACTTCTGACAAAGGTAATCCTTCCGTTTACTCAAAAACTCTTAAAAAATAATCATGGAGGTGAGATGCTTCGATACGGGCATATGAGCATTCATGCCAGATATTAACTTGCAGATGTGCACTTCTGAAAGAACACAAATTATTAACAGCAAAGCATTTGCAAGCACCATTCTTTTTTATCTTTTCTGAGTAAAACAAGTATTTAGTATTGTGGACTGGTATGGATCGTCAATCCTATTGATAATAGCACCACATTTTGGTCCATATTTGTCACCATGCTCAACTACATGGCATACGCTTTCGGACCGGGTGGCCGCGGGTTCTCCGCCGTGGCACGGGCGGGCGGCTGGACGGCGGCGGCGGCGTTGGCGGTGGGGTGGCACAGCGGCGCAACCTGGCGGCGTCGCTCGGCCCAGGTCTGGGCCTGGGCGGGCCGGCGGCGAGGCGGGTCTACAGCAAGACTTCCGGGGGCGAGGGAGCGGCATTAAGCGGCTGGGTGCTGGCGGCGCCGACGCCAGCCTGCTGCAGCGTGGCCGGCATGGCTTAGCGGGCCTGGCCGGGCCAGGGGTGGCCTGGTATGCCCCGCTGCAGTGTCCGGACAGTGACCACGACGGTGCCGGAGGCACGGGCCTCTCGCACGACGGCGGTGGAGGTGGTCCCCCCCCCTCCCCACCCCCTGCTCGGCCTTGGTGCTGATGGGTGTTGGGCGGTGGTTTGGCTGGTTAGCTCAGGTTGGGTGGTGGGGTTTGGAGTGCGGGAGAAATCCTTGTCGGTTCGTCGCTCCAATGAGGTGACATTGACGGGTGCCACCATTCCTTCTTGGAGTGTGTCGGTGATAGCCATCCCCCACTTCCCTACGTGTGCCGGGGGAAACCCTAGGCCTCGTCCGGGAAGAGCGTCGTCGGTGTCGCGTCCCTTCTTGAAGGTGCTGCTTGGTACGTGGCAGATCGGAGCCTCGGGTTGTGGTGGTTTGTCTCCGGAGGGCGCAGCGATGGCGGTTAGCCATCCACACTTTGTCGAGCTGTCATTGTTGGCATTTGTTTTTTCTTTTTCATTTGGGCTTGATGTGTTGCTCGCTCCAGCAACCCTATGTGTTGGTGTCCATTGCTTTGGAATACAAAACGGAGAAAAACCCTTTTTCAGTAATGTATATCTAATTAGACAAACATCTCACTGGTAGCAATGCTAGAGTGCACCAACGTTACAAGACATAAAGAGTATCCAAAGGTGGGTGGCCAAATACCAAAAAGTCAAACAGAAAAAAAATGCACACCACTTTTGCTATGGTAAAAAAGCGCTAGATATTCATTCTTGCAAAGCATGCCCAAAGTTTAACTGACAAAGTACAAGTAGCCTAGCACCAAGATTTTAAGAGAATGATCCGTGGATTGAAAGAGTTAGCTAGGTGAGAATATGTGTTATATAAATTACCAATTCTATTTCGAATAATGCAAATCTTATCTATCATCACAAATGAAGGAACAAAGTAAAAAAAAAGTTAATAATATATATGGAAAAACATGGATGTTCAGTACCGTAGAAAAGAAAGTAATATGCATTTGACCAAAATATATAGATGCCAGACATGTAACTCCAATGACTATTAAGTATGCGTGAACTAGATGTTCTAGAACATCAAGAGAAACCATGGCCGACTAACTCAACCCCAAAAACACGACGCATATGCACACAATGTTCACAACTTCAAAAAAATGTTCACGAATTTTTAAAAATTGTTTGCAAATTCCAACATTGTTCACGAAATTGTAAAAAATGTTTGCGTATTCAAAAAATGTTCACAATTTTATAAGCAGCATTCGGGAAAATGAAAGAATGTTCGTGAGTTTAAAAAACGGTTCATGAAGGAAAAAATCATTAAAAAAAATTAAACACAAAAGTTAGGAAATGTTCATAAATTTCTAAAACTAGTTCCCAAATTTTAAAAAAAAACATCGATTCAAAAAATACTCACACGTTTCAAAAATATGTTCACAATTTTAAAAAATGTATGCGAATTTGTAAAGAAATGTTCATAAATTTGAAAAATGTTCAAAATTTCAGAAAACGTTCGTTAATTTGAAACATGTTCCTGATTTCCAAAAAAAGTTTATAATATAAAAAATCACAAAAAAGAAAAATAAAGAAAAGGGAAAATAGAAGAAAAATGAGAAATAAAAGGAAAAAGATAATGAAAAAGGAGAAAAATACTTTTTTTAGACAATCTCGCATGCTTTTATTCATAGCCCATAATGTTTACAGGAATAAACTCAAGGTTTCCTGGTTGACCTAGCCATACATGACGACCAAAATTTAAAGATAAATCATATCTAGCGAGATTGTGAGCCTCGAAATTCGAGCTCCTGAACTCATGAACTACTTTACATGAAGAGAAAACGTTTGCACGAAGTATTATTTCATGCACAATAGCGCCGTAACCAGCCGCCGAGTTCTTCTGGACATCTTCAACCACCCTCTTGCAATCTGTTGCTAATTGAATGGAGTTCTCATATAGATCCTCAGCCAACGATTGGCCTTCCCTTACCGCTATTGCCTCTAGTGTGCTTACATCCGTGATGAACTCGAGTTTTCAGATCAAAGCACCCAAAAAACATCCTTGTTGGTCTCGGCACACTGCTCCCACTGCTCCAAACTCCCCTTGCAAGGACACTGTTGCATCCACATTCATCTTTGCATGCCCCTCCGGCGGAGGCAACCATGAGTGTTGCCCCAAGCTAGCTCGCTTCGTAGCACTGCCAGCTCCTCTGTCGATCATCTCCAAGTCCCTCAAAAAGGAGAGTATGAAAGAGTTAGTAGTAAAAGGGCTATCAAAAATCTCTTCATGTATTGCTCTCCTTGCTCGCCAAACTGCCCAGAGTGTCACCACCATCCGTATAAATCCCCTTGAGGCAAAGATTCATGCAATATAAAAATCCAGTTTTTTGCATCCAACTAAAGATTACCCAACATTGCCTCCACAGTCTCCTCTGAGCAGAGTGACCATACACTCCTGGCCATCACACAGTCCACTAGTGCATGCTTCCCGTCATCTTGCGCAGAACAAAAAGCGCACACACTCGTAGTGGACATTTTTCGATGGTGTAGCACCCCGGCTGTTGGAATTGTTTCATGGCAAAGTCTCCATAGAAATACCTTAATTTTAGATGGAACTTTAATATGCCACAGGGACGTCCAAGCTGCCTCTTCTTCTGCCTCATTTGAGTGTCCCCCAACCGGTTGCAGTAGTGCTTCACCTTGTAGTTTCATTTTCAACAAGAATTTGTAGACTGGCCTTACTGAAAAAACGCCTCGTTCGTCCTCTCCCCAAGCCCAAAAGTCATCAACTCTTCTAGTACACAGCGGGATCTTGAGTATCACATTTGCATCAACTGGCAGAAAAGTCGCGCGAACTTTATCCTCCTTCCACTTGGCCGAGGTTGAGTCAATAAGTTCAGCAACATGTGTTGGTCTATCCACCGCCAAACACGCAATAGGTCTCATTAGGCCCGATCGGGGGAGCCAGTTTTGGTCCCAGATACGGGTCTCTTCTCCTGTACCGATCCCCCGAATCAAACCTTGCTCTAGAGCTCCTCTCCCTTCTATAATGGATCTCCATATTTGTGATGGCCTGCTTCCTAGTTCGGCCTCAAGAAAAGAGGAGGCAGGGTAATACTTGGCTTTCAGAATCTTGGCACTTAAAGTAGAGGGAGTGTGTATAATCCGCCAAGCTTGTCTGGCCAGTAAAGAGAGGTTAAAGAGATCAATATCTCGAAAGCCAAGTCCTCCCAAATACTTCCGTTTAGTGCAAACATCCCAAGATATCCAGCATGGTTTCCTCTTCCCTCTTTTACTCCCCCCACCAGAATTGCCTGATCAGCGACGTGATACTTTCACAAATACCTCTAGGGAGCCTGAAACAAGACATAGAATATACGGGTATTGCCTGAGCCACTGCCTTGATCAACACCTCCTTCCCCGCATATGACAAAAGTTTTTCCATCCAACCTTTAATTTTCTCCCACACCCTGTCCTTTAGATACTTGAAAGTACCATTCTTTGCATGCCCGACATCCGTTGGCATCCCAAGATACCTATCAGTTAGTTGCTCATCATAAACATGCAAAGTATTTTTGATCCCATCCCGTATCACCTGCGGACAGCCTTTGCTAAAGAAGATGGACGACTTCTCATTATTTACTCGTTGCCCCAATGCATTACAGTATGTGTCCAACAGGTTTGACACCACTTCTGCCCCTTCTGTACTCGCCTTGAACAGCAACAGGCTATCATCAGCGAAAAGCAAGTGGTTAACAACCGGAGCTATCGGTGCCACCTGAACTCCCATAAAAGCTGATGACTGAGGAACAGACGTTAGTAGGCACGAAAGGCCCTCCGCTGCTATCAAAAAGAGATAAGGGGAGATAGGATCTCCCTGCCGAATACCTCTACTAGGTTTGAATTCATCCAACTTTTCTCCATTAAACAGAACCGAAAAAGAAACTGACTTGATCATATTCATTACCACATTAATCCACTGCTGAGCAAAACCGAGCCTTTCCATCATTGCTTGAAGATACTCCCACTCCAGCCTGTCATGGGCTTTTTGCATATCCAATTTAAGAGCACAGTGGCTGTTCCTCTTGGATTTACTCCCCTTCATAAAATGCAAACATTCATATGCTGTAATTATATTATCACTTATCAATCTGACAGGCACAAACGCTGATTGTTCCTCTGAAATAATCTCTGGCAGTATTTGCTTCAGCCTGTTTGCAATCACCTTCGAAGCAATCTTATACAATACATTGCACAAACTTATAGGCCCGAACTGAGTTAACAAGGTTGGGCTCATTACCTTTGGTATAAGGACCAAGAAAGTATCATTGATACACTCTGCATCTTCCTCCCCTTTTACTATCCGGAGGACAGCCTTTGTAACTTCTACTCCACACACATCCCAATGGCGTTGATAAAAGTGAGCTGGAAACCCATCCGGGCCCGAGGATTTTGTGGGAAACATCTGAAAGAGTGCGGATTTGACCTCCTCATCCGAATAATCTGCATAAAGAATATCATTCATCTCCGGTGTAACCTTTCTTGGAACATGGCAAAGGACAGCCTCCATGTCCGTCACACCCTCTGTTGTGTATAGATTTTTATAAAAGAGCGTGACCATCTCCTTTAGTTCCTTCGGATCATCCACCTGTACACCTAGCGAGTTCATCAGGGCCTTTATCATGTTCTTTTTTCTCCGCATGCTCGCACGCATATGAAAAAACTTCGTGTTCTTATCTCTCGCCGATAGCCACTTTATCCTTGATCGTTGTCTCCATAATAATTCTTCTCTATGATATAGTTCCACCAACCTCTCATTCACCTTCTTCTCCTCGTGCCTTGGGCCCGAACGCCCCTATGCATTACGCAAGAGCTCAAGCTTCTATTTCAACTCCTTGATCTCCTTGCGAACTGACCCGAAAGTCCTTCTGTCCCATCTCCTCAAGTTATTTGACAGCCCTGCTAACTTGAGCTTTAGATCCTCCACTCTTTCCCCGACCAAAGGTGCTGCCCAGGAAGTAACAATAGTGCTCTTCAAATCCTCATGGGTCTCCCAGGCAACTTCTGTTGGGGAACGTTGCAGAAAATTAAAAATTTTCCTACGGTTTCACCAAGATCCATCTATGAGTTCATCTAAGCAACGAGTCATGGGAGAGAGATTGCATCTACATACCACTTTGTAGATCGCGTGCGGAAGCGTTCAAGGGAACGGTGATGATGGAGTCGTACTCGCCGTGATTCAAATCACTGATGACCAAGTGCTGAACGGTCAGCACCTCCGCGTTCAACACACGTACGGTACGGACGACGTCTCCTCCTTCTTGATCCAGCAAGGGGGAAGGAGAGGTTGAGGAAGAAGGCTCCAGCAGCAGCACGACGGCATGGTGTTGGTGGAGAGGCAGTACTCCGACAGGGCTTCGCCAAGTGCTAACGGAGGAGGAGAGGTGTTGGGGAGGGGAGGGGCTGCGCCTTGGATCAGGTGTTCAGCCCTCCCCTCACCCCTATATTTATAGGGGAAGGGGGAAGGGGGCCGGCCCCCTCTAGATGAGATCTAGAGGGGGGCGGCGGCCAGGGAGGGGGCTTGCCCCCCAAGCAAAGGGGGGCGCCCCCTTTAGGGTTCCCCCCCCCAACCCTAGGAGCATGGGCCCAAGGGGGGCGCCCAGCCCTCCAGGGGCTGGTTCCCTGCCCCACGCGGCCCATGTGGCCCACCAAGAGGGGTGGCCCCTCCCGGTGGACCCCCGGAACCCCTCCGGTGGCCCCGGTACAATACCGATATGCCCCCGAAACTTTCCGGTGTCCGCATGACAACTTCCCATATATAAATCTTCACCTCCGGACCCTTCCGGAACTCCTCGTGACGTCAGGGATCTCATCCGGGACTCTGAACAACATTCAGTAATCACATACAAGTCTTCCTAATAACCCTAGCGTCACTGAACCTTAAGTGTGTAGACCCTACGGGTTCGGGAGACATGCAGACATGACCGAGACGGCTCTCCGGTCAATAACCAACAGCGGGATCTGGATACCCATGTTGGCTCCCACATGCTCCTCGATGATGTCATCGGATGAACCACGATGTCGAGGATTCAATCAACCCCCGTATACTATTCCCTTTGTCAATCGGTACGTTACTTGCCCGAGACTCGATCGTCGGTATCCCAATACCTCGTTCAGTCTCGTTACCGGCAAGTCACTTTACTCGTACCGTAATGCATGATCCCGTGACCAGACACTTGGTCACTTTGAGCTCATTATGATGATGCATTACCGAGTGGGCCCAGAGATACATCTCCGTCATACGGAGTGACAAATCCCAGTCTCGATCCGTGTCAACCCAACAGACACTTTCGGAGATACCTGTAGTGCACCTTTATAGTCACCCAGTTACGTTGTGACGTTTGGTACACCCAAAGCACTCCTACGGTATCCGGGAGTTACACGATCTCATGGTCTAAGGAAGAGATACTTGACATTGGAAAAGCTCTAGCAAAACGAACTACACGATCTTGTGCTATGCTTAGGATTGGGTCTTGTCCATCACGTCATTCTCCTAATGACGTGATCCCGTTGTCAATGACATCTAATGTTCATAGTCAGGAGTTGTCATCTCCATGTTGACCTCTATCCAATCTATTGTTTCCGTTAGTGGCAGAATTTCACCTAAAGTTTTGAGATGTTTGCCATAATCCCACAACAAGCTTGTGATTTTCGTTGTTGGTTTTTCCAACAACTCCGTTATAACCTTCTTGGAAGGGTGCTTTCCAAGCTCATTTGTGGCAGAAGTTGTCATTTTCTTCTCCGTTCTTTTCTTTCCAATGATCTATCTTCTATTCTTTCTCCCAGGGGCATTGTGATGTTGTTCTCTTCACTCATCATCTTGTTTTGTCAAGATCATGTTCTTTTCCATGCTTATCCACTTAACCGGAGTGTTGTGTCTATCATTCCTCTTTTAACCGGAGTCTCATCCAAGTGCTTTCATTTTGCCAAGTTCATGTTCTATTCCTTCCATGTTCAGTCGGAGTGCTGCCAAATTATATCATTCTTATTCATTCTTATCTCGTTTCAACCGGAGTGGTTTCGAATTCTATTTTGTCCATTAAACTCTTGATTCATGTCTTTGCAACCTTCAAGTTCTCGTAATGTTCCTTGTTCCTCTTTTCCAACGGATTGTTTGCAATCTCATTCATCTCTGTTGTACTCTTTCTTTTTAATTGCTCAACCTCTCATGGTTCATGGTTTCACTCGTTTGTCGAAGAAGCAACTTAGTTTACCTCTTATATTCCTCTTCCGCTTCCCTCCGGTGCCATCCTAGATCTCGGGACGAGATCTCTTGTTAGTGGAGGAGTGTTGTGACGCCCCGAGACCGATGCTCCAGTTGCCTCCTTATTTTTAGTTGTTGTCGTGTGTTTATTGTGCTTGTTGCATTATCATAATTGTTTTGCATATTTCATTCCTATATGTTTATGCCATGATCATGTTGAGTGCCTTGTCATTTTTGCTTCTTGCATCATGTTCATCTTGTATTACATTGCATTGCACCATCCTTGCTTTATTCTATGCTTCATGATGTGATGTGCCTCTTGTCCTTTTATTGCATTGCATCATGATCATCATGCCTTGGTTGGCATATCTAAGTCTTGTTATGTGTTATCGTGTGAATCCCTCTTCTTGCTATCTTCACCTCATTTCTTAACTTTGCACATACCAGCAGCCATTCACCAAGTTCACCCAAGTTTCTATCCCAGCCAAACATCTCCTTTCTTCTTTATTACACTTATACTCTTGTGACATTTCTCCGCCCAGAAAAATGTTCACCTTTTTTCCTATAAATCCTACACCTTTCATTTAACCTTTCTGTCAAGTTTCAGCTCATTTGAAGATGATTTGGTTGGGTTCAAAAATGACTCAAGTTTGAATTTAATTCAAACTTGATTTATTTTTTCACCTCTAAAAATGGCCAAAGCAATTTATTCAAATAGAACATATCTCCAGAAGCTCATACTAATTCTCATGCTAGCTTCTACCCTGTCTATGCTTTTCTGTAATTATTTCCTGTCTGAAGGAATTAAGGAAAAGAAAAGGGCAGGAGTTTAGCGGTGCAGCCCAGCCAGCTTCGTCGCAGCCCAACGTCAGCAGTAGCAGCAACTCGCAGCCCAGCCCGTGCCTGGCCTTTGCTCCTCTTGCCCTGGTAAATTTTCTCAATGCACCCCCTGGGCCCGCCTGTCATTCCCTCAAACCTCACCTTTTCTTCCACCTCCCGTGGCTTTCATCTCTCACGGTAAAACAGAGCACCACACCGCACATGGCCACCGTGGCCGAGCCGCTCGCCTGCGCCCCCTCTATATAAACCCCTGCGGCTCCTCTAGGGTTTCCCTCTCCCCATTCCCCTCTCTCGGCGCCGCCGCCGCTCCAGGTAAGGGTAGCCCACGCCATAGCCGACGCCATGTCCGAGTCGAGTTTGAGCTCGTGCTCGGCTTGATCCTTCCAGTGGCCACCCTCTTCTTTCTCGGGGGCGTCAAGATCGTCGTCTTCGTCTTCATCATCTCGCCCAAGGATCGCCAAGTCCCTCGACGTCTTCTTCCTCCGCTTCGTCTTCTTCACGGTTCAGAGGAACGCCAAGATCAGCGCATCCTCACGTCGTCTCCGGTCGCCGTCGACCTTGTACGACTCCAGCAGCAACCCCTCGGTGAAGCTCCGATCCTATCCATCCCTCTCTGGTCTTGTTGGCATATCCATCGTTCCGCGCGTCTCCGAGTTCGTCCGCCATGGCTGTATACGAGGAGCTCAAGCTCTTGCCTTGGCTCCTCTGTTCCGCCCCTTCTCACACCCACAGCACCACTCATGCATCCACGCACACCCCTCGCTGCACACACACGCACACTGTCGTGCGTGCCCAGCCACGGCGCAATCTGTCTCTGTTCTCTTCAGGTTGGTTCAGTTAAGCTGGATGATCTAGCGCCGAGCCCGCCGCGGCACGCGCACGAGTCCCACACACCTCTATTCCAGCCGGCAGCCATGGCTGTAGCCATGGCCAAGCCCCTCGCGCAAGCTCCTGTACACGCGCACGCCCACGCCCGCAGCACGCCTCGCTTCTCGCCCCATGGCCGCTAAGCTGCCATTGACATCCCGCCTTGCCGTGTCATGCCCGAGATGAGCACGAGCTCGTGCTCGAGCCTCTGTACGCACGCGTCGCACAGCGCACCCACCTCCCAATCCCGCACACCCGCCGCCGCCTCCTGGGCCCCGCCGTTTCACCGTTGCCCGCCGGTGTCGCCGATGTCTTCTCTGTTGCAAAGGAGAAGAAACCCCGTCCGCCGTGGAGCTAGTTCAAAAGAAACCGTGGCCCATCGGGTCAAGAGTAGTAGCAGCAACGCAGCGGATCGGGGCGCAGAGTTCTACCGGGGAGACCCGGGTTCGAATCCCCTCGGGAACATTTTTAGAACCCCAATTTTTGCTCAGTTTTTCCTGTACTGTTGCGCGCGCGCACACACACTCAGCGCTCACTCGGGCCAAATCTTCCTGGGCCGCTGCAGGTTGCTGCAATCCGGCCAGTGCATATTTTTTTCCCAATCTGAATTTACCATTTTCCAATGCATTCTTATTTACAGAATTGCCACTGTTTTACATTGTTAATAACTAAATATGCATGCATCCAAATTAAACAAACTATATATGTAAAATGCTTAGAATTTTATCTGGTTTCACAATATGCAACTTTCATCCATGTTAAAATATTTAAAATTGTTGTTTGCATTAATTTGCATAAATAGCATGTTAAAATGATTTATTTCATAACTAAATAACCGTAGCTCCAACTTTAATAAACTTTATATATAAATGGGGTGGAAAAATGCCTAGTTTAACATGGTGCACTTTATTTTCCTGTTTAACAATATTAAAATATGTTTTAGGGCAGAACAGTACCAAATTCAAAATATGGACATGAGGATTTTCCGGAATTATTGTTTGTTGTTTCCGGCCTCATTTAAACTTGCCTATGCCTCGTGTTTTGTTCCACTCTTGCCGCCCTAGTTTCCGTCATACCGGTGTTATGTTCCCGGATTTTGCGTTCCTTACGCGGTCGGGTGATTTATGGGACCCACTTGACAGTTCGCTTTGAATAAAACTCCTCTAGCAAGGCCCAACATTGGTTTTACCATTTGCCTCACCTAGCCCTTTTTTTCCCTTGGGTTTCCGGAGCCCGAGGGTCATCTTTATTTACACCCCCGGGCCAGTGCTCGTCGTGAGTGTTGGTCCAAACTGTCGGCCGCCGGTGGCCACCGGGGGCAACTCTGGGCTGGTCTACCGGAAGTCTGGACAATCCGGTGTGCCCTGAGAACGAGATATGTGCAGCTCCTATCGGGATTTGTCGGCATAGCGGGAGGCTTTGCTGGTCTTGTTTTACCATTGTCGAAATGTCTTGTAAACCGGGATTCCGAGTCTGATCGGGTCTTCCTGGGAGAAGGTCTATTCCTTCGTTGATCGCGAGAGCTTGTCATGGGCTAAGTTGGGACACCACTGCAGGGTATTATCTTTCGAAAGCCGTGCCTGCGGTTATAGGCAGATGGGAATTTGTTAATGTTCGGTTGTAGATAACTTGACACCAGATCCAAATTAAAACGCATCAACCGTGTGTAGCCGTGATGGTCTCTTCTCGGCGGAGTCCGGGAAGTGAACACGGTTTCTGAGTTATGTTTGACGTAAGTAGGAGTTCAGGATCACTTCTTGATCATTACTAGTTGACGACCGTTCCTCTTGCTCTCTTCTCGCTCTTATTTCCATATGTTAGCCACCATATATGCTTAGTAGCTGCTGCAGCCTCACCACTTTACCCCTTCCTTTCCCTTTAAGCTTTGCTAGTCTTGATACCCATGGTAATGGGATTGCTGAGTCCTCATGGCTCACAGATTACTACAACAACAGTTGCAGGTACAGGTTGTGCGATGATCATGACGCGAGAGCGATGCTTGCTTGCGTTGAGTTCTTCTTCTGCTCCTTCGATCGGGGGATAGGTTCCAGGTCGGCAGCCTGGGCTAGCAGGGTGGATGTCGTTTGAGTTTCTGTTTGTGTTTCATCCGTAGTTGTGTGATGCTCTATGTATTGTGATGTTGTATTCGTGTGGCATTGTATGCCTTATGTATGTATCCCCATCTATTATGTAATGTTGATGTAATGATATCCACCTTGCAAAAGCGTTTCAATATGCGGGTCTATCCTTGATGGGACCTTCGCGTTCCTTTTGGATAGGGTCGCATATTGGGCGTGACATTAAGCTTCGCTACGGGAGAGAAAGTCTCATCGTAGTCAATCCCTTGAACTTGCCGATAACCCTTAGCGACAAGTCGAGCTTTATAGATGGTGACATTACCATCCGCGTCCGTCTTCTTCTTAAAGATCCATTTGTTTTCTATCGCTCGCCGATCATCGGGCAAGTCAGTCAAAGTCCATACTTTGTTTTCATACATGGATTCTATCTCAGATTGCATGGCTTCAAGCCATTTGTTGGAATCTGGGCCTGCCACCGCTTCTTCATAGTTCGAAGGTTCATCGTTGTCTAACAACATGATTTCCAGGACAGGGTTGCCATACCACTCTAGTGTGGAACGTGTCCTTGTGGACCTACGAAGTTCAGTAGCAACTTGATCAGAAGTACCTTGATCATCATCTTTAATTTCCTCTCCATTCGGTGTAGGCACCACAGGAACGTTTTCCTGAGCTGCACTACTTTCCGGTTCAAGAGGTAGTACTTCATCGAGTTCTACTTTCCTCCCACTTACTCCTTTCGAGAGAAACTCTTTTTCCAGAAAGGATCCGTTCTTGGCAACAAAGATCTTGCCCTCGGATCTTAAGTAGAAGGTATACCCAATGGTTTCTTTGGGGTATCCAATGAAGACGCATTTTCTGACTTGGGTTCGAGCTTTTCAGGTTGAAGTTTGTTGACATAAGCATCGCATCCCCAAACTTTCAGAAACGACAGCTTAGGTTTCTTCCCAAACCATAATTCATACGGTGTTATCTCAACGGATTTAGACGGTGCCCTATTTAAAGTGAATGTAGCTGTCTCTAGAGCGTATCCCCAAAATGATAGCGGTAAATCGGTAAGGGACATCATAGATCGCACCATATCCAATAGAGTGCGATTACGACGTTCGGACACACCGTTACGCTGAGGTGTTCCAGGCGGCGTGAGTTGTGAAATGATTCCACATTTTCTTAAGTGTGTACCAAATTCGTGACTTAAATATTCTCCTCCATGATCCGATCGTAAGAATTTTATCTTTCGATCACGTTGATTCTCTACTTCATTTTGAAATTCCTTGAACTTTTCAAAGGTCCCAGACTTGTGTTTCATCAAGTAGACATACCCATATCTACTCAAGTCATCAGTGAGAGTGAGAACATAACGATATCCTCCGCGAGCCTCAACGCTCATTGGACCACACACATTAGTGTGTATGATTTCCAATAAGTTGGTTGCTCGCTCCATTGTTCCGGAGAACGGGGTCTTGGTCATTTTGCCCATGAGGCATGGTTCGCATGTGTCAAATGATTCATAATCTAGAGACTCTAAAAGTCCATCAGCATGGAGCTTCTTCATGCGCTTGACACCAATGTGACCAAGGCGGCAGTGCCACAAGTATGTGGGACTATCGTTATCAACTTTACATCTTTTGGTATTCACACTATGAATATGTGTAACATTACGCTCGAGATTCATTAAGAATAAACCATTGACCATCGGGGCATGACCATAAAACATATCTCTCATATAAATAGAACAACCATTATTCTCGGATTTAAATGAGTAGCCATCTCGTATCAAACGAGATCCAGATACAATGTTCATGCTCAAACTTGGCACTAAATAACAATTATTGAGGTTTAAAACTAATCCCGTAGGTAAATGTAGAGGTAGCGTGCCGACGGCGATCACATCGACCTTGGAACCATTCCCGACGCGCATCGTCACCTCGTCCTTCGCCAGTCTCCGCTTATTTCGCAGCTCCTGCTGTGAGTTACAAATGTGAGCAACGGCACCGGTATCAAATACCCAGGAGTTACTACGAGTACTGGTAAGGTACACATCAATTACATGTATATCAAATATACCTTTAGTGTTGCCGGCCTTCTTGTCCGCTAAGTATTTGGGGCAGTTCCGCTTCCAGTGACCCTTCCCCTTGCAATAAAAGCACTCAGCCTCAGGCTTGGGTCCATTCTTTGACTTCTTCCCAGCAACTGGCTTACCAGGCGCGGCAACATCTTTGCCGTCCTTCTTGAAGTTCTTCTTACCCTTGTCCTTCTTGAACTTAGTGGTCTTATTGACCATCAACACTTGATGTTCTTTCTTGATTTCAACCTCTGCTGACTTTAGCATTGAGAATACTTCAGGAATGGTCTTTACCATCCCCTGCATATTGTAGTTTAACACAAAGCTCTTGTAGCTCGGTGGGAGCGACTAAAGGATTCTGTCAATGACCGCCTCTTCCGGGAGATTGATCTCCAACTGGGATAGGCGGTTGTGCAACCCAGACATTTTGAGTATGTGCTCACTGACAGAACTGTTTTCCTCCATCTTAAAACTATAGAACTTGTCGGAGACTTCATATCTCTCGACCCGGGCATGAGCTTGGAAAACCATTTTCAGCTCCTCGAACATCTCATATGCTCCGTGCTTCTCAAAACGCTTTTGGAGCCCCGGTTCTAAGCTGTAAAGCATGCCGCACTGAACGAGGGAGTAATCATCTGCACGTGATTGCCAAGTGTTCATAACGTCTTGGTTCTCTGGGATGGGTGCTTCACCTAGCGGTGCATCTAGGACATAATCTTTCTTGGCTGCTATGAGGATGATCCTCAGGTTCCGAACCCTATCCGAATAGTTGCTGCCATCATCTTTCAGCTTGGTTTTCTCTAGGAACGCGTTGAAGTTCATGTTGACATGAGCGTTGGCCATTTGATCTACAAGACATATTTTGCAAAAGTTTTAAACTAAGTTCATGATAATTAAGTTCATCTAATCAAATTATTTAATGAACTCCCACTCAGATTAGACATCCCTCTAGTCATCTAAGTGTTTACACGATCCGAGTCGACTAGGCCGTGTCCGATCATCACGTGAGACGGACTAGTCATCATCGGTGAACATCTCCATGTTGATCGTATCTTCCATACGACTCATGTTCGACCTTTCGGTCTCTGTGTTCCGAGGCCATGTCTGTACATGCTAGGCTCGTCAAGTTAACCCTAAGTGTTCTGCATGTGTAAATCTGTCTTACACCCGTTGTATGTGAACGTAAGGATCTATCACACCCGATCATCACGTGGTGCTTCGAAACGACGAACTTTAACAACGGTGCACAGTTAGGGGGAACACTTTCTTGAAATTATTATAAGGGACCATCTTATTTACTACCGCCGTTCTAAGTAAACAAGATGCATAAAACATAATAAACATCACATGCAATTATATAGTAGTGACATGATATGGCCAATATCATATAGCTCCTTCGATCTCCATCTTCGTCACCGGCATGACACCATGATCTCCATCATCATGATCTCCATCATTGTGTCTTCATGAAGTTGTCACGCCAACGACTACTTCTACTTCTATAGCTAACGCGTTTAGCAATAAAGTAAAGTAATTTACATGGCGTTCTTCAATGACACGCAGGTCATACGAAAAATAAAGACAACTCCTATGGCTCCTGCCGGTTGTCATATTCATCGACATGCAAGTCGTGATTCCTATTACAAGAACATGATCTCATACATCACAATATATCATTCATCATTCATCACAACTTCTGGCCATATCACATCACATGACAATTGCTGCAAAAACAAGTTAGACGTCCTCTAATTGTTGTTGCATCTTTTACGTGGCTGCAATTGGGTTCTAACAAGAACGTTTTCTTACCTACGAATAACCACAACGTGATTTTGTCAACTTCTATTTACCCTTCATAAGGACCCTCTTCATCTAATCCGCTCCAACTAAAGTAGGAGAGACAGACACCCGCTAGCCACCTTATGCAACTAGTGCATGTCGGTCGGTGGAACCTGTCTCACGTAAGCGTACGTGTAAGGTCGGTCCGGGCCGCTTCATCCCATAATACCGCTGAAGCAAGAAAAGACTAGTAGCGGAAAGCAAGTTGACAAGATCTACGCCCACAACAAAATTGTGTTCTACTCGTGCAATAGAGAACTACGAAGACCTAGCTCATGATGCCACTGTTGGGGAACGTTGCAGAAAATTAAAAAATTTCCTACGGTTTCACCAAGATCCATCTATGAGTTCATCTAAGCAACGAGTCATGGGAGAGAGATTGCATCTACATACCACTTTGTAGATCGCGTGCGGAAGCGTTCAAGGGAACGGTGATGATGGAGTCGTACTCGCCGTGATTCAAATCACCGATGACCAAGTGCTGAACGGACAGCACCTCCGCGTTCAACACACGTACGGTACGGACGATGTCTCCTCCTTCTTGATCCAGCAAGGGGGAAGGAGAGGTTGAGGAAGAAGGCTCCAGCAGCAGCACGACGGCGTGGTGTTGGTGGAGAGGCAGTACTCCGACAGGGCTTCGCCAAGTGCTAACGAAGGAGGAGAGGTGTTGGGGAGGGGAGGGGCTGCGCCTTGGATCAGGTGTTCAGCCCTCCCCTCAACCCTCTATTTATAGGGGAAGGGGGAAGGGGTCCGGCCCCCTCTAGATGAGATCTAGAGGGGGGCGGCGGCCAGGGAGGGGGCTTGCCCCCCAAGCAAAGGGGGGCACCCCCTTTAGGGTTCCCCCCCCAACCCTAGGCGCATGGGCCCAAGGGGGGCGCCCAGCCCTCCAGGGGCTGGTTCCCTGCCCCACGCGGCCCATGTGGCCCACCAAGAGGGGTGGCCCCTCCCGGTGGAACCCCGGAACCCCTCCGGTGGCCCCGGTACAATACCGATATGCCCCCGAAACTTTCCGGTGTCCGCATGACAACTTCCCATATATAAATCTTCACCTCCGGACCCTTCCGGAACTCTTCATGACATCCGGGATCTCATCCAGGACTCCGAACAACATTCGTTAATCACATACAAGTCTTCCTAATAACCCTAGCATCACCGAACCTTAAGTGTGTAGACCCTACGGGTTCGGGAGACATGCAGACATGACCGAGACGGCTCTCCGGTCAATAACCAACAGCGGGATCTGGATACCCATGTTGGCTCCCACATGCTCCTCGATGATGTCATCGGATGAACCACGATGTCGAGGATTCAATCAACCCCCGTATACTATTCCCTTTGTCAATCGGTACGTTACTTGCCCGAGACTCGATCGTCGGTATCCCAATACCTCGTTCAGTCTCGTTACCGGCAAGTCACTTTACTCGTACCGTAATGCATGATCCCGTGACCAGACACTTGGTCACTTTGAGCTCATTATGATGATGCATTACCGAGTGGGCCCAGAGATACCTCTCCGTCATACAGAGTGACAAATCCCAGTCTCGATCCGTGTCAACCCAACAGACACTTTCGGAGATACCTGTAGTGCACCTTTATAGTCACCCAGTTACGTTGTGACGTTTGGTACACCCAAAGCACTCCTACGGTATCCGGGAGTTACACGATCTCATGGTCTAAGGAAGAGATACTTGACATTGGAAAAGCTCTAGCAAAACGAACTACACGATCTTGTGCTATGCTTAGGATTGGGTCTTGTCTATCACGTCATTCTCCTAATGACGTGATCCCGTTGTCAATGGCATCTAATGTCCATAGTCAGGAAACCATGACTATCTGTTGACCAACGAGCTAGTCAACTAGAGGCTTACTAGGGACGTATTGTGGTCTATGTATTCACACGTGTATTACGATTTCCGGATAATACAATTATAGCATGAATAAGAGACAATTATCATGAACAAGGAAATATAATAATAATACTTTTATTATTGCCTCTAGGGCATATTTCCAACAACTTCATAGCGAAAAAGTTTGTCCCGTACCTGGTCCCCCTGCGCGGTCGGGTGTAGCTCTAGCTGGATCGAACCATGGTCCGAGGTCGCTGCCGTTAGGTGATTAAGGCATGCCAATGGGAATAGCTCACACCAATCAGTCGACCCGAGAGCCTTGTCCAGCCTTACTCTTGTGAAAGAGCCACCGGACACCTTCTTCTCAAAAGTCCAGAATATGCCTTTATAGCCGTCTACCAACATGCAAGTATCAACCATGTCCCTAAAACCTTGGATCTGAGCATTACTCCTCTCTCCAACCCCCTCATGTTCTTCTGGACGTAAAACTTCGTTAAAATCTCCGATACAGAGCCATGTCAGAGTGCTTAAATTTGCTATGTTTCTCATAGTGTCCCATGTCTGGTATCTCAAGTGAGTTTGAGCCTCACCATACACCATAGTTAGCCTCCACGGGTCAAAACCCGGGTCACGCACCTCACAATCCAAATGATAGCCAGAATAGCCCATAATATCAATATTTATTGCGTTATTCCAAAACAAATCGATGCCTCCGCTTCTATCAACACTGCTTACGGCATATCCTTTATCAAAACCAATAGAAGTAGCTAGCCTTTCTACCCTAACTTTGTTGATTTGAGTTTCTAGAATACAAAGTAAGGTAGGGGCAAAATTCTTCACGATCTCACGAAGTTCACGAACTGTCGAGGCTTTGCCCGAACCTCGACAGTTCCAGCAGATGATACTCATTGTTCCCGGCGGTACTCCTCACGGGAGCCCGCCGATGCTGCTTTGTTTGCTTCGTTTCCTCCTTCCTTTCTAACCCCTTCCACTTCAAAAACCTGCATTCCCATGCTGTCCAGCTTCCTTCCCTGACATTCACCTTTCTTTGGTCTCTTCACTTCCTTCCTGGGCGAAAAATATACTGGGGGCATCGGAGGCACCCCCGTCGGCTTCTCCCTCACCACCAATGCTGTGGACACGTTTTCTGCTACAACAGCCCCTCCCTTTTCTACCATTGACTCGGGCAACATAGGTGCCGTGTTGTCCGCCGAGGGACGCTTGACCGAGACTCCAGCTATTCCATTTGTACCCTCCATAGATGTGTTCGTTCTCATCCCCTCTAGCCCGTCTGATCCTCCATTGTTGCCGCTCATGGAAGCTTTATTTTTTCCTCTGTCTTGATCCAGAGGCTGCGACTGCCGTTGCAAAACATACTGGTTTGTCTTCATGGTCTCCCGTCCTCCTTGATGTCCATTTGATCCTGATGCTTCTTCATGGGGCTGCGGTGGCCGGGCGTTGAAGCGCCAGCTCTGGTTTGGGTTGAAATCCCCGCCCCTACCCCCCCCCCCTCGCAAAGCTTCCTCTCCCCCTCTGTGTTTGAGCAAAACCGCGCCCCGGAGCTCTAACTCTAACATTATCTGCAAGTAAGAAGTCTCCCCACTCAAAAGCAGCTTCGTCATGCACCCCATCACCGCATTCTTCATGCCAATGCCCGAACTCTCCACAATTGTAACAGAAAATAGGTAGCTTCTCATACTTGACTGGATACCTGACCCTCTCCTCGCCCTTTTTTCCGGTTACAAACCTTTTGATCTTTGCATTAACATCAATCTTGATCCTCACTCTCACGAATTCACCAAAAAATCCGGTTGGCAGCTTTAGCTATATCTCTACCACCTCGCCGATCCTCGATGCTAGCCCCTTAACTGCCGGCTCGATCAAGAAATTATCCGGAAGTCGATGGATCTGAGCCCATACCTCAATTCTATCCAGTTTGAACGAATCAGGGTTTTTGAATCCGTCGTACTCTTCCAATATCACGGCCTGGTCCCTGAACAACCATGGCCCTTCGTACATGGCTTTCTTCCAATCTGCAAGACATCCAAACTACGCCGAGAACAGGTTATCCCTGATCTTCCTCCATGCTACCGGCTTAGCTGGATTCCAGGCCGCCCTCATGTCGCCATACAATGCGTTAGGGCTGAAGGTTTTTCGGGTATGCACCCTCGCAATCGCCAGCCACTTCGCCGGCTCCAGTAGATCTGGTAGCTCTTCCTCCCACACAAAATCATCTTCTTCCTCCTCCTGCAGGGTGAGGCGTGCTAGTAGATCCTCGGTCGACTCCTTCCCCTTCTCCCTTTGCGTGCCCCTGTCCTCTGACATCGTCTCGATCCGATCTGTCCACACGAACCAGCGCTTTCCCAACCGCGGTCTGCCCCCCGTCCAAGGCCGGGAAGGATCACTCGGAACCCCCTTTGTCAGCCCGAGTCAGGAGGATCAGCCTCGCTCGAGGACGGCGCCGCAAAACAAGATTCCGGCGAGGATCGCCGAAAGACGTCAAGACCCTAGTGTATCGCCTAGGGGAAACTCGTCTACCTTGGCCCTCCTTTCCAGGAGAAAAAAAAACGGTTTCCAATAACTGGAAACGAGGTAGTTGGACCGGACCAAATGTATGCAGCCGAAAGCATGGGGTGCGTGCGCTGTCGCTAACCAACGACCCGCGCGCCAAATATGATCCCCGGGTTATCCCCAACACAGAGCTTATTAATTTTTCTTATTTGGGCTTGCATCTTGTTGATGTGGGCTTGCTTCGGGAGCAACTAATTAACGAGCGTTCCTTCGGGAGCCTCGCAAGGATCAGCGCCACTTGGCGCGCTCTCAGCCATTTGCCACATGTCGCGCTCTGGGCACTCCCTTCGGATTTTGTTTTTCTTTATTTTTTCGCACGCGTTTTCGGCTTTTTAAACGGGTTTTTTTTGTTTTTTTGACGGTTTAGTTTTCTACCGGTTGTCCCTAGCTTTTCGACCAAAAAATAATTTTGAAAAAAATAATTTTTTTGCGAAAAAAAACGTTTTTTTTTGCGAGAGTCACGGTTTTGTTTTAGAGAGAGGCATGGTTGTGCTTTCGCGAGAGGCATGTCCGTGCCTCTTGGAAACGAAAAAAAACATGTTTTCTGTTTTTTTCTTTCATGAGAGGTACGGTTTTGCTTCCGCGAGAGGCACGGTTGTGCTTTCGCGAGACGCACGGGCGTGCCTCTTTCGGAAAGGAAAAAAAATGTGTTTTCTGTTTTTTTTCTTTCGCGAGAGGCACGGTTTTGCTTCCGCGAGAGGCTCGGTTGTGCTTTCGCGAGAGTCACGGGCGTGCCTCTTTCGGAAAGGGAAAAAACGCGTTTTCTATTTTTTCTTTCTTTCGCGAGAGGCACGGTTTTGCTTCTGCGAGAGGCACGGTTGTGCTTTCGCGAGAGGCACGGTTGTGCTTTCGCGAGAGGCACGGGTGTGCCTCTTTCGGAAAGGGAAAAAACGTGTTTTCTGTTTTTTTCTTTCGCGAGAGGCACGGTTGTACTTTTCGCGAGAGGCACGGGCATGCCTCTTTCGAAAAGGGAAAAAACGCATTTTCTATTTTTTCTTATTTCGCGAGAGGCACGGTTTTGCTTCCGCGAGAGGCACGGTTGTGATTTCGTCAGAGGCACGGGCGTGCCTTTTTCGGAAAGGGGAAAAAACCCGTGTTCCCAGTTCGGTTTTTTCGTCGGTTTTTTTCGTCCGGTTTTTTCGTGAAAAAAAAGTTCGTCAAAACCTATCAACATGGGGTCTAGTTTTGAAGATCTCGACGCGAGGAATCCAACGGCGAAAGCGGTTCGAGATTTGGACGCACGGTTTAAGAGATAAAACGTTTTGAATAAACGAATCTACGAAAAAAGGGAAAACTCCCAGGTTGCAATAAGTGGCGCACATGTAGCGCGCCACTTGTCGCAACCTGAAGAAGTTGGAGTAATCTCCGCAAGGAATACTCCTTAACTAGTGATTTCGGCTTGCTTCTCGTGTGCATCTTCCAGCGCATCATCTAACTTCTTTTAAGTGATTGATTATGAGGCAGAAGGAAAGGCTTGGTCATCTCTATGGTCTATTCGGGTTCTGGGAAAAATACGTAGCTTCCTGTGGAGACTGGCTAGGCATTCAATTTCTATTGAGGATGTGCGTCTCAACGGGAAGATGGCGAAAAATGACAAATGTCAGTTGTGCGGATCACAGGACTCATGGCGACACTCGCTCCTGGAGTGTTCCATGGCTCGATGCGTTTGGACACTAGCGGATGACGAGATGACTAATCACATGCAAGCCACGAGGGAGGAAAATGCCAAGATATGGATTTTCAATATGATTACCACCAGGACTGATTACCACATGCACTTTTAATCAAGGTAGTGGTAACTTTATGAGCAATTTGGACTGCGCGCCGGAATGCCATACACGAGGGGATTCTTCAGAGTCCACATGTCACTCATTCTTTCGTCAATTCCTTCATTACGAAGCTTGAAACGATTGAGGTTGTGCCGCGGAGGCCGGTTCAACAAGGTCTTTCTGTGCGATGGCGGAAACGTCTTATCCGATGTGGGCGACGTGTACGTGTTTATATAGCAGGGGCACATCTCCCTGTACAGCGCATACAAAGTTGTTGGAGATTACATCTTGGAGAGAAAGGAAGATCTTAGATAGAGATAAACCTCAACAACCTAGTCTATCTAACTAGGACTCCTAACAATGGAAGCAAACAAGATAGGTGCAGCTAGGTGCGGCCAGATATGATGCATGTTTGACACCCCCCCCTTAATCACAACTTCATTAAGTTGAGATTATATCTGAAGTTCTCAAAGCTTCTCACAGGCAAAGCCTTGGTAAAACCATCTGCAAGCTGATCTTTGGAGTGAATGAAGCGAATATCAAGTTGCTTTTGAGCAACTCTCTCTCGAACAAAATGAAAATCTATTTCAATATCTTTTGTTCTGGCATGAAAAACTGGGTTAGCAGACAAATAAGTTGCACCAAGATTGTCACACCACAGACATGGAGCTGGTGTGTTCTTTATACCCAGTTCTTTCAACATGGATTGGACCCATATAATTTCAGCTGTAGCATTTGCAAGTGCTTTATATTCTGCCTCTGTACTAGATCTGGAGACAGTAGCTTGTTTTCGAGCACACCATGAGATCAAATGTGGCCCAAAAAAGATTGCAAAGCCACCAGTGGAGCACCTGTCATCCAAACATCCTGCCTAATCTGAGTCAGAAAAGGCACTTACCAGATTAGAGGATGATTTGCTGAAATCGAGACCAATGCTCAAAGTTCCTTTGGCATATCTTACTATACGTTTTGCAGCAGTGAAATGAACATTTGTAGGTGCATGAAAAAACTGGCATACTTTGTTGACAGCAAAAGATATATCAGGCCTGGTCAGAGTAAGATATTGAAGTGCTCCTACTAGGCTTCTATACTTTGTGCTATCTTCTTGGCTCAAAAGATTACCTTCTGTGCGAGATAGTTTTTCTGAGCTGGATAATGGAGTAGGCGTGGGCTTACATCCTTGTAGACCAGCCTTTTTTACCAGATCAGTTGCATACTTTTCCTGAGAGAGATGAAGTCCACCTGTATGCTTCTCCACTTCAATTCCAAGAAAATAGTGCAAGTCACCAAGATCTTTTAGAGCAAAATCTGCACTCAAATCTTTCAACAGTCCTGTGATTGCCTCATTTGATGAGCTTGTCACAATGATATCATCAACATATATTAAAACAAATATGCATGTGTTGGACTTGTTGTAGATGAACAAAGAAGTGTCAGATTTTGATGGAATAAAGCCAAGTGCTTGCATTTTATGGCAAAGTCAAGAGTACCATGCTCTCGGTGCTTGTTTCAACCCATAGAGTGTCTTGTCAAGCTTACACACATAGGAGGGAGTTTTTTTGCTTTCAAACCCAGGAGGTTGTTTCATGTATACTTCCTCTTCCAGAACACCATGAAGAAACGCGTTCTGTACGTCTAACTGTCTGAGACTCCATCCCCTAGAAACAGCAATAGACAAAACTAGACGAATAGTTGCAGCTTTAACAACTGGACTAAAAGTGTCCTCATAGTCAATACCATATCGTTGTTTAAACCCCTTCGCAACTAACCTAGCTTTGTAATGATCAATAGTTCCATCTGATTTTCTCTTGATCCTGAAAACCCACTTGCAATCAATTAAATTTTTACCTTGTTGTGGAGGAATTAAGTGCTATGTGTTATTTTTTCCTTAGAGCCATGTATTCTTCATTCATAGCTTTATGCCATTTTTCATCACCAAGTGCTTCTTCTAGAGTATGAGGTTCACCTGGTTCACCTGTAGAACAAACCATGCCATATTTTGTTACACATTTGTAATCAACAGCTTGCATTACTCCCTTTTGTAGTCTTATACGCCGCGGAGAAACAACCAAATTTTTGGCCACCACAGCCGCAGAAGATCCCGCAGCGCAAACAGGAGTTGCTGCAAGAGCTGATCCCAAGGAAGATCCGCGCAGTCCAGTGGCAGGTTCTGCCTCGCTTGGATTTTATGTGGCAGAATCCAGCAGCCGTGCACGCGCAGGCTCCGCAGAAGATCCCGCCGGAGAGGCAGACTCATCATGACCACATGATAGCGAATCAGCCTCGGATCGCGCACTGGTCGGGTTGCGTGGGCGCGTGCGCATCGATGCTGGATCTCGCGCCAGCTTCGGGTCCCACATCTGTCGGGCGAGGCGGGGGGCGCCGCTTGTAGCATACGGGCTGGCTGGAGAAGCGTGCGCCACCCGCGCCAGTTGTGCGACGACACGTGGCAGATAGCGATTGAAGCGGAGGCGATTGCGTGCTGCAGCCCGCGGACGACGACGGGGCGCGCGCCTGGACCGAGGCGGGTGCGCATGCAGTCTGCGCCCCTGGAGCGTCTGCTGCCACTGATCCCGAGGAGGATCTGATTCCCTGCAGGCGAACATATCCCGAGGAGGATTTGTCTCCAGATTTCGAGCACATGAAATATGGCTCCGGTTGAGGGGTTTTTTCACCATTTTCTTCTCTGCTTTCGTCATTTTCTTTGCTGTTTTCACCTGTAACACCACACGGCTCATGTATATCATCAGTAAGAGGGTTAGTCAACAGTTAATCATTGTCACAATCGTTTCCCCCTTGATCAACACTGGACAGATGAGGAGGCAAAAGGAGGATTTCTTGGCGAAGAAGTGCATGAAGGTTGAGCGAAACATGAGCTTGCATTTGTTGTAAGGCCGAAGGTTGGGCCAACAGGCACATCCAAAGACACGAAGGGATTTGTAGTCGGGTTTAATATGAAGGAGTCGTTCTAGTGGAGTTTCATTGTTAATGACTCGACTAGGGAGCATGTTTATGATATGAACAGCCGTGAGGAAAGCCTCATCCTAGAACTTGAGAGGCATGGATGCACCAGCTAGGAGGGCTAACCCAACCTCAAGTATATGTCTGTGCTTGCGTTCGGCGGAGCCGTTTTGTTGGTGAGCGTGAGGGCATGACACATGGTGTGATATGCCAAGGGTTTGGAAAAAACAACTTCAATTTCTCGTATTCCCCTCCCCAATCAGATTGAACTGCAATGATCTTACTATCAAATTTTCGTTCAACGAGAGCTTGAAAGTTTTGAAAAACTTGAAAGACATCTGATCTTCGTTTGTGAAGATAGATCCAGGAGAATTTACTGCAGTCATCTATGAAGCTCACATAATAAGTATGTCTACCAATGGAACTGGGGGCAGGGCCCCAAACATCAGAGAAGATTAATTGTAATGGTTTGGTAGAAACACTAGTAGATATAGGATAAGGGAACTGATGACTTTTCGCTCGTACGTCTTCACGATCCGACCGATCCAAGTACCGAACGTACGGCACCTCCGAGTTCAGCACACGTTCAGCTCGATGACGATCCCCGTACTCCGATCCAGCAAAGTGTCGGGGATGAGTTCCGTCAGCACGACGGCGTGGTGACGATGATGATGTTCTACCGGCGCAGGGCTTCGCCTAAACTCCGCGACGATATGACCGAGGTGGAATATGGTGGAGGGGGACACCGCACACGGCTATGGAACGATCACGTAGATCAACTTGTGTGTTGTGGGGTGCCCCCCTGCCCCTGTATATAAAGGACCAAGGGGGAGGGGGCGCACCAAGGGGAGTCCTACTCCCACCGGGAGTAGGACTCCCTCCTTCCTTGTTGGAGTAGGAGAAGGGGAAAGAGGGGGAGAGGAAGAAGGAAAAGGGGGCTGCGCCCCTTGTCCAATTCGGACCAGAGGGGGGGCGCAGGCCTCCTTCCTTTTGGTCTCTCTCCTCTATTCCCGTATGGCCCAATAAGGCCCATATACTCCCCGACGAATTCCCGTAACTCTCCGGTACTTCGAAAAATACCCGAATCACTCGGAACCTTTCCGAACTCCGAATATAGTCGTCCAATATATCGATCTTTACGTCTCAACCATTTCGAGACTCCTCGTCATGTCCCCGATCTCATCCGGGACTCCGAACTCCTTCGGTACATCAAAACTCATAAACTCATAATATAACTGTCATCGAAACCTTAAGCGTGCGGACCCTGCGGGTTCGAGAACTATGTAGACATGACCGAGAACCGTTTTCGGTCAATAACCAATAGCGGAACCTGGATGCTCATATTGGCTCCTACATATTCTACGAAGATCTTTATCGGTCAAACCGCATAACAACATACGTTGTTCCCTTTGTCATCGGTATGTTACTTGCCCGAGATTTGATCATCGGTATCCAATACCTAGTTCAATCTCGTTATCGGTAAGTCTCTTTACTCGTTCCGTAATGCATCATCTCGCAACTAACTCATTAGTTGCAATGCTTGCAAGGCTTATAGTGATGTGCATTACCGAGTGGGCCCAGAGATACCTCTTCGACAATCAGAGTGACAAAACCTAATCTCGAAATACGCCAACCCAACATGTACCTTTGGAGACACCTGGAGTACTCCTTTATAATCACCCAGTTACGTTGTGACGTTTGGTAGCACCCAAAGTGTTCCTCCGGTAAACGGGAGTTGCATAATCTCATAGTTACAGGAACATGTATAAGTCATGAAGAAAGCAATAGCAATATACTAAACGATCAAGTGCTAGGCTAACAGAATGGGTCATGTCAATCACATCATTCTCCTAATGATGTGATCCCATTAATCAAATGACAACATATGTCTATGGTTAGGAAACATAACCATCTTTGATTAATGAGCTAGTCAAGTAGAGGCATACTAGTGACTATATGTTTGTCTATGTATTCACACATGTATCATGTTTCTGGTTAATATAATTCTAGTATGAATAATAAACATTTATCATGATATAAGGAAATAAATAATAACTTTATTATTGCCTCTAAGGCATATTTCCTTGAAGCCATGCGCTGATCAAAATTACTCAGCATGGCGTAGAGCTCGTCGATGGTGACGGGCGTGACGCGGGCGTCGAGGGCGGAGACGAGCGGCTGGTAGTCGATGTCGAGGCCATGGAGAATGTACGAGATCAGTTCGTCGTCCTGGATAGGCTTGCCCGCGGTGGCGAGTTCATCGGCGAGGCTGCGGAGGGAGGTGAAGTAGGAGGCTACCAACTGGTTGCCCTTCTGCGCGTTGATGAGCGCAGTCCTGATGTTGTTGACGCGGCTGAGTGACTGGGACGAGAACATGCCCGCCAGTGCCACCCAGAGTTCGCGCGCCGTGGTGATCGCGTTGACCGCGACCAGCACCTCCTTGGAGAGGGTACTCAGCAAATAGCCAAGCACCTGTTGGTCCTCCCGGACCCAAAGTGGGTGGAGAGGGTTGGGCGCAGAAGTCTCCTTGCCGACCTTGTCCTTCGTGCCGTGGAGTCTGACCGGCTCCGGCGTGGTGCCGTCGACGTAGCCAAAGACACCGGCGCCCCGCAGGTGGGGTGTGACCTGCGTGCGCCATAGCACGTAGTTCGTGCGATTGAGCTTCTCGGTGACCTGGCCATTGAGGCTAGGCGAGGCGCCGGAGGATGAAAACATAGCTATGCATTAGATGCAATCGGGAGGCTAGGTTGGAAGAGGAAGGCTCTGATTACCATGTGCGATGGCGGAAACGTCTTGCCCGATGTGGGCGACGTGTACGTGTTTATATAGCAGGGGCGCACCTCCCTGTACAGCGCATACAAAGTTGTTGGAGATTACATCTTGAAGAGAAAGGAAGATCTTAGATAGAGATAAACCTCAACAACCTAGTCTATCTAACTAGGACTCCTAACAACGGAAGCAAACAAGATAGGTGCGGCTAGGTGCGGCCAGATATGATGCATGTTTGACACTTTCATCAACGAGGAGAACTGATCCTGGTTTGGTGTGGAAAGCACCAGGACCGGGAGTGGTGAAGATACATGTGGATGGTGGTTTGTCCAGGGATGGAAGAGGGGGAGCTTCAGCGGCGCTCTGCAAAGATCATGAAGGTAATTATCTGGGCTCTTCAGCAATGGCGTTTAGCAACATCCATGACCCGGCAACTTTGGAAGCCCTAGCTGTTCGTGAAGCTCTAGCACTTGCACTTGATCTATCGCAACAGCATATTGTTATCGCTTGTGATTGTAAGGCAGTTGTTGATGAGATAAAGATGGATTCAAAGGGAAGCTACAGCGCAATGATCCAGGAAGTTCAAGCAAGAGCGAAGGAGTTCATCTCATGTGATGTAATTTTCGAACGCCGTACTTTAAATTTCGAGACTCATAGTTTAGCTAAATTTTCGTCTTCTTTACCAGAGGGTCGCCATTTGTGGCTGGGTTTACCCCATGACCCGTTCATTTATCCCTGTAAACCGAACTCCTTCTTAATTTAATATGGTTTACCGCTCAAAAAAAGTGATCGATAGAAGTAGTCAAGCATCTGATTTACGCAAAGTTTTGCGAGATCGACCAACATCCATGTGCTGCAAGAGAAACCACTCTCTGTGCGTGTAATGTTGTGAATAATGGAATTCATATGCCAACTTGCAAACATAGAGGGATTTATTTATACCTTAGTTTCATGGCTACTTTATTTACCAATTAATTGGTGTTTTCTGTTAATAGAATTTCTAAGCTGTTTTTTTATGATCAAGTTATGTTCTCCTGTCAAAAGAGCAGCACATACTCAGGAAAAAGATAAAACAATAGTAAGACAGTTACTATTTGCAAGAATCTATAGAAACTTCACTAGGGAAAAAAATCCAGATTGGAAATTTGTACGACTATGAACAATAGAGAAGTTATTACATCAAGATGATTTAAGTGTGCTAGCCGAGCCTGCCACTCGGTGCAACAGAGAAGTTATATCCAGTGTTAAGGTTGATAAGTTTTGTTGTTGGCATTTTTTACATCAAAACTCTAAACCTGACACCATATTCTCATTTTTGTTATTGAGACTAGGTTGGACCTTTCACTAAGAAAACAGAGATGTAGCCATACAGGGGTAGCTCCCAGGAGAATAGGAGAGCAAGATGCAGGAGCTCGGCAAGCTTCTGAAGAACTAGAAGTAAACCTCTCCGTCCGTGCTACTCAGCAGCTACATCAGGCTTAAGAAGTTTAAAGAAGAAGCATGATCTGCACAATGATGCCAGTCTTTAAAAAAAGATCTTAGATGAATTGGCAAAGTTCATTTTCTTAGAGATTTATTGTATTTTGTTAGTAGTACAACATATCATAGCCTACCAGATCTCAGTGGGATCCTTACTATGGCAAAGGTCTGGTCCGAGAATTCTCAACTACATGGTGGCAATAATCAATTTTAAGCCACCATTTCTCACAAAAAGAAAAGATATATTCTTAGGAGTTATAGCCCCACACTGTCGGATAAGAGGAGTATGGCCATTGTGTGTCTTTGCTAAAGCAAGCAGAACTGTGTGCAAGAATTCAAATGTCCATGAGAGCAGCAGAGTTAATCTAGTCACCAAACCTGGAAGTCCAAATCATATCATTATTCTTGTCAGAGTAAAGTCTAACTAACTAGAGTGCGGCATTTCGGTGCCCAGACTCATCTGCACCCGCCTAGAAAAAAAATTCAAAACAAATTCGAAAAATTCCAATTTTTTTTGCATGGTAGACAATTTATCATGTGAGGTCAGCTCCAAATTTTAGGTCATTTGGAATTCTGTGCAGCTCTCAGCAATAAAGACAAATCGAGTTAGAATAGTACATGAACAATATACATTTTTATAGACCCCGAATTTGTCTTTTTTACCGAGAGCTGCTCAGTTGTCCAAATCATTTGAAATTTTAAGCGGACCTCACGCATCAAATTATCTACCACACAAAAGAAATTAGAATTTTTAAATTTTTTAGTATTTGTTTTGATTTTGTTCGTCAGGGTGGGTGCAGCTGAGCCTGGGCTCAGAAGTGGATTACCAAACTAGGTTAAACTATGACAAATGCATCAAGGTGTTGTTTGCTTGGCCACGCATGAAGGCTGCGATCAAGCAGCTCGTGGCCAGCTGCGCCTTCTGTCAGCAAGTGAAGCCGGGGTGCGGGAGAATGCGCAAGGTCTGAAACACCAAATTCCCTCTGGCGGTAGATTCAGAGGGCGTGTCGACGCGCTGCAAACCGAAGACAAAGAGCCGCAGAGGATAGGTGGTCGACCCAGGGCGCGGAAGGAGTCGACGACCTCGGCACGTGGAGAGACGTCGTGTGCAGTTTTTTTGAGGATGTTGAAAGTTTAGACGTGGTGGAGTAGTAGCCGCCTACTGTTTGCAGCGAGACACGTTCGGTTTGCTGCGTTGAAAGTTTAGTAGATAATATCCTGCGCGTTGCTGCGAGAATTTATAGTATTAAATTTTAAAATAAAATTAGAATATATATTTGAATAAGGCGTCTCCACATTCTTGTCACGTATGAACTGCAGTGGAAGGGTGATGGATCCAACATCCAATCAATGGTGTACATAGGCCTTGAATTTACAATTTTACTCATATTTCCTCATTTCTTGATGTATATTGTTCTATATACATGAATCATACAAATTCAGAAGTTTCAAAAAAATAATAGGTATATTTTTGTACACCCAAGTCCATCGGTAGCTTTGCCCATAAATGTACCCATGTAGGGAATCTAATAGTAAATGGACCATGGCTGGATGGTATAGTGCCTTTTGGCCTGAATTCTGTGTAACGATTTGTTGCTTAAACATAAAAAATAAATTGATAACAAGAAACAATTATAAATTATCTAAAAGAAATACTTTTTATACATGCGGATACATGCATTGAGTCGTCACAAATTGGGAGTGCTATTTTTTACTACAATTGAAGTTGATCAACCTAGTTTTTTTTTAGAAAAGGAGGAGGACCCCCGGTCTCTGCATCTGGACGATGCATACGGCCACTTTATTAATTATTCTCACAAGACCTTACAAAGGCATACAACAATAAGACTAAAGCCACCATCTAAGCAACAACTGTCGCTACACCTATCCATTTGATGAAGGGGCGTTGATAGCCTGGGCCTAATACGAAACAAACATCGAAGCCAGACCTAACATCTAAGACCTGAGGTCTCAACCAGGACGCCTGCCGGGTATGGGCACCCACCAGTCCGGCGTGCTCCTCAACCAGGACGCCTGCCGGGTATGAAGCCGCCGCAACCACTTGCCACCAATCCATCTTCAGAGTTGTACTGCTGCATCAACCTTGCCCGGTCTAGTTGCCGCCGACGCCACCATGACGCCAGACAGTGTCGACCTCCTGTGCGTGTCCATCACCACACATCTGACGCCAAGCCTCCGCTGCTCCATGCCGCCAAGAGCCGCCGCCATGAATATGTAGAACGAAACACTGTTCCACCAAAGAAGCCATCCGCTGGTCCCTCGAGTCCGAGTGCATCTCCAAGAATGCCGCCCCCAAGGGGGTAAGTGAAGGAAATATGCCCTAGAGGCAATAATAAAGTTATTATTTATTTCCTCATATCATAATAAATGTTTATTATTCATGCTAGAATTGTATTAACCGGAAACATGATACATGTGTGAATACATAGACAAACATATAGTCACTAGTATGCCTCTACTTGACTAGCTCATTAATCAAAGATGGTTATGTTTCCTAACCATAGACATGTGTTGTCATTTGATTAATGGGATCACATCCTTAGAAGAATGATGTGATTGACATGACCCATTCCGTTAGCCTAGCACTTGATCGTTTAGTATATTGCTATTGCTTTCTTCATGACTTATACATGTTCCTATAACTATGAGAAATATGCAACTCCCGTTTACTGGAGGAACACTTTGGGTACTACCAAACGTCACAACGTAACTGGGTGATTATAAAGGAGTACTATAGGTGTCTCCGAAGGTACATGTTGAGTTGGCGTATTTCGAGATTAGGTTTTGTCACTCCGATTGTCGGAGACGTATCTCTGGGCCCTCTCGGTAATGCACATCTTTATAAGCCTTGCAAGCAATGTGACCAAATGAGTTGGTTACGGAATGATGCATTACGGAACGAGTAAAGAGACTTGCCGGTAACGAGATTGAACTAGGTATTGGATACCGACGATCAAATCTCGGGCAAGTAACATACCGATGACAAAGGGAACAACGTATGTTGTTATGCGGTTTGACCGATAAAGATCTTCGTAGAATATGTAGGAACCAATATGGGCATCCAGGTTCCGCTATTGGTTATTGACCGAGAATAGTTCTAGGTCATGTCTACATAGTTCTCGAACCCGTAGGGTCCGCACGCTTAACGTTACGATGATAGTTTTATTATGAGTTTATAAGTTTTGATGTACCGAAGTTTGTTCGGAGTCCCGGATGTGATCACGGACATAACAAGGAGTCTCGAAATGGTCGAGACATAAAGATCGATATATTGGAAGCCTATATTTGGACATCGGAATCGTTCCGGGTGAAATCGGCATTTTACCGGAGCACCGGGAGGTTACTGGACCCCCCCCCCCCCGGGGGTTATTGGGCCTACATGGGCCTCGAGGGAGAAGAGGGAAGGAGGCAGGAGGGGACCGCGCGCCCCTCCCCTTCCTAGTCCGAATAGGACAAGGGAAGGGGGGCGGCGCCCCCCCCCCCCTTTCCTTCCCCTCTTCCTCCTCTTTCCCCCCTTCTCCTATTCCAACTAGGAAAGAAGGGACCCTTGGTGCGCCCTCCTTGGCCGGCCGCCTCCTCCCCCTGGCTCCTTTATATACGGGGGCGGGGGCACCGCATAGACACACAAGTTGATCTACGGATCGTTCCTTAGCCGTGTGCGGTGCCCCCCTCCACCATATTCCACCTCGGTCATATCGTCGCGGAGTTTAGGCAAAGCCCTGCGCCGGTAGAACATCATCATCGTCACCACGCCGTTGTGCTGACGGAACTCATCCCCGAAGCTTTGCTGGATCGGAGCCCGGGGATCGTCATCGAGCTGAACGTGTGCTGAACTACCGTACGTTCGGTGCTTGGATCGGTCGGATCGTGAAGACGTACGACTACATCAACCGCGTTGTGCTAACGCTTCCGCTTACGGTCTACGAGGGTACGTGGACAGCACTCTCCCCTCTTGTTGATATGCCATCACCATGATCTTGCGTGTGCGTAGGAATTTTTTTGAAATTACTACGTTCCCCAACAGTGGCATCCGAGCCAGGTTTTATGCGTTGATGTTATATGCACGAGTAGAACACAAGTGAGTTGTGGGCGATACAAGTCGTACTGCTTACCAGCATGTCATACTTTGGTTCGGCGGTATTGTGAGATGAAGCGGCCCGGACCGACATTACGCGTACGCTTACGCGAGACTGGTTTCACCGTTACGAGCACTCGTGCTTAAAGGTGGCTGGCGGGTGTCTGTCTCTCTCACTTTAGCTGAATCGAGTGTGGCTACGCCCGGTCCTTGCGAAGGTTAAAATAGCACCAACTTGATGAACTATCGTTGTGGTTTTTATGCGTACGTAAGAACGGTTCTTGCTAAAGCCCGTAGCAGCCACGTAAAATTTGCAACAACAAAGTAGAGGACGTCTAACTTGTTTTTGCAGGGCATGTTGTGATGTGATATGGTCAAGACGTGATGCTATATTTATTGTATGAGATGATCATGTTTTGTAACCGAAGTTATCGGCAACTGGCAGGAGCCATATGGTTGTCGCTTTATTGTATGAAATGCAAACGCCCTGTAATTGCTTTACTTTATCTCTAAGCGGTAGCGATAGTCGTAGAAGCAATAGATGGCGTAACGACAACGATGCTACGATGGAGATCAAGGTGTCGCGCCGGTGACGATGGTGATCACGACGGTGCTTCGAAGATGGAGATCACAAGCACAAGATGATGATGGCCATATCATATCACTTATATTGATTGCATGTGATGTTTATCCTTTATGCATCTTATCTTGCTTTGATTGACGGTAGCATTTTAAGATGATCTCTCACTAATAATCAAGAAGTGTTCTCCCTGAGTATGCACCGTTGCGAAAGTTCTTCGTGCTGAGACACCACGTGATGATCGGGTGTGATAGGCTCTACGTTCAAATACAACGGGTGCAAAACAGTTGCACACGCGGAATACTCAGGTCATACTTGACGAGCCTAGCATATACAGATATGGCCTCGGAACACGGAGACCGAAAGGTCGAGCGTGAATCATATAGTAGATATGATCAACATAGTGATGTTCACCATTGAAACTACTCCATCTCACGTGATGATCGGACATGGTTTAGTTGATTTGGATCACGTGATCACTTAGATGACTAGAGAGATGTCTGTCTAAGTGGGAGTTCTTTAGTAATATGATTAATTGAACTTAAATTTATCATGAACTTAGTACCTGATAGTATTTTGCTTCTCTATGTTTATTTGTAGATAGCTGGCTCGTGTTGTTGTTCCGTTGAATTTTAATGCGTTCCTTGAGAAAGCAAAGTTGAAAGATGATGGTAGAAATTACACGGACTGGGTCCGTAACCTGAGGATTATCCTCATTGCTGCACAGAAAAGTTACGTCCTGGAAGCACCGCTGGGTGCCAGGCCTGCTGCTGATGCAACTGACGACGTTAAGAACGTCTGGCAGAGCAAAGCTGATGACTACTCGATAGTTCAGTGTGCCATGCTTTACGGCTTAGAACCGGGTCTTCAACGACGTTTTGAACGTCATGGAGCATATGAGATGTTCCAGGAGTTGAAGTTAATATTTCAAGCAAATGCCCGGATTGAGAGATATGAAGTCTCCAATAAGTTCTATAGCTGCAAGATGGAAGAGAATAGTTCTGTCAGTGAACATATACTCAAAATGTCTGGGTATAATAATCACTTGATTCAACTGGGAGTTAATCTTCCTGATGATAGTGTCATTGACAGAATTCTTCAATCACTGCCACCAAGCTACAAGAGCTTCGTGATGAACTATAATATGCAAGGGATGAACAAGACTATTCCCGAGCTCTTCGCGATGCTAAAAGCCGCGGAGGTAGAAATCAAGAAGGAGCATCAAGTGTTGATGGTTAACAAGACCACCAGTTTCAAGAAAAAGGGCAAAGGGAAGAAGAAGGGGAACTTCAAAAAGAACAGCAAGCAAGTTGCTGCTCAAGAGAAGAAACCCAAGTCTGGACCTAAGCCTGAAACTGAGTGCTTCTACTGCAAGCAGACTGGACACTGGAAGCGGAACTGCCCCAAGTATTTGGCGGATAAGAAGGATGGCAAAGTGAACAAAGGTATATGTGATATACATGTTATTGATGTGTACCTTACTAATGCTCGCAGTAGCACCTGGGTATTTGATACTGGTTCTGTTGCTAATATTTGCAACTCGAAACAGGGACTACGGATTAAGCGAAGATTGGCTAAGGACGAGGTGACGATGCACGTGGGAAATGGTTCCAAAGTCGATGTGATCGCGGTCGGCACGCTACCTCTACATCTACCATCAAGATTAGTTTTAGACCTAAATAATTGTTATTTGGTGCCAGCGTTAAGCATGAACATTATATATGGATCTTGTTTGATGCGAGACGGTTATTCATTTAAATCAGAGAATAATGGTTGTTCTATTTATATGAGTAATATCTTTTATGGTCATGCACCCTTGAAGAGTGGTCTATTTTTACTGAATCTCGATAGTAGTGATACACATATTCATAGTGTTGAAACCAAGAGATGCAGAGTTAATAATGATAGTGCAACTTATTTGTGGCACTACCGTTTAGGTCATATCGGTGTAAAGTGCATGAAGAAACTCCATACTGATGGTATTTTGGAATCACTTGATTATGAATCACTTGGTACTTGCGAACCGTGCCTCATGGGCAAGATGACTAAAACGCCGTTCTCCGGAACTATGGAGCGAGCAACTGATTTGTTGGAAATCATACATACTGATGTTTGTGGTCCAATGAATGTTGAGGCTCGCGGTGGATATCGTTATTTTCTCACCTTCACAGATGATTTGAGCAGATATGGGTATATCTACTTGATGAAACACAAGTCTGAAACATTTGAAAAGTTCAAAGAATTTCAGAGTGAAGTAGAAAATCATCGTAACAGGAAAATAAAATTTCTACGATCTGATCGTGGAGGAGAATATTTGAGTTACGAGTTTGGTCTACACTTGAAACAACACGGAATAGTTTCGCAACTCATGCCACCCGGAACACCACAACGAAATGGTGTGTCCGAACGTCGTAATCGTACTTTACTAGATATGGTGCGATCTATGATGTCTCTTACTGATTTACTGCTATCGTTTTGGGGTTATGCTTTAGAGACGGCCGCATTCACGTTAAATAGGGCACCATCAAAATCCGTTAAGACGACGCCTTATGAACTGTGGTTTGGCAAGAAACCAAAGTTGTCGTTTCTTAAAGTTTGGGGTTGCGATGCTTATGTGAAGAAACTTCAACCAGATAAGCTCGAACCCAAATCGGAGAAATGTGTCTTCATAGGATACCCGAAAGAGACTATTGGGTACACCTTCTATCACAGATCTGAGGGCAAGATTTTCGTTGCTAAAATCGGATCCTTTCTAGAGAAGGAGTTTCTCTCGAAAGAAGTGAGTGGGAGGAAAGTAGAACTTGATGAGATAACTATATCTACTCCCTTATTGGAAAGTAGTTCATCACAAGAACCGGTTCATGTGAAAACTACACCAATTAGTGAGGAAGCTAATGATATTGATCATGAAACTTCAGATCAAGTTTCTACTGAACCTCGTAGGTCTACCAGAGTAAGATCCGCACCAGAGTGGTACGGTAATCCAATTCTGGAAGTCATGTTGCTTGACCATGATGAACCTACGAACTATGAGGAAGCGATGATGAGCCCAGATTCCGCAAAATGGCTAGAGGCCATGAAATCTGAGATGGGATCCATGTATGAAAACAAAGTATGGACTTTGGTTGACTTGCCCGATGATCGGCAAGCAATTGAGAATAAATGGATCTTTAAGAAGAAGACTGACGCTGATGGTAATATAACTGTCTATAAAGCTCGACTTGTTGCGAAAGGTTTTCGACAAGTTCAAGGAGTTGACTACGATGAGACTTTCTCACCCGTAGCGATGCTTAAGTCTGTCTGAATCATGTTAGCTATTGCTGCATTTCATAATTATGAAATTTGGCAAATGGATGTCAAAACTGCATTCTTGAATGGATTTCTGGAAGAAGAGTTGTATATGATGCAGCCAGAAGGTTTTGTAGATCCAAAAGGTGCTAACAAAGTGTGCAAGCTCCAGCGTTCCATTTATGGACTGGTGCAAGCATCTCGGAGTTGGAATAAACGCTTTGATAGTGTGATCAAAGCATATGGTTTTATACAGACTTTTGGAGAAGCTTGTATTTACAAGAAAGTGAGTGGGAGCTCTGTAGCATTTCTGATATTATATGTAGATGACATATTATTAATTGGAAATGATATAGAATTTCTGGATAGCATAAAGGGATACTTGAATAAAAGTTTTTCAATGAAAGACCTCGGTGAAGCTGCTTATATATTGGGCATCAAGATCTATAGAGATAGATCAAGACGCTTAATAGGACTTTCACAAAGCACATACCTTGATAAAATTTTGAAAAAGTTCAAAATGGATCAGGCAAAGAAAGGGTTCTTGCCCGTACTACAAGGTGTGAAGTTGAGTCAAACTCAATGCCCGACCACAGCAGAAGATAGAGAGAAAATGAAAGATGTTCCCTATGCTTCAGCCATAGGCTCTATCATGTATGCAATGTTGTGTACCAGACCTGACGTATGCTTAGCAATAAGCTTGGCAGGAAGGTACCAAAGTAATCCAGGAGTGGATCACTGGACAGCGGTCAAGAACATCCTGAAATACCTGAAAAGGACTAAGGATATGTTTCTCGTATATGGAGGTGACAAAGAGTTAGTCGTAAATAGTTACGTCGATGCAAGCTTTTGCGGACGATTCTAAATCGCAAACCGGATACGTGTTTTTATTAAACGGTGGAGTTGTAAGTTGGTGCAGTTCTAAACAAAGCATCGTGGCGGGATCTACATGTGAAGCGGAGTACATAGCTGCTTCGGAAGCAGCAAATGAAGGAGTCTGGATGAAGGAGTTCATTTCTGATCTAGGTGTCATACCTAGTGCATCGGGACCAATAAAAATCTTCTGTGACAATACTGGTGCAATTGTCTTGGCAAAGGAATCCAGATTACACAAGAGGACCAAGCACATCAAGAGATGCTTCAATTCCATTCAGGACCAAGTCCAAGTGGGAGACATAGAGATTTGCAAGATACATACGGATCTGAATGTTGCAGACCCGTTGACTAAGCCACTCTCACGAGCAAAACATGATCAGCACCAAGACTCCATGGGTGTTAGAATCATTACTATGTAATCTAGATTATTGACTCTAGTGCAAGTGGGAGACTGAAGGAAATATGCCCTAGAGGCAATAATAAAGTTATTATTTATTTCCTCATATCATGATAAATGTTTATTATTCATGCTAGAATTGTATTAACCGGAAACATGATACATGTGTGAATACATAGACAAACATATAGTCACTAGTATGCCTCTACTTGACTAGCTCATTAATCAAAGATGGTTATGTTTCCTAACCATAGACATGTGTTGTCATTTGATTAATGGGATCACATCATTAGAAGAATGATGTGATTGACATGACCCATTCCGTTAGCCTAGCACTTGATCGTTTAGTATATTGCTATTGCTTTCTTCATGACTTATACATGTTCCTATAACTATGAGAAATATGCAACTCCCGTTTACTGGAGGAACACTTTGGGTACTACCAAACGTCACAACGTAACTGGGTGATTATAAAGGAGTACTACAGGTGTCTCCGAAGGTACATGTTGAGTTGGCGTATTTCGAGATTAGGTTTTGTCACTCCGATTGTCGGAGAGGTATCTCTGGGCCCTCTCGGTAATGCACATCTTTATAAGCCTTGCAAGCAATGTGACCAAATGAGTTGGTTACGGAATGATGCATTACGGAACGAGTAAAGAGACTTGCCGGTAATGAGATTGAACTAGGTATTGGATACCGACGATCAAATCTCGGGCAAGTAACATACCGATGACAAAGGGAACAGCGTATGTTGTTATGCGGTTTGACCGATAAAGATCTTCGTAGAATATGTAGGAACCAATATGGGCATCCAGGTTCCGCTATTGGTTATTGACCGAGAATAGTTCTAGGTCATGTCTACATAGTTCTCGAACCCGTAGGGTCCGCACGCTTAACGTTACGATGACAGTTTTATTATGAGTTTATAAGTTTTGATGTACCGAAGTTTGTTCGGAGTCCCGGATGTGATCACGGACATAACGAGGAGTCTCGAAATGGTCGAGACATAAAGATCGATATATTGGAAGCCTATATTTGGACATCGGAATCGTTCCGGGTGAAATCGGTATTTTACCGGAGCACCGGGAGGTTACCGGAACCCCCCCCCCCCCGGGGGGGGTTATTGGGCCTACATGGGCCTCGAGGGAGAAGAGGGAAGGAGGCAGGAGGGGGCCGCGCGCCCCTCCCCTTCCTAGTCCGAATAGGACAAGGGAAGGGGGGCGCCCCCCCTTTCCTTCCCCTCTTCCTCCTCTTTCCCCCCTTCTCCTATTCCAACTAGGAAAGAAGGGAGTCCTACTCCCGGTGGGAGTAGGACTCCCCCCTTGGCGCGCCCTCCTTGGCCGGCCGCCTCCTCCCCCCTGGCTCCTTTATATACGGGGGCAGGGGCACCCCATAGACACACAAGTTGATCTACGGATCATTCCTTAGCCGTGTGCGGTGCCCTCCTCCACCATATTCCACCTCGGTCATATCGTCGCAGAGTTGAGGCAAAGCCCTGCGCCGGTAGAATATCATCATCGTCACCACGCCGTCGTGCTGACGGAACTCATCCCCGAAGCTTTGCTGGATCGGAGCCCGGGGATCGTCATCGAGCTGACCGTGTGCTGAACTCGGAGGTGACGTACGTTCGGTGCTTGGATCGGTCGGACCGTGAAGACGTACGACTACATCAACTGCGTTTTGCTAATGCTTCCGCTTACGGTCTACGAGGGTACGTGGACAACACTCTCCCCTCTCGTTGCTATGCCATCACCATGATCTTGCGTGTGCGTAGGAAATTTTTTGAAATTACTACGTTCCCCAACAGTGAGGGCACATGAATGTCGCCGTCATCCGATCAATTGATCTAGGGTTTCCCCCGGAGGTATTGGGTGGGTTTGGGATTTGTACCTCAATGATGCCTTCATGAAGGAAACGATGATAAGGGCATCGTCATCACCGGCTCGGCCAATGACCGAAAACCAGGTTTTCACCCGGATCCGTCCCAAGGAATTCACCCGACAACCTGTGCACCGTCTCGACCGCCTTCAAAGCCCCAGATCTAGCCACCTAGATCTGGCGACCAACCGCAAACAGCAGTGCCACTGTAGGAGTCCTGGCGCACCTGCCACTGCTAGAATGTGCCTCCAGTGGAGCCTGGGAAGAGGGCTCTCACTCCACCTCGCCAAACCGCGAGAGCCGCCGAGATGGATCCCGCGCGCTTGTCACCGTCTCTGATCCGAACCAATCTGCAAACAGATCACCGTCACATATCCGCCTTGGACAGGGACTGCACCACGCCATGCCGCCGCGGGAAGTCCGAGCTTCACACGCCACCACCATCCAGGACCGCCGCCCCGGGATCCAGACAGAGCATCGTCGCTGTTGGAAATATGCCCTAGAGGCAATAATAAATTAGTTATTATTATATTTCCTTGTTCATTATAATCGTTTATTATCCATGCTATAATTGTATTGATAGGAAACTCAGATACATGTGTGGCTACATAGACAACACCATGTCCCTAGTAAGCCTCCAGTTGACTAGCTCGTTGATCAATAGATGGTTACGGTTTCCTGACCATGGACATTGGATGTCGTTGATAACGGGATCACATCATTAGGAGAATGATGTGATGGACAAGACCCAATCCTAAGCCTAGCACAAAGATCGTGTAGTTCGTATGCTAAAGCTTTTCTAATGTCAAGTATCATTTCCTTAGACCATGAGATTATGCAACTCCTGGATACCGTAGGAATGCTTTGGGTGTACCAAACGTCACAACGTAACTGGGTGGCTATAAAGGTGCACTACGGGTATCTCCGAAAGTGTCTGTTGGGTTGCCACGAATCGAGACTGGGATTTGTCACTCCGGTTGACGGAGAGGTATCTCCGGGCCCACTCGGTAGGACATCATCATAATGTGCACAATGTGACCAAGGGGTTGATCACGGGATGATGTGTTACGGAACAAGTAAAGAGACTTGCCGGTAATGAGATTGAACAAGGTATCGGGATACCGACGATCGAATCTCGGGCAAGTACAATACCGCTAGACAAAGGGAATTGAATACGGGATTGATTGAATCCTCGACATCGTGGTTCATCCGATGAGATCATCGTGGAACATGTGGGAGCCAACATGGGTATCCAAATCCCGCTGTTGGTTATTGGCCGGAGAACGTCTCGGTCATGTCTGCATGGTTCCCGAACCCATAGGGTCTACACACTTAAGGTTCGATGATGCTAGGGTTATAAAGGAAGTTTGTATGTGGTTACCGAATGTTGTTCGGAGTCCCGGATGAGATCCCGGACATCACGAGGAGTTCCGGATTGGTCCGGAGGTAAAGATTTATATATGGGAAGTCCTGTTTTGGTCACCGGAAAAGTTTCGGGTGTTATCGGTAACGTACCGGGACCACCGGGAGGGTCCCGGGGGTCCACCAAGTGGGGCCACCGGCCCTAGAGGGCTGCATGGGCCAAGTTTGGGAGGGGACCAGCCCCAGGTGGGCTGGTGCGCCCCCCCCCCCCACAAGGGCCCAAGGCGCCTAGGGTTTGGGGAGGGGGCGCACCCACCTTACTTGGGGGGCAAGTTTCCCCCTGTCCCCCCCCCCCTTGGCCGCACCCTAGATGGGATCTAGGGGCTGCCGCACCCCTTGGGTGGGAACCCTAGAGGGGGCGCAGCCCCCTCCCTCTCCCCTATATATACTTGAGGTTTTGGGGCTGCCATACAGATGAGTTTCCACCTCTCCCTGGCGCAACCCTACCTCTCTTTCTCCTCATCTCCCGTGGTGCTTGGTGAAGCCCTGCAGGATTGCCACGCTCCTCCATCACCACCATACCGTTGTGCTGCTGCTGGATGGAGCCTTCCCCAACCTCTCCCTCTCTCCTTGCTGGATCAAGGCATGGGAGACATCACCGGGCTGCACGTGTGTTAAACACGGAGGTGCCGTCCGTTCGGCACTAGGATCTCCGGTGATTTGGATCACGATGAGTACGACTCCTTCAACCCCGTTCTCTTGAACGCTTCCGCTTAGCGATCTACAAGGGTATGTAGATGCACTCTCCTTCCCCTCGTTGCTAGTCTCTCCATAGATAGATCTTGGTGACTCGTAGGAAAATTTTGAATTTCTGCTACGTTGCCCAACAGTGGCATCATGAGCTAGGTCTATTGCGTAGATTCTTTGCACGAGTAGAACACAAAGTAGTTGTGGGCGTTGATTTTGTTCAATATGCTTACCGTTACTAGTCCAATCTTGTTTCGACGGAATTGTGGGATGAAGCGGCCGGACCGACCTTACACGTACACTTACGTGAGACAGGTTCCACCGACTGGCATGCACTTGTTGCATAAGGTGGCTAGCGGGTGCCAGTCTCTCCCACTTTAGTCGGATCGGATTCGATGAAAAGGGTCCTTATGAAGGGTAAATAGCAATTGGCATATCACATTTTGGCTTTTACGTAGGTAAGAAACGTTCTTGCTAGAAACCCATAGCAGCCACGTAAAACATGCAAACAACAATTAGAGGACGTCTAAGTTGTTTTTGCAGGGTACGCTATGTGATGTGATATGGCCAAAAAGAATGTGATGAATGATATGTGATGTATGAGATTGATCATGTTCTTGTAATAGGAATCACAACTTGCATGTCAATGAGTATGACAACCGGCAGGAGCCATAGGAGTTGTCTTAATTTATTGTATGACCTGGGTGTCATTGAACAACGCCATGTAATTACTTTACTTTATTGCTAAACCATTAGCCATAGTAGTAGAAGTAATAGTTGGCGAGACAACTTCATGGAGACACGATGATGGAGATCATGGTGTCATGCCGGTGACGATGATGATCATGGAGCCCCGAAGATGGAGATCAAAAGGAGCAAAATGATATTGGCCATATCATGTCACTATTTGATTGCATGTGATGTTTATCATGTTTATGCATCTTATTTGCTTAGAACGACAGTAGTAAATAAGATGATCCCTCATTAAAATTTCAAGAAAGTGTTCCCCCTAAATGTGCACCATTGCGAAAGTTCGTCGTTTCGAAGCACCACGTGATGATCGGGTGTGATAGATTCTAACGTTCACATACAACGGGTGTAAGCTAGATTTACACACGCAAAACACTTATGTTAACTTGACGAGCCTAGCATGTACAGACATGGCCTCGGAACACAAGAGACCGAAAGGTCGACCATGAGTCGTATAGTAGATACGATCAACATGAAGATGTTCACCGATGATGACTAGTCCGTCTCACGTGATGATATGACACGGCCTAGTTGACTCGGATCATGTAATCACTTAGATGACTAGAGGGATGTCTATCTGAGTGGGAGTTCATTAGATGAACTTAATTATCCTGAACATAGTCAAAAGCCCTTTGCAAATTATGTCATGCATCGCGCTTTAGTTCTACTATTTTAGATATGTTCCTAGAGAAAATATAGTTGAAAGTTGACAGTAGAAATTATGCGGGCAGTAGAAGGCTTATGTCCTTAATGCACCGCTCGGTGTGCTGGACCTCGAACATGGTCTGTGGATGTTGCGAACATCTGACATACACGTGTTGATGACTACATGATAGTTCGGTAATGTTAAATGGTTTAGAATTGAGGCACCGAAGACATTCTTGAAATGTCGCAGAACATATGAGATGTTCCAAGAGCTAAAATTGGGATTTCAAGCTCGTGCCCACGTCAAGAGGTATGAGACCACCGACGAGTTTTCTAGCCTACAAATTAAGGGAGAAGATCTCAATCGTTGAGCTTGTACTCAGATTGTCTGGGTACAACAATCACTTGAATCGAGTGGGAGTTAATCTTCTAGATGAGATAGTGATGTTTCTCCAAAGACATTGCCACCAAGCTACTAGAGCTTCGTGGTGAACTATAAAATAACAGGGATAGATATGAGGATCCTTGAGCTATTCGCAATGTTCGACACCGCGAATGTAGAAATCAAGAAGGAGCATCAATTGTTGATGGTTAGTGAAACCACTAGTTTAAAGAAGGGCAAGGGTAAGAAGGGGTACTTCATGAAATGGCAAATCAGTTGCTGCTCCAGTGAAGAAACCCAGGGTTAAACCCAAACCCGAGACTAAGTGCTTCTGTAATGAGGGAACGGACACTGAAGCAGAACTACCCTAGATACTTGGTAGATGAGAAGGTTGGCAAGGTCGATAGAAGTATATTGGATATACATTATGTTAATGTGTACTTTACTAGTACTCCTAGTAGCACCAGGGTATTAGATACCGGTTCGGTTGCTAAGTGTTAGTAACTCGAAATAAAAGAGCTACGGAATAAACGGAGACTAGCTAAAGGTGAGATGACGATGTGTGTTGGAAGTGATTTCCAAAGGTTGATGTGATCAAGCATCGCCTGCTCCCTCTACCATCGAGATTGGTGTTAAACCTAAATAATTGTTATTTGGTGTTTGCATTGAGCATAGACATGATTGGATTATGTCTATCGCAATACGGTTATTCATTTAAGGAGAATAATGGTTACTCTTGAATAAAACCTTCAATGGTCTTGCACCATAAAGAATGGTTTATTGAATCTCGATCGTAGTGATACACATTTTTCATGCCAAAAGATATAAGATAGTACCACTTACTTGTGGCACTGCCATGTAAGTCATATTGGTATAAAACGCATGAAGAAGCTCCATGTTGATGGATCTTTGGACTCACTCATTTTGAAAAGTTTGAGACATGCAAGCCATGTCTATTGGTGTATATGCATGAAGAAACTCCATGCAAATGGACCGTTTGGACTCACTTGTTTTTGAATCACTTGAGACATGCAAATCATACCACATGGGCAAGATGACTGAAAGCCTCGTTTTCAGTAAAATGAAACAAGAAAGCAACTTGTTGGAAGTAATACATTTTGATGTGTGCAGTCCAATGAGTGCCGAGGCACGCAGTGGATATCGTTATGTTCTTACTTCACGGGTGATTTGAGTAGATACTGAGTAAATTTACTTGATGAAACACAAGTCTGAATTATTGAATGGTTCAAGTAATTTCAGAGTGAAGTTGAAGATCATCGTGACAAGAGGATAAAATGTCTATGATATGATCATAGAGATGAGTATCTGAGTTACGAGCTTTGGCACGCAATTAAGACATTGTGGAAATTGTTTCACAACTAACACCGCCTGGAACACCATAGTGTGATGGTGTGTCTGAACATCATAGTTGCACCCTATTGGATATGGTGCGTACCATGATGTCTCTTATCGAATTACCACTATCGTTCATGGGTTAGGCATTAGAGACAACCGCACTCACTTTAATAGGGCACCACGTAATTCCGTTGAGACGACACCGTTTGAACTATGGTTTGGAGAAACCTAAGTTATCGTTTTTTAAAAGTTTGGGGATGCGAAGCTTATGTGAAAAAGTTTCAGGTTGATAAGCTCGAACCCAAAGCGGATAAAATGCATCTTCATAGGACACCCAAAACAGTTGGGTATACCTCCTATTTCAGATCCGGAAGCAAAAGTAATTGTTTCTAGAAACGGGTCCTTTCTCGAGGAAAAGTTTCTCTCGAAAGAATGAGTGGGAGGATGGTGGAGACTTGATAAGGTTATTGAACCATCACTTCAACTAGTGTGTAGCAGGAAATAGGAAGTTGTTCCTGTGGCAGCTACACCAATTGAAGTAGAAGCTTATGATAGTGATCATGAAACTTCGGATCAAGTCACTACCAAACCTCGTAGGACGACAAGGACAGGTACTGCTTCAGAGTAGTACGGTGACCCTGTCTTGAAGGTCATGTTGCTAGACAACAATGAACCTACGAGCTATGGAGAAGCGATGGTGGGCCCGGATTCTGACAAATGGCTAAGAGGCCATAAAATCCGAGAGAAGATCCATGTATGAGAACAAAGTGGGGACTTTGGAAGAACTGCTTGATGGTCGTAAGGTTGTTGGGTACATATGAATTTTAAAAGGAAGACAGACAATGATGGTAAGTATTACCATTAAGAAAGCTCGACTTGTCGTTAAGATATTTTTCGACAAGTTTAAGGAGTTGACTACGGTGAGGCTTTCTCACTCTTAGCGATGCTAAGAGTCCGTTGGAATTGAATTAGCAGTTACTGCATTATTTATGAAATCTTGCAGATAGGATGTCAAAACATTGTTTCCTCCACGATATTCTTGAGGAAAGGTTATATGTGATACAACCAGTGTCAAATCCTGAAAGATGCTAACAAGTATGCAAAGCTCCAGCAATCCTTCTAAGGACTGGAGTAAGCATCTCGGAGTTGGAATGTACGCTTTGATGAGATGATCAAAGATTTTGGGTTTATACAAAGTTTATGAGAAACTTGTATTTCCAAAGAAGTGAGTGGGAGCACTATAGAATTTCTGATGAGTATATGTTGTTGACATAGTGTTGATCAGAACTGATGTAGAATTTCTGGAAAGCATATAGGGTTATTTGAAAAGTGTTTTTCAATAAAAAATCTGGATTAAGCTGCTTGAACATTGAGCATCAAGATCTATGAGGATAAATATAAAACGCTAAATGGTACTTTCAAATGAGCACATACCTTGACATGATCTTGAAGGTGTTCAAGATGGATCAGTCAAAGGAGTTCTTGCCTGAGTTGTAAGGTATGAAGTTAAGACTTAAAGCTCGACCACGGCAGAAGAGAGAGAAATGACGAAGGTCATCCCCTATGCTTCAGACGTAGGCTCTATAGTATGCTATGTTGTGTACCGCACCGAAAGTGTGCCTTGCCATGAGTCAGTCAAGGGGTACAGGAGTGGTCCAGGAGTGGATCACAGGACAGCGGTCAAACTTATCCTTAGTAACTAGTGGACTAAGGAATTTTTCCGATTATGAAGGTGGTAAAAGAGTTCGTCGTAAAGGGTTACGCCGATGCGAACTTTGACACTAATCCGAATTATTCTGAGTAGTAAACCAGATTCGTATAGTAGAACAGTTATTTGGGATATCTCCAAATAGAGTGTGGTAGCTGCATCTAAGAGATGACATAGAGATTTGCAAAGCACACACAGATCATAAAGGTTCAGACCCGTTGACTAAAACCTCTCTCACAAGCAAAACATGATTAAACCCCAGAACTCATTGAGTCTTAATCACATGGTGATGTGAACTAGTTTAGTGACACTAATAAACTCTTTGGATGTTGGTCACATGGCGATGTGACCTATCAGTGTTAATCACATGGCGATGTGAACTAAATTATTAACTCTAGTGCAAGTGAGAGACTGTTGGAAATATGCCCTAGAGGCAATAATAAATTAGTTATTATTATATTTCCTTGTTCATGATAATCGTTTATTATCCATGCTATAATTGTATTGATAGGAAACTCAGATACATGTGTGGGTACATAGACAACACCATGTCCCTAGTAAGCCTCTAGTTGACTAGCTCGTTGATCAATAGATGGTTACGGTTTCCTGACCATGGACATTAGATGTCGTTGATAACGGGATCACATCATTAGGAGAACTAGAAGATACCCCACGCGTTGCTGCGGAATGTTATGCATCATGTACGAATGAAATTGTGGCACAATTGAGCAGGTTTCTAGCTTACTTGCACAATCAGAGAAATGCTCATGAACTATCAATATGTTCAGTTGTTTACTGAGCTCAAAATCATAGTTTGTATCTATAATGAAGAAATTGAAAGAGTTTCTTGTTGTGGAAATCCATACATAAAATCACATGTCCTAAATCATTTCTTGCATATCTAGTTGAGGTCAATAGTACACTGTCCTAATAAACAATGACATGGTCAGTTAGCTTATTTCTCCTCAAACTGAAATAAGCTAAATATCCTGATAACATGAATACCAGAATAAAAACACCATCCTATTAGCAGAATTAGCATAAGAAAATGACTTTAAAAGAGTACGCATAATCTGTGACCTGCAAAACAAATAGAACATGCAGTGATAAATCATGTGCACTCAACATGAAGTGTCACTGTAGAAGAATGCAGAAGTTATAGTGACACTCTGAACAGACAATTGCTGTCTACAAAATATTTGCATGTAGTGACCAAGATATCATCCAGAGCAAAAACAATACCAGTTTAGTTGATAGCCAATGGTACCAACTTGCAAGTCCCACTATCGAATTGGAAATTGCAAATAATCTGCAATCCTCATTATCAAAAGACATTGAATAGAGATACCAATATCATGTAAGTGCAGTTAACCTGCTGAACACAGAACATCTAAACCTCTCTCCCTTCCAAGTTTCCTCGGGAGAAGTCAAACTAAGAAGTATTTCACAAAATGCTAGAGAGAATCGGTAACAGGCTTAATAATATGTATGTAATCCAAATACTCTAATCACAAAAGCTAGTAAGAGTTCAGAAAAGTGTACCTGTCGAAGCTCATAAATCAGGGTTAGCATTGAAAAAATAGCAAGGTACCGAACATCCTTATATAAGTATATATCTCACTATATTAACATCTCAATGTATAACCATGCACAATAGAAAAATGGAAGAGAAATATAGATGCATGAGGGTATAATTTGTTTAGTGAACTGACGTCCAGATGTGGCATGAATCGTCCCTGGTGGATCTGTACAAAAGGTGAAGAAAATGATGGTGACACTAAGGTCATTAGTGCATATGCTTTGGTAAGAAGGAAACAGAAACATATATATTGTATCAAATGGAGGATGCCAACTGTCGTGACACGTTTAATAGAGGAATAAGCTTTTTGATACATGAACAGTGCCATCATTCCATAAAACTTGTAAGAAAAGTTTGAAGGCTACACACAACATGGATCCTTATTGCTCAAAATATCCAGTAAAATCGCTATATGCATGCCTTCATAAAAGTAAATAAGTTTACTGTAGGTTGCATAATCTCCATTTTAGCCTCATCAAAGTGAATTGTAAAGGTTCCCATCATACTGAATCTAACCATGATGGCCTGATGTGTAGACTAATATTTAATCAGTCTTGACGCTATTGCCATGTGACAATATGAAGTATAGAACATTACCTTGCTAGATTGTTCGCCCTTCATGTATTATCCTAGGAATTTTTTGACCATTGTTGTTGTTTCCCTGTCAACATCCTATCTATACAACAATGAAGGGATAACACAGTCAAAAGCATGCTGATACAATTATCTGTTGTGTAGGTCATAACTGTAATGAACCAAAGAAATAAAGAAAGCACAATCACTTTTCGTTCATAATTGTACTACAATCATGTATGCAACGCCCAAAATCTCATGATGATTTTTTTGGAATACAACCTCTTCAGACAATACCAATTACATGAACTATCATCCTAACAAATGTCAGATGCTCACTATTCATTAACACTCAGACAAATTTCGATTCAAATCAATTATGCAGCAGGAAAACAAAATATCATCTTTTCCCCCACCTTTTCTTTGTGACACATCTGGCGAGATTTGAATGATGCGGGAGGGAGCGAGGGTAGCGGAGCTCCAATCGCAGAAGGGGCTGCTGCAGATTCTTGCCATCGAACCCAACAGCGGCAAGGTCGTCGCGGCTCCTCGTCTGTGAATCCTGCGACGGCGGGGTCGTATAGGTCGGATATGGGTTCAGTGCCATCGGGCAGCCGAGAGGTGAAGGCGTCATACGCAGATTTGAAGATGGCAGAGAGCATGGGCAGCGTACCTAGGTTGTAGAATTTGTTGGTGCAGCTCCTCACCATTGAATCCGGCGGTGTCATGGTCGTTGCAGCTCCTTGCCATCGAACCCGACGGTGCGCACACGAAGTAATGGGGGCTGCGGCCATGTTATTCCTCGCTCACAGCAGCGATGGTGGAGGACTATTATGGCCGCACTCCTCGGGGTTGATTGGGAAGGGAGAGGGGCTCACGGGAGGTGGGGAGGGATTAAAGGCGAAGGAACTGAAAGGGAGGGAGGAAAAGATGAATCGGGGATAGGAAAGGCCTAGCGTGACAATTAATGGGCCAGCTTGTTGGCTTCGTACAGGCAAAAGCAGTCAGGAAATGCATCGATATCAGATCGGGCGGCTAGAAGAAATAGCGATGACGTGGCTGCACCAGAAGCTAGAGAAATCAAGTAGTGGGGGGCTCCTATTTAGATATAGAAGATGATGTGATGGACAAGACCCAATCCTAAGCCTAGCACAAAGATCGTGTAGTTCGTATGCTAAAACTTTTCTAATGTCAAGTATCATTTCCTTAGACCATGAGATTGTGCAACTCCCGGATACCGTAGGAATGCTTTGGGTGTACCAAACATCACAACGTAACTGGATGGCTATAAAGGTGCACTACGGGTATCTCCAAAAGTGTCTGTTGGGTTGGCACGAATCGAGACTGGGATTTGTCACTCCGGTTGATGGAGAGGTATCTCTAGGCCCACTCGGTAGGACATCATCATAATGTGCACAATGTGACCAAGGGGTTGATCACGGGATGATGTGTTACGGAACGAGAAAAGAGACTTGTCGGTAACGAGATTGAACAAGGTATCGGAATACCGACGATCGAATCTCGGGCAAGTACAATACCGCTAGACAAAGGGAATTGAATACGGGATTGATTGAATCCTCGACATCGTGGTTCATCCGATGAGATCATCATGGAACATGTGGGAGCCAACATGGGTATCCAGATCCCGCTATTGGTTATTGGCCGGAGAACGTCTCGGTCATGTCTGCATGGTTCCCGAACCCGTAGGGTCTACACACTTAAGGTTCGATGACACTAGGGTTATAAAGGAAGTTTGTATGTGGTTACCGAATGTTGTTCGGAGTCCCGGATGAGATCCCGGACGTCAAGAGGTGTACCGGAATGGTCCGGAGGTAAAGATTTATATATGGGAAGTCCTGTTTTGGTCACTGGAAAAGTTTTGGGTGTTATCGGTAACGTACCGGGACCACCGGGAGGGTCCCAGGGGTCCACCAAGTGGGGCCACCGGCCCCAGAGGGCTGCATGGGCCAAGTGTGGGAGGGGACCAGCCCCAGGTGGGCTGGTGCACCCCCCCCCCCCACAAGGGCCCAAGGCGCCTAGGGTTTGGGGAGGGGGCGCACCCACCTTACTTGGGGGGCAAGTTTCCCCCTCTCCCCCCACCCCTTGGTCGCACCCTAGATGGGACCTAGGGGCTGCCGCACCCCTTCAGTGAGAACCCTATAGGGGGCGCAACCCCCTCCCTCTCCCCTATATATACTTGAGGTTTTGGGGCTGCCATACAGATGAGTTTCCACCTCTCCCTGGCGCAGCCCTACCTCTCTTTCTCCTCATCTCCCGTGGTGCTTGGGAAGCCCTGCAGGATTGCCACGCTCCTCCATCACCACCACGCCGTTGTGCTACTGCTGGATGGAGCCTTCCCAAACCTCTCCCTCTCTCCTTGCTGGATCAAGGCATGGGAGACGTCACTGGGCTGCACGTGTGTTGAACACGGCGGTGCCGTCCGTTCGGCACTAGGATCTCCGGTGATTTGGATCACGACGAGTACGACTCCTTCAACCCCGTTCTCTTGAACGCTTCCGCTTAGCGATCTACAAGGGTATGTAGATGCACTCTCCTTCCCCTTGTTGCTAGTCTCTCCATAGATAGATCTTGGTGACTCGTAGGAAAATTTTGAATTTCTGCTACGTTGCCCAACAGTCGCTGCCACCGGCCTTGTTCCGCCGCCGCCGACCGGCCACTACGACCTCCGCCACCATGCTACCGACGGATATGGGCGAGGATAAGTTGATCAACCTAGTGATCACTTATTCATGATTTAAGCAACAGTACTCTTAATTCTAGGAGCAAAGCAGAGTAGTTCATGAGATTCTTGCATGCATGGTTGACACTGTCCTGCATATGGAGGAAAAATGGCATTATTGCAAAGGTTAAACTTGTACAGTCAGCTTAGTAAGAAATATTAGACTGAATGACTAATAGGATAGCTTGAAGAATTTTCATCTCTATCCATCTTTGCCAATAATACAAATGGAAATTGCCTTAGGGGAAGCAGGTATTTTCAGGGAAATTGCCTTGGTTTATAGCTATTTGAAGAAATACATTGGATGGAAGAATCCAGGGGACCAAACTATTATGCTATCTAATCCAAACAGAAGTTGCAAGCTTATCCAATGTAACTACTTAAATTCAGAGATGTGAGTTTCATGCGAACAACAAAATTAACATAAAAGAAGACTAAAAGATGTGTGTGCTCATTCAGTGTATAAGAAAATTAAGAGATGAGCGTGAACAGCAAGGTACCTAAGAAACAACGAATCAGTGGTGGCCTTGTGCATAAAACCCCGAGCACCTTTCGATAAGAGTGTAGCCTAAAAAATTAAAAGCCATAAGATCAATGATAAGAAGAATCACGGGAAGATGAAATTTGGGAGCAGACAAATATTCTTCCATAGTGCAAGCTGGTGGCAGAGACAACGACTTGAGAAGGTGAGGGCATCAAATGATGATCACACTATATACAAACTACGAATTGGTGGTCATGGCTGATATACAGGTGTCCCTAGCCTTGATGGATCCTCCTTCTCATGGTCGGTTTAAAGAGATGAATGAACCTGAAGCTGAAATGATGGACCCATCGAGCAGTTTCAGCAGGGGGATTTAATTGTTGTGGAGAACTATTTCAGATCAAGGTTGGAGAGAGACAAAGGGAAAAGAGATGTAACCAATTAATAAGAGCCGTTGCTATTTACTTGGATTCCTACGTGCACTTGTGTTTAGTAAAAGCCATAATTAGTAAGCGGGGGAGATGAGAAACCGGTGTAGCACGCACCAAGGTAGCGATGGAGACAATAAGCGCCGCGATGGGATCCTTTCTGGATCGATCAATCAGTCAGTTACGGCTGGAGCAGAAAGCACGAGAGATCTAATTTCAATCGGTTTTGTACGCTTAATGTGACATTTTTTGTAAGAAGAAAATACTAAAGACTGAATAATTCCTGAAGAACATATTATATTATAGAACCTGTCGCCACCCTTGCTGCCAAGCCATCACGGGCGCACAGGGGCAAGATTTCCTACTAACATGTAGGAGCTCCGCTTGCCAACAATGGCTACCACTATGGCAGGTGTGGTGGCTTGACATCCCCTAGATAGTAGATACACCACCTCTGACGTGGAGTTTCTACACTGGAGCAAATGCTTCTGGTGTGAACAGTAAAACAAAAAAAATAAAAAAAATGTCAAAAAATTCTGAATTTTTTTGTGGCATACTTATACAAACGTTTGTTCTGCATGTAAAATTTCATCGCGAAATCACATTGGTGGAAGGTGTGCTAAAAAAACAAAATCGATGCTCTGAAAATGTTACTTACAAAAGCATTTTGGAGCTCTGATTTTGTTTTTTTCGGCACGACTTCTACGAATGTGATTTCGTGATGAAATTTTTCATGCACAAGAAACACTTGTAAAAGTATGTCACAAAAAAAATTCAGAGTTTTTTATTTTTTTTTCTATTTTTTTTATTTTACTGTTCACACTAGGAGCATTTGCTCCTGGGTGTAGAATGGTACTTTCGCACCACTTCCATCTGTTTGACCAAAGAAAAAGTCGACAGTCATCATTGAATCAATGAACCAACCAGTGATCGAGGTAGACGGTGTACCAGCACTCGCAGTGCCCCTGGACGCAGTTCGGTCGAGGTCGATGTACTTGACGGAGACATGTTGCTGTGCGAGGCCGGGGTGGAGGCTGCCGTTGAATGAACCCCTGACAACTGGGCAGAGGTGATCTGGACCAGCCGTTGTGCTGGAGGCAGTGTGTGTGTGTAGAACGGGCATATTATGCCGGAGGTCGGAGGAGCGCCTCACACGGAGATGGATCCGACGCCGACTTGATGACTCACGCAGGATGGAGGTGATCTCAAAACAAAAGGTGCTGAGTCGGAATCCCATTCTAAGGATTCTTGTGGTTCCGGGGAATCCAGTTACATGAGAACCAGGAACGGGGAGCTCTCCCCTTTTTTCGCCCGACTCTTTGATCTTAAGAATGCTAGTTTTAAGAACGAGTGATTGCCCTTCTTCGACCCTTACTGCCCAACCGGAGAGCGGACGGCTAATGTGTTCCACTTATTGAACAGGGTCTATGGTCGGTCTGGGACCCCTGGACGCCGAGGGCGTCCTTGGGGTGATCTCGTAGTTCCTACGGGGGTGGAGACAATGGGGTCGGTCCATGGATTTTCCTAGACCAGCGGTTGCGCCGGAGGCTGTGAGCGGCGCAGGACGGACGGATTGTGCCGGAGGAGTGCCTCGCACGGAGATGGATACCTGTAGCCACATGTGCTACTATAAAAAGGGGAAGGAAGAAGAGTTTAGGAAGGGAATTTATTTATTCCAGGGAGAAGAGGAAGGGATAGGCGGAGAAGATGGGGGAGGCGAGCGTAGGAGAGACGGGTGGTTTGTCTCCCACGGTTTGGACACTAATTACCTATAAAAAATTATTCAGAAAACAAATGATGATGAAAATATTTGTTCGGACATGAAGAGGTGGGCCTGGGTGGAACTGCATTAGGTGTGACGTGGCTAGATGTGAATGGATGCTGATGTGTCTATGCTGCATGTTGAGATAAATCAAGTAATGAGGATGAACTTCTCAAGTATATAGGATTCGCTGCGTTGCCTTCTCTGCTTTGGGTGTGCTTGGCGGCAGCATTTTCTGCTCCTGTCCGTCGCTGCTGATAGCCGATCACGGGTCGGGGCAAATTCGACGAATGAAGGGTACACAGACCTGAAGAAGCCAGTCCGCGAACGGCCAGTTCCCGGTGGTCGTAGAGGATTAGGCCAACTCCACCGCGCGACCCCATCCTGTCCGGCCCCGTACGTTTGGGGTAAAAGGGACAAACCGGGCCGCCCAGCGCCGGGAGAAAAACAGACTTTTGTCCGTTTTGTGTCCGCTTTTGACCCATCCCCAGCACAAGTTTGCGCCGGATTTGGGGTGAAACGGACAGCGTGCGGACGGGCGGGATGCGCGCGCGTGTCCGCCCCTGGCCCGCCTGTCGGTGACACAAACCAAAACCTCCCCGCGACCCCTTTGGCGCCACCCCCCAAACTCTCCCACGTCCTGCCCGTCCCACTCCCTCCCCCGTCCATGGCCGACGCCCAGCCGAACTCCGGCGTGCGGGCCATCGACCCGCCCCGAATGGCCAAGAAGAAGAAGGGCAAGCCGCCAAGGAAGTCGTGGTCGGAGTGCACGCCGGAGGAGATCGCCAAGTTGGACGCGGAATCGGCGAAGAGGAGGGACCGGAGGGCGGTCACCAAGAACAACATCGTCGCGGCCAAGAGAGCGGCCGACCGCGCTGCAATTAAGGCCGCGCGGCACAAGGCCGAGGTCGATGAGAAGGAGGCCATCGTCAGCAAAGCGCACGCCCTTCTCATGGCTGGCATTTGTCATCGGGCCGGTTTCTCTGGAGGGGCCGTCGGTCCGGCGAGCACAGGGTCGTCGGTCGCCCGGCCTCCGCACTGCCAGTCGCCGACGTCGCGGACCACACCCTTGTCGCCCGGCTTTCCTCCGCCAAGGCACGATGGCCAGACCCGTTTCGGGGGGTCGCCAGATGTTGGCATGTTCGCGCCATCCACACCGCGCCCCTCGACCATCGTCGACCTCAACGTCATGCCTGGGTCTAGCAGCGGCGGCCGGCCGTCCGTCGAGATGCAAAGAAAGCAAGCACGGGCATCGTTCACGGGCACCATGTCGTCCCCCTGCGTCTTGTTTGACGGAATGCCAACACCAACGCCACCGGTCGACGACCCTTTCTACAACCAGTTCATGGAGGACGTGATCTTCGAGGCTGGGCAGGGCCATGCCTACGACCCCGACGAGACCCAAAGTCAGGATGGCGACGCCCAGTACGTCCCCGATGAAGAGGCCGACGACCGTGCTGAGCACGACCATGGTGACTCGTGGCATGAAGACGATGACATCTATGTTGAAGGTGACGGTGATGAAGAAGAAAGCAATGACGTTGATATTAGTGGCGAGCCATTATTCATCGATGAGCTGACACAAAGAGCGGAAGCACAAAAGAAGAGGAAGAGCATTTGCACGGGTTCATATACACAAGATGAGGACAAGTTGATTTGCCAAGCTTGGATGGAGATTAGCCAAGATCCGAGAACCGGCGCGCAACAAAAAGGAAATTGTTTTTTGGACGAGAGTCCACAAAACATTCCATGAAAGGAAGTTTTTTGAGCCCTACCAATTTACAAGCAACCGTGGCATCAAATCGATTCAAAAAAGATGGTTGTTCATCCCGTGAGTGGTCTTGGCATTGGGGACTTGGTATGCTCTCCTCTTCCTAGCCCTTTCCTTGCTACGGCCATGAGATTTCGGCCCTACACATGTTTGCATGTTCACTTGTTGTTGATCATGTGGTGTAGGCATTTCAATCTTTGGAGGCATTCAAGGCCCGGCACAATGACAAGCCGTTCACTCTTACGCATTGTTGGACTATGATCAATAATTGACCAAAAGGTCAAGGACCAATACCGTGAACTTCAAAGGAAGAGAGGCTTGAAGACGGCCAAGTTCGCTGGAGGTGGAGATGGCCAGGCGTTGAAGAGGCCGAGGGGCAAGACCAACTCCAAGGTTGACGACATACGTGATGCCTCATCCATGGCATTGCATGACACTTTGCATGGCATGATGTTGCAAAAGGATGTGAGGGACGAGAAGAAGCGGCAAAGCAAGGACGAGCAAATGAAACAATACCTAGACCTTCAAAGGAAGAAGCTTGAGATGGAGGAGGCGGCCGAGAGAAAGAAGATCGACTTGGAGGACGCGGCCCGGCAGAGGCAGCTCGACATGGAGGAGGCGGCCCGGCAAAGGCAGCTCGACATCGAGGCCGACAACGTCAAGGCCAGGCAAAGGCAGCTCGACATCGAGGCCACCAATGCCGCCACCAAAGAGAAGGAGGTGGCCCTTGTGATCATGAGCGTGGACTTGTCGAAGATGAGCGAGAAGACGAGGGCCTGACTCGAGGCCAGGCAGAAGGAGATGCTCGACGCCGACAGCCTGAACTAGGTCGTCCGACCGGCCGTGGCCGTTCTTTTTTGAAGGCTGGCGTGGGTGCCGCCCGCCCGCTGGGCTGCTGGCTGTGTGCCGGCGAGAAAAACATTCATTTCGAAGGCCGGTTGTGTTGCCGGCCGCTGGCTGTGTTGTCGGCGATGACAACTATTTATTTTGGAGGCTGGCTGTGTTGCCGACCGCTGGCTGATGACGGCGATGGACGTGTAGGCCGCTGGCTTTGTTGCCAGCGTAATGAAGTGAGGCCGTGAACTAGGACTTGGCATTTGAAATGTTGCCTTTTTTTAATAGACGCGGACAGGATGAGGCAAACGGATGCGGCCGCGCGCTGGGCGCACGGCCACCGCAACCCAGGACACGTCCGGACACGGCCCTATTGCCTTACGCAAACGGACAGAATTCGGATAAAACGGATGTTCGTTTGGGGTCGGGCCGTGGACTTGGCCTTAGGTTCCCACCCAACCCATGGATATGGTCGTGCAGTCACATGCGTGGGCCCTCTGCCGACCAGTCCTCCCTAGCAGCGAGCATCATTGCCACCCAGAGCCGAGTGGGGCGGCCGCGGACTCTCCTCGTTGACGACGCCACGGCCGACTGCGTCTGTCTTCGGCTCGTTCCAAGTTTGCCTTCATTGCATCGTCGGCTCGTTCCAAGTTTGCCTTCATTGCATCGTCGGCTCGGTGCCATTGCCACGCAGAGGAGAGTGACCGGCGCCCAAATCATTTTCAAGCAATCTGTATACGGGGGCATCACCCTGCTTGCCGGCGCCACCACGTAGGTGTGCGTGACTAGCGCCACGCACAACACGATCGGCCTGCACACGACATCCACCATGACAGCCGCCAGCAGTTACCACCACCGGCCAAATCCAAACATTGTTCGGTGCGACAACATGCGGCCGTACGTGCAAGCTGCAGGATAAGGATCGAGATCGATCGATACCAGGCAGGCATGGGCTCCGCTGCGGTGCCACCACCTACCAGCACACGATGGCAGTCTGACACTACTGGCACGCGCCTGCTGCAGCTCCTGAACGCTGCGCCCAGCCCAGCCCCTCTCTTGTACAGAATCCGGGGGGCGCCACACACACACGCACACACGGGCACGCGCCGCAGAGGATCGACCCGATCGACCAAAACGGACCAAACAAAGCTTCAAAAGCGAGCTTGGATTGGGTTGGATAAGCACGGGCCTACCAATCCCCACCCACCCGCCTTGTCCTCTCCGGCCACTCGTCCATCAACGTCCGGTTTGTACTAATCATGACCGCCACTACATCCGATCGTTTTATTTATCATCTCGGTCTTTGCCTTCCCTTGTTGCTAACACAGAGGAATAAATTAATTAACAGTTTCTTCAGGAAGAAGATACAGTAAATAAACTTAGTTGACAGATCTCTCTTGCTCTATGCTGTCAAAGCACATGGTTTCCATTGTTAGGAGAGACCGATATTTTTTGCTTACATGATGGTTTGCGTCTGTGACACTTCATTCCCTTCTGCTCTGCATCGAGCGTCGCAATAATTATCCTCACACTGCTTTCCACATAAGCATTTTGGCACCATGCTCATTTTCATCGTGACTAAAGAGGCTTGTAGCTCGTGTGCATAGACAGAGACAAATCTTCTTTTGCATGCGTGCGAAATGCTCATTCTCTTTCGGCCGTGGCAGTGCTCGTGCGTGACCCATCTGTGTCATCGGCTTGAGCACGGTCACTACACCATAGCGAGCCACGTCTACTGTCGCATTGAGTCTGAACCTCCGAAAATATGCATTTTTCGTTGTCTGAACGTGAAAATATTTTCTTTAAAAAAAATTCAATCTATCCATCATCAATCATGGCAGTACAATGAACGCCAAAAATAATAAAATTACACGTAAATGCGTAGACCACCTAGTGACGACAACAAGCACTGAAGCGAGTCAAAAGTGCGTCGACGTCATCGCCTTCCCTCGTCGGAACCGGACAAAACTTGTTGTAGTACATAGTCAGAAAGTCGTCATGCTAATGCCCCATAGAACCAGCATACCAGAACAACAATCGGCGCTGATAAAGAGTAGATAGACCTGAAGGATCCAACCTGAAGACACATGAACATAGAGAACGACGACCGAAACCGAGCAGATCCACCGGAGACACACCTCCACATGCCCACGGACCATGCTAGATGCACCACCGAGACGGGAGTTAGGTAGGGAGAACCTTATTTCCACCGAGACTGTGTAATGCCGAGTCACCAGGATATGCCAACTAAGCCTAGGGCTAGCAGTTCTAAAAAATAAGGTCGGCTCATCTCTCTCTCTCTTTCTTTCTCTCTCTCTCTCTCTCTCTCTCTCTCTCTCTCTCTCTCTCTCTCTCTCTTTCTCTCTCTCTCTCCCTCTCTCTCATTTCACCGCCCCCCGACCCCGACCACCTCACCCACACAGCAACAATCGTCCCCTGACTTTGTTCGCCACCAGTGACCAACGAGCGGGCGTTGCACCTGTACCTCCCTTGTGTGGTTGGAGGGTCGTTGTCACCCGCACTGCCTATGTGTCATCTAGATGTCGACGTAGCGTGTCAAAGCAAGCTGTTGCAGCCAACCCACCGTTGGTAGGCGGCGCCCCCTCTGCGCTTCCTTGTAGAAAGTCGACGTTTGGCACTCCCCGCCCATGTCCTGAAAGTACGGTCAGGGCATGCACCACCGTGTTGGGCACATGGAAGCTGTCGTGAATGGAGCTAGCAAAATGCCATCATCTGCTACATTGAGGTGGCGCCAAAGGTAAAGGTGACATGGCTACACTGACAAGGTAGTCAACGTGGTCAAAACCGCTTGACTGTGTGAAACCCGGAGGAGGGTAATTCCCGAACCGTGTGGTTAGTTTGGGGTGTGGATCGACCAATTTTGAAGTTTAGGGTTGAATATTAAACCGAGTGGTTAGTTCAAGATTGTATGTGAACTTTTCTCTTTTGACTTCTCAACTACACGACCACTTATCCAAATACATGCTTAGGAAGGCATCATTAGACTATCGCATTAGTTATAGTCGATGCGGCACATTATGCGGTCGGGATGACCTGAACCTTCAGATCCAACACTGGAGAGACGACGGCATGACACACGAGAGACGGTGGCATGCAGGGCGCATGTCGCGCCATCTTATCCTCCCCTTCTTTCAGCGAAGCTACACATTTACATTTCATTAATTCTTATCCATTAGAAAGATGTATTTATTTTCGTTGCTATCCAAACACTAAAATCTTTGACAGAAACATCACCTATTCCCAAATGTTGACTTCTTACACCACCTAGCACGTCACCACACCAACGCATGCATTAGTTATAGCCCATGCCGCCCATCTATGCAGTCGGGATGACCCAGACTACCAGATGCAACGGCGAAGATAAATCGAGGGATAATGGCCCTGACGCATGAGAGGCGGCGGCATGCAAGGCACGTATTGCACATTGCGCCATCTTTCCTCCCCTTCGTCCGCCGAAGCCACACGTTTACATTTCATTAACTCTTATTCATTATAAACATTGATTTTCTTTTGGTCGCTATCCAAACATGAAGATCTTTGACAGAAAACATTGCCGAGTCACAAATGTTGACTTCTTACACTGCCCTTGATCCAAAACCCATTAGCGAAAACGTTTACCGCTATACCTGTGCGGTCGGGATGACCCGAACCGCCAGATCTAACCGTCAAGGAAAATCGGGGATGATTCACGTGGCGCGCAAGGGAAGACGGCGTGCGGGGCACGTGCGTTGCCATCCTATATGTCCTTCCCCCCTTCCTCCGGCGAAGCGGCCGGTGGCTGCCTCAGAGTCCGCTGAACTCAGAGCGCGCGCGCGATCTCCAGAGCCCGCTGGTTTCGCCCTCGGCTACTTGCTCGGGGCGGCGTTAGAGGGACGGCGGTGCTGCCTGGCGGGGTGGTGCGGGAGGGAGTGAGCAGCTGCGGGCAGCGGCGATCTGGGCATGGGGAACGCGAGCGCCAGGGCGGTGGAGAACGGCCACGCGGCGGCGCCGATGGAGCAGGTGGCCGTGGGCCCCGTCGGCGGGAGCTCCGCCGAGGCCGCGGCGCCGCCGGACGCCGTGATGCGGGAGCTCCCTCCTCCGGTCCCCTACGTCTTCGCGCCGCAGGTGATGATGATTTTTTCCTGCCCGAAATGGTAAAGAGGGAAACCCTCATCTGGCGTTCTTGATGTTTTCTTTTCTTCCGTCATATGGTTGTTGCTATCAAGTGTTAGCACTGGGTCCTGTTCCGTTCCTCATTGGCGATCAAAATTACTAAATTAGTTTATTTTTGACTGGTAAAATTACTAAATTAGTTACTTGCGCCGGAGTTGCTTCTTTCTGTTGAGACTGTTTTTCTCGATTATTTTAGCATTAATTGTGAAGTTATTCCTTTTAAATTCTGTTAATTGTTCTTAGCTGTTGCTTCAGTCATTAAATTCAACCGGTGTTTAAACTTGAAATGACAACTGGAGTTGTAAGGATGGCCAATGGCACAAGTTTTAACTTAGAGATCCACGGTTTAAATGCAACTTGTAGTTTGGTCCTGGTATTCTTAAAGAGTAGGCTGTTGTTTATGATATAGCTAGAACATGTATGTGGAAGAAAATAGTTTTGACGAAGACGCGCTGGTAGATTTCGTTTGGTTGCACCTGGATTCTGCAAATGGATTTGGTTTGGTGCAGTGGGCAAGTTGGTCATCCTTTCGCACATTCTGCATAGCATTAGTTACTAGATAGTATCTTTAATTTTCCTCGAACATTACGCGGTCTGTGACAAACCGTTACAACCTGATCTTATTTTCTGGATTCTGCAAATGGATTTGGTTTGGTGCAGTGGCCAAGTTGGTCCACCTTTCACACATGGTGCATAGCACTAGTTACTACTCCCTCCGTACCAAAATACTTGTAGTTGGGGAAAACTAGTACAAGTTCCCCCAACTACAAGTATTTCGGTACTGAGGTAGTAGATAACATCTTTAAATTTCCTCGAACATTGCGCTGTATGTGACAAACCGTTACAACCTGATATTCTTTTCTGGGCAGTTCTTCTTATTTGTTTAAACTATATCGTGTGCTAAGCGGTTTGCACAACATCTTAGAGCAATTCTTGTACTCTTGGTCTTGATACTGGGATAAACACCATTCAAGAAAATGTATGTGGGGCATCAATGCATCATGCTCAACACATGTGTTTCATGATTGGAACTATAAGTGGAAATGGAATCCATGAACAAACTGATAGCAAGCACTTTATTCAGTACTGCTTAAATGTGATCGAGACGTTCAATAGTACAATGTGATATGTATTACCATCATATTTGGTGTTGAATTTCAAATACAATGATTTATGGTGGTGCTTTCATTGTTGATTCACTTACCCTTCTGAATATTGTCTTTGATGCTGTCTGGCCCAATATGATTCTTGCCTTAAAATAGGAGTATATTTTGCACATTAGCACCTTATTTGATCAGCAACAGTTCATACTCCGTGAGAAAATGGAGCATTTGGCCCCTGTATTACTGTATTAAGCTACTCTGGAACATTGTAATCCTTTCGCTGTATGGAAACCATGTGCTTTATTGACCTTTCAGATAATACTGTGAGATATGTGCATTGGTTCATGCTTTAGGTTATTCTAAAGTCTGTGGTTCATTACAAGTTGGAAACTATTACCTTTGGCCATCTTTCCTAGGATGTTGCTAACTCGTTTTTTTTGGGGCGGGGGGGGGGGGGGGGGGGGGGGTGTCAGCTCACATGTATGAACATTATTGATGGTCCTGCTTGCACTGACAGTTAACTGCACCTGACAGGTTCCAGTAGCTCCGCTGCAGATACCGAATGAATTTTCACCTGTTTTTAACCATTCATGGATGAATGGTTCGGATGAATCCACCAACAATAACCCCCCGGAGATTGAAATTCCAACTTTAATTACATGGAGTCAAGGAGGAAACGAGGTGTTTGTGGAAGGATCATGGGATAACTGGACATCAAGGTTTACCCTTTACCTGATGTGTTATTCGAATGTTCTATCCAATTCTGAAAACGACATGCTAAAATACCAAATAAATATCCATATGAGTACTTTCAGGAAGGTGTTAGAGAGGTCTGGGAAAGATCACGCTGTGTTGTTGGTTCTGCCATCTGGAATATATCATTACAGGATGATTGTTGATGGGGTGCCGAGATATGTGTCCGAACTACCTCATGTGACTGATGAAAGAGGGCAGGTGGCCAACCTCCTTGATGTCCATGTCAGTAAGGATTATATCTGTCTGTCTATTTCAGCATTTTGCTCCGGCCTTGTCCAAAATGATATTCCAGAATGTAGGTTCTTGATTTTATCTGAAAGCATCTCTGTTTTGGTCAGGAGTATATCCCAGATAGTCTTGACAGCGTGGCGGAGTTCGACGCGCCCCCATCGCCTGAGCAGTGACATCGTCTTCAATTTTTTCCTCTTTTCTTTTCTGAATGAACTTGGGCAGTGACAAAATAAACTGTATACCAAAAAAAGGAACATTTCTTAGAGAGAGACAAAATGAAAAAAAAAAGGGTCTGAACGGATGATACTTTGCTGTTCTGACAAGAAACAAGCTGCTTTGGACAAAGCTCCGGTTCTCCAAGCAATCAGAGGCCAGATTTTGTCTTCTACATGGTATTAAGAGGTCAGTTTTTTCTTTTTTGAGACAAATTTAGATGTCAGATAGTCTTCACTCAGCTGATCTCTCCGCGAAATAAGCCCACGGGCCTTTTCATCGCGAGACGCGAAAATGCCCGTATGCTTGCTCCTGTGATGTGAGCGATGGACTGGTGTCTGATCTGACGGTGACGGAGCAGTGACCTGGTCCGGCTTGCTACCTCCATCGCCTTGACTCGTCCGCCTCTTCCCTCCTCGCAAGGCTTGAGATAAATACCGATCACATCGTCCCATTTAGTACGGCGACTTTGTTGTGACTTTGAAGAGGAAAAACAACAGACCACAATGAGTTGATTTATTATGTCAGTCTCCGGCAAGAGAAAAAGAAGAAAATGAACAGGAAAAAATTGAAGAATGAAAAGGGGAAACTAATTAATTCTAGACGGGAGCAAATTCGTAGTATCTAACGAGTCACAACATTTCAAACCAATACTCATTGAATAGACAAATTATACACTGGAAAAGTGCATCGCAAGCCCTAGTGCATCAAATACTTTCCCTACATCAATGAAACATGTAAGAGCATCTACAGCTGAATATAACAAATATGACCCCTTAAACACCCGCGGACGCGACCGGTGCCTGTCCGTTTTGAGCCCCTATTTATCTATCCGCGCATCCATAGTCCTCAATTTTTTTTTCATATGTCTGATCACTTGCACGTGATTGATGGAGATGAAGAGAGAGAAACAAAAAATGAATAAAGAAAAAGAAAATATGGTCTAAGGTGGGGCCGCGTCATATGTGGCGGAATGCCCAGGCGCGTCCGCGAGCCCACATATCCTCCCCATATTTGATATGGATATGAGGGTTCGGGACAGCCATGGCGTACATGGATAATATGAGGGATCCGGTTAGGTCATGTTTTTCCTTCTCTCTCCTATCCGGTCACTGTCAGGGCGCATCCGCGGGCTTACGAGGGATGGTTTGAGACGTCCGACTGTAGATGCTCTAATCTTGCTAGTTGTTCGGTTAACGGAGCTCCATTACGTGCAACTAGACCCGGGCATGGGCAGCCTGGCCTAGATAGATTGGTCGGGTTCGGCTCAGCTTTTCCGCCCCGAAAGCATGAAAAAAGCCCAAACATGGCATAAATGACTACTTTATTAGAAATATTAGTATATTATATCATTTAAATATTATGAAATTATCATTTTAATTTTGAAAGTGCGTTGTTTATGTGCTTCGGACTAGGTCGGACTCGGGATTGGGATTTTGAGGTTGGGCTTTGTAAAGCCCGGCCTGAACTAGCCCGGTCCGGTGGATGCACAGGTTATGTGCGACATGGCGCTGAAACGAAAGAGAGCATAATTGTAAATTGTTTCGAGTAACGAAAACCAACAAGAAGATAAGAAAAGATTTATAGTCCCTCCGACCCATATTACCTGTCGCTGATTTAGTACAACATTGTACTAAACAATATGGGCCAAAGGGGCGAACCAACCTGTGGTTGAATGGTTAGATGGACTGTGATATCCTCAACCCACCAGGGTTTAAATCCTGGTGCTCGAATTTATTTCTGGATTTATTTCAGGGTTCAAAAAAGAAAATATGGGCCGAAGGAAGTATTTTCCTCTATAGTTATTGGCATATATGTTCCACTTGATTATACTTTCAAAATATTTATACATGTGCCTTTCTGTGTGCTTTTTTTCCTTTGCAGCACACTTGTCGTTCTCTTTTCCTTGGCTCTCTATGTCCTTTGGGATGCTTCATACACCATAACACTTTTCATCATTGTTGATATGATAAATAATAGGGACAATCTTTCATGGCTGTCATGTATCAACTCTCATCATGGCGGCCACCGCTCTCAACTCTCATTGTTAAGTCTTTATTAACATGGAAACCTCATAACTCAATGGAGCCTAAAGTATAGAATCCTAAAATCCACACAAAAATATAAACATGGAAACCATCGTGCACAATCGAGTATGAATGGAACCGTAGATTGCCAAGGATCCAAGGAAGGAAAAAGGAAGGGGGAAAAGAAAAGGAAAGGGGAACCGGATACAAAACCGGCGGTTCGAGCAAACCTTCCCCCTCGTTAATCGCTAGCGGTCTATAAAACCCAGCCCACGGACGGGGGGCACGGACAGGAACGCCAACCACCGCGCCCCGTTTATTCCCCTCCGGCGCAGCCGCCCCCGTGTCCTGTGCGCACCTTCTCGAAGCCTCCTCCCTCCCTCATGGCGGACCAGCTGACCGACGAGCAGATCGCCGAGTTCAAGGAGGCCTTCAGCCTCTTCGACAAGGATGGCGACGGTAACCCCCTTTCCCCTCTCTCCCCTGTCTCCCGCGGCCGGCCGGATCGGGCGCCGCCCGGGCTCGATCCGGCCGAATTGGGTTTTGTCTGGGGGCGCTGTGGGCAGGGCTCTAGATCCGGTCGGTGATGCCTGGGTTGCGTGGCCTTTTCAGGCCTTTGCTGTTGCTCTAGGCCTGCGCGGGATGGATGCTTGCATCTGATGGGGTCGTTTGCTCGCGGCGGGCTGCGGGCGGATTGCTCTGTTAAGGTGGATTTCCGACTTGTAGGATTTCGGGGTGCTGTGGTAGGAACAACTCGGGGGCGGCAGCTACTGGTTGCATCTAGGAGCTAGGGTTTAGAGCTGTAGAGTGTTTTGGAATTTCTAGTGGCAGAGATGAGAATTAGGTTGTTGTCATGAAGTGGTGTGAAGAAAGGGTCAAGTTATCTAGGTCAACGAGCTTCTGTTTGGTTACAATTGTGGAAAACCAACGAGTGGACTAGATGGAGAATTGGAGGTTGATCTGGCTGTGATGTACCAGTAGAATGTCAAGGATTTAGTCAGGATTTTTCATTGAAAAGACTTATTGGTGACAGTACCAGCATGATCTAGCTTCTGATGATAGCCTAGAAGTTGGAGATCTAGTCTTCACTGTGTAGTCTAAGACCAACACTTGATTTGTAGACTCCTCTTTTCCTAGTGTCGTAGCTCATTTCTGCATCATTTAATAGTTATTTCCTTGCTTGGCACATTAAAGGACTATGTTTCAGCATGTCTTTAGATGCAAGTTGGTCTGGTCTGTGATCTGTGTCATATCTAATCGTATACATGATGACTTGTAGAATTGTAGGTTGACTTTTGATTTCATATGTTAAATGGACAGCAAGAACTACATTTTGTTTACTTGATAGGATACAATCCAAATATGCTAAGGCTCCGTTCGCTGCAAAGGTTAAGAAAACTGTGGGAAACTGAAAAACAGAGGAACGTCCTGGGAATCGGCTGGTAAAACTCTAGATTAGAAGTCTGCAGGAAAGCTGAGAAGATGTGTTCGGTAAAGCAAAGGAAGGCAAAGGTATCTGTAGGTCCCACTAGTACAAAGCATGGTCGGTCTATTTTCTCATCCACTCTCCATCTGGCAGTGGTGGGGTCACACAAAGCAAGGCAATGGTGGTGCATGCAGGTCCAGCTAAGATTTCCTGTACTTTGCCTCGTGCTTCCGCCCCAAAAAAGAGCTTGCACCGGATGTTTTCTTTCCTGTAAAACTGGAGGCTACAGCAACTTTCCTTTGGATCTTGAGGAGCTCATTCCTGCACACCGAACGCAGTTTGGGAGAACTTTCCTTCATTTTTTTATTCCTGCAAGTTTTCCTTTAAAATTCCTTTGCACCGAACGGAGCCTAAACCTAAGCACTGCTTTCTTAAGGCTTCTGCCTGGCGGTCCATCATTTCTTCAGCTGATGCATGATTCATAAATTGATTTCTAGAATTCAGTATGTTGAAATGACACTCTAGGAAAGCGTCTGGCAAGTTAACCTATCTTATTGTTCCCTTCACGTTACCCAGCCGGCCTATAATATTTAATCCTTACTGCTTATCCTGCATACAGTTCTTGTTTAAAGCCATGTTTGTTTACGATTCCCAGCTGTTCCAACTTGCAGCTCATTATAGTAACAATATATAGGTGCGTGTAAGTGGCCAACATGCTGATTGGAGGTATTATGACATATCATGTGTTGTTAGGACAATAAGAACAACTTAGTCGCACATTGGGTATTTTATATGCGGCGAACAGACCAATCTAAAATCCCTAGTAAACTCACTCTTATTTTATTTCGTAGCGCTAGATAACAAATGCTTGTTGATGCTGAATTTCCTGCAGGTTGCATCACCACCAAGGAGCTCGGAACCGTGATGCGGTCCCTCGGGCAGAACCCCACGGAGGCGGAGCTGCAGGACATGATCAACGAGGTTGACGCGGACGGCAACGGCACCATCGACTTCCCGGAGTTCCTGAACCTGATGGCGAGGAAGATGAAGGACACTGACTCGGAGGAGGAGCTCAAGGAGGCGTTCCGCGTGTTTGACAAGGACCAGAACGGCTTCATCTCGGCGGCGGAGCTGCGCCACGTGATGACCAACCTCGGGGAGAAGCTGACGGACGAGGAGGTGGACGAGATGATCCGGGAGGCGGACGTGGACGGCGACGGCCAGATCAACTACGAGGAGTTCGTCAAGGTCATGATGGCCAAGTGAGGTGGCGGGACAGGGGGTGTCCTCCCACGAAATAAGCTTAAAATTTGCTCTCAAGTGGATTGGAATGGAATGCCAGACAGACTCGCAAGGTTGTATTTTGTGCTATGTTTTTTAAGTACTGTTGCCTGTTGGGTAGCTGGTCGGGTTATCTTGTAGCGGTGTAGTCGTGGGGAGCAGCATCGGATTTACCTGGTTTCTAGTCTTATCATGGAATTTAGGGGCTTTGTGCAAATCTCGGTTTTGCCCTGCGGTTTGCTTGTATGCTTGCTCCAAAATGCTGGCCGGAAGTACATTTTGTGGATTCCATTTGGCATGCTTGGTGGTAGACTGGTAGTGATCTCTGAACTGCGCTGGTGCAAATTCGTCTTGTAGATGTTGGACGACGAAACAGAACTACAGCGAATCCAACAGCTGCATTGTCGGAATCTAAGGCCTGGTTCCCAGCTTTCCCATAAGTCGCCTCCCTCATTCACTGAGGCTGCTGAGGAGAGACAGCTTATTTTTTAAGCCGGTCAAAAGAACTGCTCTTGATGCCGCGATTCCCTGCTGTACTCTGTGGGTATTTGCAAGTTGTACCATATCTTATGATTGAACGAAACCAAATGTGGTGGATGGCACGTCGCTCTTGTGTGGCAACAATATGGCATGGAAGTAGTAATAATGCTATGCCTATGATGATCAATTGTTGGGGACATGGCTGGTTGGTGCCAGCTCGTTGAGCTATTATTTTTCCCTTTTCAACATGTCCGTTGTTTTTATCAAAGCATAAGCCATTGCTATTTTTATCATAAATAAAACTGCTGAAATGGCAGAGTTCAACATTGGTGTCATCTGTCATGTGCAGCGACCGTCAGACTAGGCGCTGAAAACTGAACTGCGATTTGCTTCGGTGAATAACAAGAGAGGGAAAGTTGTCATTGCTAATCTTTTTGACCTGTCAAAAGAAAAGAAAAGCGACCTTCGCTAAGTTGCTTCATCATGACCAACAGCCCGGACAGCAATTAGGCCATTTCCTTCCCAAATCCCCTCTCCCTTCAGCAAGTCAGCTCTCTCTGGTCTCTGCCCGCCATGGCGGCCAAGCTGACCAAGGAGCAGTCGGACGAGTGCAAGGAGGTGTTCGACCTGTTCGACGGCGACGAGGACGGCCGCATCGCCGCCGGCGAGCTGGTCACGGCGCTCCGCTCGCTGGGCCAGAACGTGGACGAGGACGAGGCGCGGGGCTTCCTCGAGGACGCGGGCGCGGGCGGCGCCGGCGCCGTCGACCTCCCCACGTTCCTGGCCGTCGCGGCGCGCAAGGCTAACGCCGGCGTGTCGGCCAAGGGCCTGGCCCAGTGCCTGGACGCGTTCGACGACGACGGGAGCGGGGTCATCCCCGCGGAGCAGCTGCGGCAGGTGATGCTCACCCACGGCGACCGGCTCACGGAGGAGGAGGCCGACGAGCTGGTCCGCAAGGCCGACCCCCGCGGCGAGGGCCGCGTCCAGTGCAAGGAGCTCGTCAAGGTGCTCATGAACAACAAGTGATCCACGAGCTTCGCTGATCTGATGCATTGATCGATCGGCCGATCTGGGGACTGGTGGGCTGTTGTCCGGTGAGGAAATGGTGCCATGTTTCTTGATTTGGTGATGCACTCCTACTGGTTTTGCTGTAATATTGGATTCGATGCGAATGCTCTGCGTACGCGAAGTTCTTCTGGCTGCAATATGTATACTGCCTTTATTGCGTTGTGTGTATGCATACACAAATTGCTTTAACGACGATTTTGCACATGTATCAAAGACATTGCCGGCGCAAATCCAGTGCGCTGCTTCCTTGGTTTGGTTAATGAAATCGGTTGGATTTGAAAATGGATATTTTTCATACCCCGCCGTTTCAATTTACTTTGAAAATCAGCAGAGTACTTAGCATGCTTTTTTACGGATTTACTTTGCATATTAGTATTGTCTTAAGTTAAACTTCATAAATTTTAAAACAAATTATAGAAAAAATTATCGACATCTATAATACCAAATCAGCACCATTAGATCCGTCATTGAATACAATTTCGCATCATATTATATGGAGAAAGAGGTAATACTACATGCATGCATGCATGATGGGTGAATGGACGGATAAAACATACAATTAACAAGAGGGAGGAAGTATCTTCCAAGGCGAACTTCACTTCATTTTTTGTGGAAATTACAAACATCATTTGGCAGGCCTTCGCTGGAGGGGGTACCTTATATTGAGGCTAGACTAGAAGTGGTGAATCGCCGGCTTCTTCATCGGCCAGAGAATGCGCATGGTATGTGTTGAGCTAGTTGATCCCCCCCACCCCATTTGTTCCAGAAGGGATGGTGGGGTTTGGTGTGGACACCGAAGGTAGTAGTTGCATCAAGAAATCTCTCACTCTTCCGATGTGTGGACGGCGCTGACGATCCGGGTTGACACACATGAGCCCGATCTCCAACACACTTTTGAGTTCCCCGTCAAATTGGGCCCTTAGCCCTTTGTCAGCTGCACAGAGAGTTGTATTGTTCGCTTGACATTTTAGGACCTTCTTGATAAGGCTGTTCTTGCCACTAGTCTGCATGGTCGGTTTTTCACTGCAGACAATCTCGAGCAACATGACGCCTAAGTTGTACACATCAGACTGCCCACATGTCTTTCCGGTCTCAAAATATGTTGGGCGTTGTATGATCGGAGTCCCAGTTATATTCATCGTCGTGCTTGGGGTTTGGGTATGGTTGACTTGTTTCACCAGCCCAAAGTCAGACAGTTTAGCATTGAAGTCTGTGTCTAGCATATTACAATACCTGGCTTGATATCTCTATGCACGATGGACTTGCGATATCCGATGTGGAGGTATGCAAGACCGGAGGCAATTCCAATTAGAAGGTTGCACCCGAAACACAAAACACATAGTCTCTGCTAGATAAGACACCCCTTGAAGTCAAGCTATATTTACTAGGAGATTCACTCGGAGATAAGATACCACTTGGCGTGCTCTAAGAACACCAGAAGTGACCCCTGGATCCCCGCAAGGGATAACCTCCAGTTAGTTTTTTTTAGTCTAGGAACCTCCCGTTTTTTTTAGCAACTCTCGGAACCTCCGGTTAGTTGCTCTCAGCCATATCATTCCCTGCCGCGGTCAGCGTCACCGTCATCGTCTCAGTCGTCAAGGCAGAGCTGGCCCCCGGTCACGCAGGGCCTAGGCCTGGGGCAGCTCCTATTCGACGCTTAGGTCGCCGCAAAGCGACCACGCGCGTACCCCCCCCCCCCCACACACACACACACACTCCCCGCTGTGCATAAGTGGGTCGGCCGAAGTAGATCATGTTTGGTTTTGGGTTTTATTCTCCCTTTTCATTTTTCTCCTTTTTTGCTTTCCTTTTTGTTTTAACATTTTTCAATTATTATTTTCTTTTCCTTTTTCTTTTTCTGTCTTTCTCTCATTTTCATGAACTTTTATTTAAATCATGAATATTTTTGTTCATCGATATAAAAATATGTTCATCCAATTCAAAAAATGTCATGATGAAATTCAAAAATTGTTCACCATAATTTTAGAAAATGTTCATCAAATTCAAAAAAATGTTCATCCATTTTTTAATAAGTTCAACCGATTTCAAAGAAATGTTCTTGAATTGAGAATTTGTTCATTAAGTTCAAAAAAATAAAAAATGTTCATCTAATTCAAAAACGTTTTTGAAATTAAAAAAATTCAACATAATTTATAAAAAAATTCATCCATTTTCAAAAAATGTTCTTGAATTGAGAGTTTATCCTCAAATTTTGAAAATGTTCATCAAGTTCAAAATTTGTTCATCTAATAATTGTGTTATTAATTTTAAAATTCATGAATTTTTTTTTCAAATTCGTGAACATTATTCGAATTCAAGGACATTTTTTGGCTGTACGAACTTTTTCAATATTTCTTTGATTTTTTTTTAATTTTGGAACTTAGTTGAAACCTCGAATTATTTGAGCAAGAAAAATGGAATAAAAAAGAAAAACGAAAAAAGACGCTCATGGGCCGACCAAATGGGCGCGCGAGTGCAGCGGGGTGTGCGCGGGCGTCGGCAACCCGGCGCATGCTGCGCCAAATAGAGTTCAGCACAGCCAAGGAGTTCTCCAGGCCCGGGGCCAGTTTGATTTGAGCCCAGCACAGCCCATCCCAAGCAAAAAAAAGACCCGAACCACACGTATGCTGTGTCCAGAACACACGCTGGCGCCGGCGCCGCCGTCACCCACCCTCCGGTCTCCATCTCTCCCGGCCTTCCCCCGCGGCCCCCGCCCTCCTGCGCCTGCTGACTGGCTGCTCCGCCCCGACCCCCTACTGCCGAGCCGAGTTTCCTTTCAAGGCTCCGCCCCGGCCAGCGGCCGGCTCGCCGTGCTGCACAGCCGCAGCGCAGAGCGGCAGAGCCCCGGAGTGTGCTGTGGCTGTCGCCTGTCGCCGACTCGCCGTGCCGTTGTGCTGCCGCCTCTCTGCTGCGCCCACGATTGGTTAATTTTTCTGCCACATTGATGCATTTGATTAGCCCCTGTCTTTCCTCTGCATTTGAACGTTGTATTGAACTAGTGGAACTGAACTGAAAATAATTGATGGATTTGATCAGTGTATGTACTCAAATTGATTCGTTTTTGTGTTAATTTTATTTCATGTTGTAGAACTAGGGAATGTTATGATGTGTTTTTGAGTAGCTACAAGTGACCACATTTTCCCATGTTACTGAATTTATTTGTTTCTGGCCCGGCATCTCTTCATTCCTGGCTCTGCCATTCACTCGACGCAGCCCGCCGGAACTCGCCGCCGCCACCAGGGTTGTGACTCACATTCAACGCGCCATCCACTCCGCCCTCGTGTGAATCAACTTCAATGTGCCGGTACTAGAACCACATCCTTTTTTTTTTGCTTCAATGCATCTTTCTCTACTGTTCGACGTGCGTGAGTTCGCACGCAACCTCGAATTGTTGACCCATAATCCAGTATGAGTGATGAGACAGAAACACAAATTTAAGCAAATAGATGGTAATACAAGAGATTAACCAAAGCACATATCCGCGGTTGAGAGTCTTGGCATCGGTTGCGCTGCCACCGTGCTCTAGAACACTAGCTTATTAATGGCCGGAACAGCAGAACGGCCAATTTTGACATAACATTATTTACTACAGTCTACATAGAACAGTACTGCACTGCTACAGATAGGCATTCAGAAGATCTCCTTGTACACTATGTTTTTCGCCTTTCCTGTGCTTGCGTGTTCTTCGTCGTCAGTGATCAGGATCTTCAGGCCATGCCTGTTTGTCACTCGGGAGACTGCCACATAGAGTTGGCCATGAGTAAAAACTTGCCTGGGCAAGTAGAGGCCGACCTTGTTCAAAGATTGTCCCTGGCTCTTGTTGATTGTCATCGCGAAGCACACGGAGAGAGGATATTGCTTTCTTTTTAGAACAAATGGCCATTTAGGCTCGAATGGCAACATGATGATCTGAGGGATGCACACCTTAGTACCGACGTGTGCTCCAGTTATGATCTGCGCTTCGATGACTCTTTCTCCAAGTTTTGTGATTATCATTCTAGTACCGTTGCACAGCCCTGCACTTTGATTGATGTTGCGAAGAAGCATCACTGGCAGACCAACTTTGAGCTCAAGTAGATGTTTTGGACATCCCGGGTGCTTTAACTTGTTTAGAAACTCTGTAGTATACAACAATTCCATTTCATGGCTGTAATTCATCGATGTGCTCACACTGTCATGGCTCAGGTACGTCACTTTGTCACCTTGGATTTGACTCATAATATACTCATTGATCTCATTGACTGTCTCGTTCAATGGACACAGTATCGCCCTTTCTTCCAGGAACTCGTGTTTGCAGAGATTGTCTTGCAGGTCAGGATAGGTACTTTGGATGATTTTTGTTTTTGGATCATCTCTATTTTCTAGCAGCAGGTCACTGGGGATACTTAGATAGTCCTTTTTATCTAGTAAACATGTGTCTCCATTGCCAATCTGTAGTATCCACTCCGCAAATTCCGCAGTCTTCTGCTGCTCTGCTTGATCACTGGATAGAGATTTGAGCCGCATATTTTTTGTCAGATTAAATACCTCGAAATATTGCCAGAGGTATGAACATTTGATTGATGCATCTATAACGTGCTCTCGTCCTCCTTTTGGCACAACAGGGAGGATTTGTCGGAAGTCCCCTCCAAGAACAACCGTCATGCCGCCAAAGGGCTTGGCACAACTATTGTCATTTGTGAACCTCAGCACGTCCCTTAGGCTCTTGTCAAGTGCCTCAAAGCATTGTTTGTTTGCCATTGGAGCTTCGTCCCACAGTATTAGTGACGTCCTCGTTAATAAATCCGCCACATCTGAACCTTGTTTGATGTAGCATGTTGATTGATCTGTCAGATTGATTGGAATACTGAACGTTGAGTGTGCTGTTCTACCTCCTTGAAGCAGAAGTGCTGCGACGCCAGAAGATGCAACTGCAAGTACGATTTTCCCCTCTGATCTTAGCCTTGTTGTGATAGCTTTCCAAAGGTATGTCTTACCTGTCCCACCATGGCCATCTACAAATATTATTCTCCCTAATGATTGATCAGCTGATTCTATTATTGCATCAAAGGCCTTCTTCTGATCAAAATTTAGATTCTTTAGTATTTGCACGTGCTCACTCTTCAATTTGTCTTTGTCATAGTTCATTTCTTCATTTATAAGCCTTTTCTCAATTTCATGTAACTCGGGCATATTTGGTAGCTCTATGCCAGGGTATTCCTTTAGTGATTTTCCAGCTTGTCCCATTTGCTTCTCAATTTCCATTAAACTGCATTCCCTTTTATGTGAAGGACTGAAGGGGGCTGGAAAGTTCATGATCCAGCTTGGTGTATGCTGTATGTCTTTAGAGAGTACCTCCCAGTTGTATTCCCATAACATCCTTGGGTCAGTAACCTCACAGTGGCACAGTATAGTTGCAAACAATTGTCGTAGTTGCACCCCAGATGCCCAGTTGGATGCTTCCTTGATGCATTCAATCCACTCATTGTCATCGTTCAGAAATCCTAGCGCACGACATGCTGATTTGTATGACGAGTGCACAATTCCCTTGACTGTCCTGATGTCTTCAAATGTCATGCAACCCTTCGCAGTGTTGAGGAGAACTCTAAGATAGTACCTTTCTCCACTTGCAGGATGTGCATTGTAGATCCTGCCAATTTTCTTTCCTCCTCTTCTCCGTGTCCACTTCTTTTCTGTATGATTCCATGTCCATTTTGTAGGAAACTCTGAATATGTTAATTCTCTGGCATCTTCATGCTTTTTGTTCGTCTCCATCCACTCGGTAAACATAGTGACACCTGATCTTGGGTGTCTAATGATTTCATCTAGGTTTCTGGAGTCAGGAAAAATTACTAGTTGCTTGTTCTCCTGGTGAAACGTTAGCCTCTCAACAGATGGTTCTTGGTATTGCAGAGGGAATGTGAATATTCGCCAGCATGCTTCAGTCGCTGTTATGTATCTACATCTTAGGTACATTTTAATCTCATCATCAGTCTTTGATGGTACTTTTTCTTGAACCAGTGCTGTTGCTTGGTCATCTCCTTTGTGTATGTCCTTAAAGAGGTACTTGATTGACATGCATTTATTACACCACTCCACATTTATGTGCGCTTGGAATTTCACCAGCAGATCTTTGTTGTATGGTACAACAAAACCATTGTTCATTTTGACTCCTCCCTTATCTATTTGTCGCCCATTGTCTCGTCTCTTGTATCGTGGGAAATGGTCTTTATCTATGATCGTCTCTTCAGAAAATATTTTTGGAAAGCGCTTGGTGCACATATATTTCTCCATGCACGGGGACTTTGGATTTGCCTCTCCACACGGTCCGTGCATCATAAAATTCTTGACAGCTTTGAATGTTTCTGGATCCTTGTCATTGTCCGGGATCTCAGCGCATATTATTTCATCAATTTGTGAGGGCTGACTTTTTTGTCCGTTTTCAAGGAAAATTAGAATATGGGCATGTGGGAGTCCTCTCTTTTGAAATTCTATTGTGTAGACGGCTGCATTTTTAAAATTTGTGTTACTAAATGACTGGCCATGAAAAAAAAATGCAAGCATCTGATACTGATAAAGTAATAAGTGATGATTCACGAATTCTTTTTTTTGCAGGAAATGATTTACAAATACTTACTTGCTTTAGTCTTTCCAAAATGCTGTTTTCTGCTAATATCAGACATTAGCTCTTTCAGTTTTATCATGAACACTCGAACTACAATATCAGGACGTTCTGCTGGCTTCTGGTTCCCAGCTTCATTTAGCATCAACCGAATCTCTGGCCAATTAGGGTTGCATGTGAATGTTATGAACAATTGGGGTTGTCCAGCCCAACGGCATATTGCCATCATATCTTGGTAGTTTTGCTCTTTGTTTCGAGGACTTCCTGTAAAACTTGCTGGGAGTACTATTCTCCTGCCTACTTGTTCTGTCCGTGTGTCTCCTTTTCTGAATGCATCCTGTAGTCCGTCATAAAGTTCCGTTCGTAAAATTCCTTGATTTTCTCTGATCCAGTGGAGCCTATTATGTTCGATGCATGTGAAGACATCAACCACAAACTGCATTGACAGATTTCCACACGTTAGCATTAACATCGACTGACCTGGGCGCTGTTGGAGGTGATATGCATAGTATTCCAGCATGCTGATGTATTTCTTGTTACTTAAACCTTTCCTTTTGTTGTATTTTATTCCAAGTCTATAACCATCTTCTCCATATGGGAAGAGCAACGGGTATTGCATGGCCATGAATTTTGGATGAATTTCTGATATCCTTTTAGGTTTCTTATCTTTGTACTCAAGAACAATGTCACGTCCATATCTTTGGGTTGGATCTTTGACTATCAACGCGGCAACTTCTGATGTTGATGGCATGTTGTGTTGCCTCCCATCTTGATCCCTATCGCCTAGTAACCTTAGAGTCAAGTTATTGTAGTCATTTTCTTTAAATCTATCTCTTGCCATCCGGAACGATTGTGCCAATGTGTTATTCTTGTCGAGCATGGTTAGTAGGCCACTGACAATTTTTTCATCTAGTAAGGCATCACGTTTACCAGACCTTGATGCTTCCATCCTATTCTGGATCTCATTCTTTGTGTCATAGATATACAACTGTTGAAAACGAGGCTTATTTCCTTCTTCAGGTAGCAGGGTTCCTATCTGGTGGCGGTTCTGACCATTCAGTCGGAAAACATAAGGTCCACGCCCTTTGTTTATTTTCTTATCCAAAGTTCCCCCCATTGATGTGAACGCAAACATGGAATTGTAAGACCTAATGTTTTTTCGGTAGTTTGCTGATATTTTCCCTCCACCCCTTGTCAATAAACTTGTAAGGTAAGGCGGTGGTTCTTTAAATGGCGGCAAGATAATCTTCCCTTGCTTGCAGCATTGTCCAAAGGATGGTTGTCTGCTACTGGAAGATTGTAGTTTTTCCCCATGCCACATAAGTGCATGGCAGTGTTGGCAGATGCATGTTGGCCCCCCAAAGTTCCATATCTTACTGGCATTAGAATTGTCAACCCTGTCTATTTCTCCATTGTTGGTTCTGGCACGTTTTCTGCTCTTGTTAAGTTGAATTTGTGCTTTCCTCTTCATCCGTGCCGTTCTTGTTAATTCGTCCTGGCGTCTTAGTTTCATCATCTGGTCAGCCATTATTGCGCTGTTTACAGCTGATGATTCCATGACTTGTGCTGGTTGATAATTTGATTTTGCCCTGAACGTGTGGCAACGTTGGCAAGTGCATAATTTTTGCAATCTCCAGCCCAGTATTTGTTGTTTTCTTATAGCTGCCTCCTCAAAATTCCATATCTTACTACCAGTATTTGTGTTGAATTGCTCCTTCAACACAAGTTTCCTCTTCATCCTTGCTGTTCTTGCTAATTCATTTTCTTGTCTTTGTTTGGTAATTTGCTTCACAGTTACTGCACTGTGTACAGTTGATGGTTCCTTGAGTTGCAATGGTTGATGATTTGAATTTCCTCGTAACACCTTGCAAATTCGGCACATGCACATGCATGGTTCCTTGAGTTGCAATGGTTGATGATTTGTACGCAAGTTCCAAAAAGGTATTTGTTGATCTGTATAGCTGATGGCAGGTAGGGCATCTCTTCCTTTGCCTTTTCCCATCAGGTCTGTATCTGTTACACTTAGTGGCCTCTTGCGCTGATGTTCTCGCTCTTCCATTTTTCTCTTGCTCATCAGATTAGTTCTGTAGCGATGCTTGATTTTATTTATCTTCCTGCTCTTTCTGCTTCTGAGTTCGGGTCATACACTCTTCCCCCTTCAAGATTTCTTTTGACTGGCTTTAATTGTTTTGGCCCCGATGGGCATTATTTTCCTGCACACACGTGAGAAAAACATCATGCACAACAGATCTTTTAGGCTGGAGAAAAATTCCACAACTCTTACGAATAGCACGAGTCAAATTCAGTACTTGCAGAAAAAATTGTGATCACATAGCATAAGAGACTTGGTGGCTGTTTGGAAAGAAACAAAAGCTGTCTTGATCTAGTATTATTTTGTTAGCAAACCAAGTTAGGGCCCGCAGAAGTTGACAACAGCTCAAAACAGTGCTGAAATATGGTTATAAATGTTCAAATTAGACCCATGTTATTACCTAGTACGTGAGCTAAGGCAATCATGTTTCTTTCTTTCTACTTTACGATAGGGCAAAGCTTTGGTGATATACATGTGGCCGGGTATCATAGTGTAGAACAGTAGAAGAACCAAGTTTTTTTTTTTTTTTTTTGCAAGGAAGCCTAACTTCAAAATCAACTGTTTTCCACTTGATTCTTGATTCTGGAGGAAAGATAAACAACGGTGATTTAGCAGTGCATTCATTGTCTTGCTTCAGAGCAACCCAAAACTGTGATCAAGTGAAATATTTGGCTAGCATAGCAATGTATATACTCATGTCAGTTGCATCAACCATCTAGAGGAAACTTGAGTTATGTGTTGTTGAGACACTACCTTCAACTGACTAGCTTCAACTGTTCCCAGTTTTCTCCTCTGCATGAAGCTGCATTGCTCTGAAAGCTAGAAGAGATTGTCCGACTGAAACACAAAGAGCAAGATGAGTCCATGAAAGGAACACGGCCGTGGATCCTAAAAGAGGGATAGGAAATGAAGCACAAGATCCTCTGCACCTGCCCTACCTACCTGGCCTTCTTCTCTGCAGCGCAGCCGGCCGTTGAATCGCTCCTTGAACACAAGTTTCCTGACCATCAGTTAAACTCTGAACTGATTTGACGCTGCTGTTGATGCATCCATCCTTCCCAGAGCTCACTCAAGGCAGTGACCCACCCCAGGTGTGTACTGGAAGGTGGCGATCTAGCAGAGCGGCGGAGGCCGGAGAGAGGTCTGTGTCTAGTGGAGCGGCAGCTGCCCCCTGTAACTGATGTACTCTTCTACAGTCTGATCCCGTGACTATGTGCTGAAGAAAAAGACACCTAAAACTGCAGAATCTGCTTCAGTCTCTTCTCACCAGGATATCATGGACATGACTCTGAACCCCTTTGGATTCCTTTGGCGCTGCGTGCGTGCGTGCGTGTGCAGTACAGTACAGTATCAGATTCCCACTCCAGCAGCAGCACGCCAGGTCAAGTCTTGCCCATGCCCCACGCCTTTTTATGCAATTTACGTTTTTGTTATGTTTCCATTTCATTTTGAGGTTTTGGCCAGCCAAATTGAATGAATATATGTCTCTTCACATAGTGATGTGCATGTAATATAATGTACTCCCTCTGTAAACTAATATAAGAGCGTTTAGATAACTAAACTAGTGATCTAAAAACTCTTATATTAGTTTACGGAGGGAGTATTTATTTTCTTCTTCTGAACTGTAAAAACACACCTTGATAAGCTGACGTTAATTATTCCGTGTTTTGTTTTTTTGCAGGAACAGTAAACCACTGGGGGAACGGGCATGAGCAAACCAACTCCTTGCTGACCGTCCAAAATCATGACCAAAATGATGGTAATGCCAATTTTAGTCGCAAACATCCAACTCCAGGTCCCGTGATCAACCTACCAATCAATCGCAACTTTCGCATTGCAAAGCTGGGAGATGCATTGCTGCGATTCCTATTAACAAAACAGACAACTAAACTAACCTTAATGTAAGTACACGGCGAAGCAGAGAGCGCACATAACATTCTCTGCGTAAAAATGTAGCCACCAACAGCCCAAAACGCCACGAAATAAGGCTGAAAGACAGGATTTCTCACACATACCATCTACTCTAGCACAGAGTGGAACACACCTTCAACAAGGTCTTTTGGACTTGAAATTTTTTCCACATTACATGAACATATTCACATGTGTAAGAACTTCTTAATAGTCTATGTTTTTATTAATACTTGATTTTGTAATACAAAATATAGCTTTCTATACTAGATCTTTTCTCAAAGACTTCATTTCATATTACCTCCGTCACAAATTAGGTGTCTTAGTTTGTTTAGATATGAATGTACTCTAGATACATTCGTATCTAAATAAATCTAAGACAACTAATTCGGGACGGAGGGAGATGTAAGAACATTTTCTTACATATATAGCTTTTTATAACAAAACATTTTCTTATATCAGAACTTTTTTAAAAGATGTTTTTATCAAAAAAATGTAAAAAAAATATACATATATAATTAATCATACAAGAAAAAAAAACAGATAGACAATGAACATTTTATTCATATGCACGAACATTTGTACGTACATAAGTAAACAATATTTCATCTTTCCAGTATAATTTTTTCTATTTTTTTACCGAAATTGATTTTTTTATGATATTGTTTATACCTATTATGCTCTCAAGCCATCCGCGTCACTTTGATTGCACTCCCTCGTTGATCGTCAATGTAAATTCTTTTAGTAATCGTCTGCCCATTTATTAATTATCAGAAATAAAGGCAAGAAAGCCCACACCCATAGGCAGATTTCCAAACCACACAAATGGTGCGCCAATTGTAGGGGTAGCGGGCTTCTAGATAAAGTGCACCTATTTATTCGAACTTTGTCTAAAAAATATATTTATTCGAACTTCTTGGTTCATGGGAAAACCTTTAGTCACTAAGTTTCTTGGACCAAGTCTTGATTTCCTCCGTCTCAGATCTGAGGCAAAGATGCTTTCATTGTCTCAGCTTCAAACTGCTCGGCGAAAGAGATGGTTGAGCCCCTCGGATAATGTCCAGCTGCATTGTGAGCCATGATAGTGACAGATTCTCAATCTATGTTCTTGCTCAGTCCAGTGTCCACATTTATCTTGACGAAGTCAGTGGGAGGCGGATTCCATTCAGCCGCCACTGGTACACGAGGAGTAGCCACTTCCATCTCGGGTTTAGTCATCGATGGATATGAGAATAACTAGTCGAGGAAATTGTGTGCGACAAAAGGGGACTTAAATATATTTTCATGCATGGCCTTCCTCCTAGCACCCAACTGCCCACGTCATCACGGATATTCTTGCGGCATGTATAGGATGAAGGTTTTCGATCAAGTTAAACAACCAACTTCTAGCGCATCGCTCCCTTTGCAAATCCAACAGACCCCTCGTTTCCTCGTTAGGGAGAGCCCATACACACCTGGCAATGGTGCACTCTAACAACGAGTGGTGTTATGTATCTTCAATTCTTCATCGCCGCAGATCGAACACATGTTCAACGATGCAATATTATGTGTTTTATAGATCCACGAAAGGAAGGAATAGCTTGGCCAACCTCCATAGAACAACATAACCTTTTGCTTGGACTTGCACCTACCATAGTGCAATAGACGTGTTTTCCCCACCGCCAATCGTCAGAATTCATAGGTCTCCCTCCCAACTAGTCTTCCCTCTTGCTCTTTGTACTTAATAGAAGATGATGTGATGATCTCACTATGAATATCCGATGGCCTTTGGTTGCTAAGCACAGAAGCCATCTAGTTGGCGTGTACTTGGCAGAGTCTTTTCAATTTCCTCAACGTCCATTAACAGGAAGAGATCACGCAGCTTTTGTTCATTTGACGTTGCTAACGATGCTTCGATAAATCCACTCAACAATGTTGGCAGATCAGGTTCATACATGCGATAGGACACATTGAACCTTCCATTGGAATCCAATTCTTGTTACAAGCAGTAGTGAGCTCGTCAGTTCCTATTCTTTTCACAAGCCCTAACTTCAAAGTGTCTCGTTCCTCGATGACAGCTCTGCAAACCTGTGGTGGATGAGAGCCAAGTGACACATAAAAAAAAATCTCTATCTGGATAGTATTTTGACATGAGTATTTGAGCACTAGGGAATCCAATTCTTGTTACAAGCAGTAGTGAGCTCGTTAGTTCCTATTCTTTTCACAAGCCCTGACTTCAAAGTGTCTCGTTCCTCGATGACAGCTCTGCAAACCTGTGGTGGATGAGAGCCAAGTGACACATAAAAAAAAATCTCTATCTGGATAGTATTTTGACATGATTATTTGAGCACTAGGGCTTCCTGGATCATGCAAGATTCGGCACTTCTGACTGGCTAAGGGGGCAAGGTTGAAAGTCTCGAAACCTAGCCCCCATAAATCTTGGTTTCCTTTTTTTATTGAAGTAATAAATCTTGGTTTCCACATATCATTTCATGAGACCCAACCCCTTTCCCTTCTCTATCCTCCCACCAAAACTCCGGAGGATAAAATTCAATTTGACAAAGTCCATGAGGAAGCTTGAAACATGACAGAGCGTTTTTTAAACAATGATGGAGCGGGTTTTTTTAGACAATATGGAGCTTTTTTTTTGTTGAGACAAGTGATGGAATGTTGCTTTTTTTTGGACAATGACGGAGCGGGGAAGTATGATACCATTCCTTACATGATACCATGATACTAACTTGCAAAATTCAAATTTAAACATATTAAAAAATTCTGAAAAGAATCGTGCATGTTCGCAACACATATGTCGACAACCCCTAAAAAATTCAGATCAAATTTGCCTTTTTTGTTTCCCTTTGGGTATTTTGAATTTCGATCTTAATTTTTTAGGGGTTGTCGACATATTTGTTGTGGACATCCATGATATTTTTCAGATTTATTTGATATGTTTAAAACTAAATTTTGCAGGTTATTATTTATAATATCATGTAAGGAATGGTATCACACTTTCCCTGACGGACCGTTGCTGAATCCGGTATTTGAGCCCAGTTATTTTTTGACGATGATGAGGGGAGTATTTGAGCCCAGCTCAATAAAAGCTTAAGAGGAAAGTATCATTTCCCCCCTCAAATCCTTCATGATGGATCAAATCCCCCCTCAAGTCTAAAACCGGATTAATCACCCCCTCAAATCTGTAATACCGGATCAATCAGGCCCCGAGCGGTTTTGAACAAGATTTTAGGTGGTTTTGATAGGAACTGCAAGATTTCTAACTTGTCGGCGTCGCCGACGACGTGGAAATTTTCTAGGATCTCGGCACCGGCGACGTGCTCCCCCGGCCGACCCCTTATTCTAGGGGAATCTGGCTCAGAAGGATCGCTGACGCGGACTTCGGCTCGACGCACATGTTCGGGAGGCGAGCTCCCCGAGGAGGAAGACAGCCATATGCAAAACCTGCGCGCTGACAGAGTTGAAGAGGACCTCCACAAAGCCATTGATCAGGGCGGCCGCCTCGCGCCAGAGTCGCCCGATCCTGCAGGCGCATGTTTTATGCATGCTTGATGACCAGGCAATCTGAACCAGTTACATATGCAGTGCAGACATGATCAATCAGTCTAATTTCCTGATTATGCAACTCACATCGGGCAGCACAACACGGGATAGGATTCCCAACATTCTTCTCAAGTAACCTGACAGTCTTAACATGTGTACATACTTCAGTCCAATCCACAAGCGATTGCAGCACACCCACCAATTCAGGTCCTATTAAAAAAATCAGTTCAACTAGATTCCCAGCACAAGTGATTTCTTCATATTAACACACATGCTCGTGCACCAGTTGTTTGGACAGGGCTGCCATTGTCACGGACGAGGACTTGGAAGACACAACCTGAACCGGCTATGGAGGTTGTGCACGGCGATCCAATTGGAGGAGCATGATATGGCTCACACTGGCCGACGACTATGCTGCGGCTGACCCCGATATGGCTCACACCGGCCGTCTACTTCCTCACCAACACGCAAGCGCAGACCATGTTCGTGCAGCAGGGCACGAAGACGGACTCCCACATCACGGGCAGCGCCGCCGACGTCCATCGAGACGGTGCTCGTCGCCACCTGCGTCACGATCATAACAGGGCCGTCGCATCATCCGTGGCGTTCGCGCCGCTGCGGCTCATGGGGATCGGGCACGCGACGGCGACTGGCACAGTGGCCACCATGGCCGCGTGCGCCGAGACGCGCAGGCTGCAGATGGCGGCACAAATGGGCATAGCGTGGCTACTGCTGCAGTACGTCATGATGGACACGTGGAGAATGAGCTGGTAGCAAAGTCCTCGACGGGCTCGCTCGCCGCCACCCGACAAGTTCAAAATCGTGCGATTCTTCTCCAAAACCACCTAAAATCCTGCTCAAAACCACTCGGGGCCTGATTGATCCGGTATTACAGATTTGAGGGGGTGATTAATCCGGTTTTAGACTTGAGGGGGATTTGATCCATCATGAAGGATTTGAGGGGGAAAACGATACTTTCCTCAAAGCTTAATGCGTCCCTCACACGTGGGCCGCTAAAGCTCAGCCCACAGCACGTGACCACTGGAGGAGAAACCGGGAACCGTTCACCGTGCGCCGCGCACGTCCTATCCACACTCCCCCGGTCGACTCCACACACACCGCGCTCCAAGCTCTCCCACCGCAAGACCTCGCGCTCGCATCCATGGCCGCGGCAGCCATTTCCCTCTGCGGCTCGCGCTGCGTCGGCCCGAGCCGGACGCCCGAATCTCGCCTCGCCTCGCAAGCCGCCGCCGCGCCGTGCGCGCGGCCGTCGTCGTCGCGCCGAAGGCTGGTGGTCGTGGCCGCCAAGTCGTCGGGGAAGAAGGCGGACGAGAAGGTCCCCTCCTGGGCCCGGCCGGGCTCCGACGAGCCTCCTCCGTGGGCGCGCGACGAAGGCGGGGCCTCGGGGCAGGAAGGCGACGCCGTCCAGGTTCCTTTCTACGCGTACCTGCTCGCGTCCGCCGTGACGGCCATCGCCGCCGTACCTTCTCCAACCCTTCTTCTTCTTCTTCTCCTCCTCCTCCTCCTCCTCCGCTCCGCTCCGCTGACCGTCGCATCCGCAGATCGGGTCGATATTCGAGTACACGAACGGGCGGGCGGTGTTCGGCGTGGTGGGCACGGACAGCCCCCTCTACGCGCCCATCCTGGGCTTCTTCGCCGTCACCGGCATCCCGACCTCCGTACGTGCATCTTTCATGCCCCGATCGATCCTAAGCTACTAAGTTTGCACTTCTTGATGGAGTTCATTCTCGTTTGGATCCCCAGGGGTATCTGTGGTACAAGGCCGTGCAGACGGCGAACAAGGACGCCGAGGAGCAGGACCGCAGGGACGGCTTCCTCTGATTTGGTTTTCTTTAACATGTAATCGTCTTTGTTCTAGAGTACCAGCCTTTTTGCTGGTTGTGCTTAATGTTAACACAATTGAGCATAAAACATCACGAGGCTATGGGGAAATTAGATTTGTTGCTATGTTGAATGCATGTCTGGTGACCATGTCCTTGTCTCTTCCCAGCGTTCAAGACCAACAAAATCCTTGGGGCAGTCGGATCTTGTCACTCTACGCTGCATTGTTTTATGGAAAACTCTTAGTGCCAACCGGCGGATTTCTCTCGTTCATCCGCCGCCTCCCATGCACCGCTTTGGGTGCTGCCTCATCTTCTCATCGGATTACTCCTAGCCATATCTTTTTTTTTCTTGCCTTCTTCCTTTCTTCCCCAAAGCCATCCAACCTCTTTCCATCAGGCATGCAAGCACAACAGCGCCAACCCATGCTCACTAGCAAGCCTCCGGTGGATACCACAACCCTGCCATGTTCTTCCCCAACCCAGCCACGGATGTCCATGGAGGTAGCATGCAGCCAGCAGCTAGGGGCTACAACAACAATCACCCATGGAGTAGCATGCGAGCTCGCCGGCCGGTGCAACTGGCGACGGGAATTGGTGGCGCTCGGGATAGGAACTCGGAGCTGGATGGCCTTGGGGTTGGTGGCCACAACGGCGAACGATGGTGGTGCTGCTGACAAGGATGTTGACGTTTTTGCAACTTAATTTTCATTGAATTTTCTGCAACATCATCCGTGTTGCAAAAACTTCTTCCGCAATAACACCCATGCTGCAGAAATTGAAGACGAAAAAAATATTCTACAACACATCTATGTTGCAAAAGTTCTTTCCGCAACAATATCCATATTGTAGAAAAGTGAAGACGAAATTTTTTATGTAACATCGTCTATGTTGCAAAAATTCATTCCGCAATAATATCAATGTTGCAGAAAAGTAAAGACGAAAAAAATTATGCAACAACACTAATGTTGCAAAAGAGTTTCTATAACATGTGCTCTATTGCAATGATGATGACGGGGTTGAGCCGTTCGATGGTGCCAAATCTAACGGTCACTGAGGAGGTGGATCTTTTCAGATTGTCCGTCGGCAGACACGTAGCGCTGCCCTTGTTTTATATGTCCTCTGAGTATGTAGGTGTTTTTTTTTTTTGCAAGTTAGGAGCTTTATCGATTAACCATGTTGGTTACAATCACGAGAAATACAATCTTGGATGAAGGAGGAAATACAGTTAATCCGTAGACACCTTCTCCTCAACTCACTAGCTTGATGGGCCCAACGTTGAGCAACCACGTTGGCCTCTCAATTATTGACATAAGGTAACTAAAAGCTAGTAAAGCTCTCGCAAAGCTCCTCTAATTACCTCATGGGAAATGAAAAGTTGCATAAGTTAACAACAACCGGGGTATCGCTCTCGAGCACAATATGATCAAGTCTAATAGACACCTTTGCAAATAAGCATATACCCTCTACAAATAAGTACAACATGTGCTTAAAGGAAAATTGGTTTATTTAACTAAGCACTTCACATTGTCCAAGGATATTTACTCCCATGATAGTTGATGAATAGATCGAAAGCTTTTCCGAAAAAAATAGACCAGGCAAGGATAGTTGTCCATACATTACAAAGAGACCCCTTCATAAAATAAAAAGAAAATTATAGAAAATATTTTTTTGCGGGTAAAAAATTATAGAAAATATTGTGCAGCCAAGATTTTTGAGGGTTTAAGTACTTTATTCATTCAAAATGTTAGAAGAATTACAATAAGTTCTGGTCTATTGCCTCCTGCCAAAACCTAAAGTAGTAGAAGCTCTGGCCATGCTATGTGCTTCAACATTTGACTATCGTTACCCGCAAAAAAAAACAGTTGACTCTTGTTTCTCATGAATGATTTGAACTGATTCAAAACCTTCACGTTTCGACTTGATTCAAAACATTTGTGCAGCCGGACGGGAGACGAAGCTGAGCCTTCCTCTTCCAGGCCTCTGCCAGTAGATCCGAGCCCAGCCCAGCCCAGCCCTCTGCCAGTAGATCCGAGCCCAGCCCAGCCCAGCCCTCGTAGTCCAACCCGACTTTGCTGGTCCGAGGCAGCCGGCTGCCTCCCTGTCTCGACTCGAGTCCGACGGGCACGCCTCCGCCCCGCAAACACAACTCGTGCCCGTCCGTCCCGGCGGCTCTCTCAAACCCACACTCCCCACCTTCTTGCGGCACAAGCCGGAGCCGACGATCCCCCCACCCGCGCCGCCGTCGACGCGGCCTCCTCCGCCCGCCGGGATCGGTAAGCGCCCCCGTTCGCCCCCATACCCCCCGCCTCATCGCGCTCGCCGCTACAGTCTGTCGTGGAATCGCTCGCTGCGCGGTTGGAACTTTTGGTGTTCGACTGAACCTTGTTCGCCCCCCTCCTATGTTAGGCCCACTCCTGGAGCCACCAGCGACAACTAGCTGTACCTGTAGCGTCGCAGTGAAAACCGCATCCTGGTGTCAGGTGTGATAGACTAGACCAGGGGAATTCCAGGTTTTCACTTAGGCAGGTAGCTTCATTAGCAAATGTGTAACAGACCTCAGATTGGTTTGCAATACAAGGCTCACTAATCGTAGTACATCTGTCCGAATGATTCCTGCATATGCTTGTTCCGTGATGCAGTGATGCTTGTCCTGCTTATTCTTAACATGATTGTTGTGATCTCTTTTTTCAGGAGAGAACTGTATAAACGTTTTAGTGGTTGAAGCGACTTGAGTCTTTAACCATGAGTAGCATTGGAACCGGGTATGATCTGTCCGTCACCACTTTTTCCCCGGACGGCCGTGTCTTCCAGGTCGAGTATGCTGGCAAGGCCGTCGACAACAGCGGGTGTGACCTAGCTCCCTCCCCTGTTTTCTTGACCTTCTCTGTCTCTGCAACTTCATGATGAAACTTTGGATGATTCTGTGTAGGACGATTGTTGGGATCAAGTGCAAAGATGGAATTGTCCTCGTAAGTGATCATTTTTGCTGTATTTACTTTTACTCAAATGGGGTGTTAGTGTTACTCTATGCTTCTTTTGTGTGATAACCTTCTAATATATTGGTCTACAGGGTGTGGAGAAGCTGATAACGTCGAAGATGATACTTGCTGGGTCGAATCGGAGACTTCACTCTGTTCACCGGAACTCTGGCTTGGTAATCTCTCTTCCTTTTTGTTACATACAGGGTGGTTGGGATATATATTCTGTAATGTTCCCTTTCTTGCCTTTTTATAATTGCCGTTCTTGTTACTGTAACGGATTGCATTTGGTAATGAAGTTAATTCCTGTCCTCTTTTTCAGGCTGTGGCTGGGTTAGCAGCAGACGGTAGGCAGGTGGTCTCAAGAGCAAAGTCAGAAGCAGCCAATTATGAAAAGTGAGAATTACTGAGACTTTTGATTTTCATACCAAATGTTTGTAGAACTGTAGCCTAAAGCTGTAATCCACCAGGGTATACGGAGAACCCATGCCTGTGAAGGAATTAGCTGATCGTGTAGCTAGCTACGTTCATCTGTGTACACTCTACTGGTGGCTCAGGTAAGGCAGTCAAGATGTTCTTCTTGTTCAAGAAGAAGAAGGTGTTCCTCCAACATGTTACTTGATAGTTTGATAACACTTCAAACTCCTGTCCCAGGCCTTTTGGCTGTGGAGTTATTCTTGGAGGTTATGATAGGGATGGGCCACAGCTCTACATGATCGAACCTTCAGGGCTCTCATATGTGAGTTCTCAATCTAAGACAGGGTAGTTCTTCTATTTTGCCGTTATTTATTAGAACCGAGCAAGGGATAAGTTGGCTAGATAACACATATTTATTTTTCCTGTCAGTGACTGGGCAAGTTTAATTTCATAGTAAACAGACAACTTTATGTACATGGATTAAGATGTGCAGTGCTGCTTTTAGTAGCAGTAGATGCATTTGAAATTTATGACTTAGTTGTTGAATTTTGACAGAAATATTTTGGTGCTGCTCTGGGTAAAGGAAGACAGGCTGCAAAAACGTAAGCTGATCAAGTTTTCACTAGTTTTTTCTGTTGTATGATTCCTGTAGTGGCCATTTTTTATTTTGTTGCAAACCACTAGCATGGCTAAAGCATGGCGTATTCATGAATCGTTCTTATAGATACCATTTTAATTTTCAAAGTAGATCTTTAGGAATAAGCATGCTTTTGATGTTCTTAAAGCTGCTCATCATCCATATTTAGCGTTTACGCAGGTACTAGTTTAGCTGTTCCATATTCAACGGGTGAATACACTCTTATTTCTTCTGTTAGGTTGGCCACTACCAGAGCACAGCGTAAGTGGTGTTCTATTGCGTACCACAGTTTGCTACATAGTACGAGTTAGGCAGGTTTGGGTTAAGCTCGTATTTGTTTCTTTGCCAAACTTTGGCGCGCCACATTTTCTTAAAACTGCACCAGTGCACCCTACACGTCAGATACATTTATTGTGAAATCTTGGTACACCTGTGATGAAAAGTTTGCTGACCAATAAATTGTGACTTGTCACACTTCTCGCACAAATTTTAGAAAATAATACTAATTGCAACTAACCAAACAGACCCTCAGTTTAGCATCTTGATAAATAACCACTTCTTTACAGGCATAACAGAAATATTGTACCAGAACTGGTATGTGTAATTCTTTGAATTGACTAGCTTCCACAATTAAGGGCTACAATACCAAACTGACCATTGATATTAACGTACTAGGTCATAGATGCGCATCATTTACATAGTCTAAATACATTGACCATTTATCTCTTTGTCCTTGTATTCGTCTTTTCATGGGTTTAGTTTTCAGTGGAAGAGTTGTTAATTAACTAAAACTTGATCTGCATCTACTTTACCCTTGCAGCTTTGTAGCCATTGATGTGTATGATTTCGGATACATTATGATGTTGAGAGCTTTATATTACAAAGAACTTGTGCGATTCAATATGTTGTAGAATGTCCCTTTTAATGGTTCGCAGCGGCTGTCAAATGCATCTGCACAAAATACTTATGATGATGTTTACTATGTATTTTTATTGGTCACAAAGAGTGCTTCTCCATTCTAATCCATCTATCTTAATGTTGTCATACAGGGAGATAGAGAAATTGAAGCTTTCTGAGCTAACTTGCAGGGAAGGCATTGTTGAGGTTGCCAAGATGTATGTCCTAAATCTTTCGCCATCCTACTGCAAGTTTTATCTTCAGGATATATCACCTAGATTTCTGTCATGAATGGCCTGAAAGCTTGTTAGTCATGTACATTTACTTGCTCAAGCATGAAGATGGCCAGTAGTTACTAGTCACAACAAATATGGATTTCTCTCAGAAGGAACAACATTGTTGATCCTCCGTATATCATGGTTTTACTCCCACAAGCAGTATTTCTGGTTGTGATACTATATTACAAATTGCCATACCCGAAATAATTACTAGGCTGACTTTTTTTCCTGTACATGCAGAATTTATGGTGTACACGATGAAGCGAAAGACAAATCTTTTGAGCTGGAACTGAGCTGGGTGTGCGATGAATCTAACCGTCAGCATGAGAAGGTAATAAACGGCCACTCACGGCAAAAAACATATCCACCTCCCTTGGAACTCCACGGCTACCTTACATAGGCCACAGAGTCGCCCTTTGTTGAATTCCTTGCTAACTTGTCATACCATGTGTAGGTTCCAAATGATCTTCTGGAGCAGGCCAAGGCAGCAGCTCAGGCAGCGTTGGAAGAGATGGATGCCGACTAAGAAGAGACCATGAGCTCTGCTTCCCATTTACTTTTACGTGCGGCATAACAGATACAGGAGTGGAGCGGTTTGTTTCCAGTGCAAAAAAACTACCTTCAGGGCGTTGTTGCTTCCAGTTCCATGATTCCATCCCAGTCGAGGTAGCAATCAGGTTCTGTGTTTTTGGGGTTTGTAGCGAATCGTATTCTGCTTGCTGTTGGTCACACTGAATCTTAATCTATTGAATTCCGAACATATTTGTCACAGATCTTAATCACGCGTGGCCTAAGAGATACATATGGAAATCCCATGTCTTTTAATTTAGCTGCCGCCTAACTAAGGGTCAGTACCAGAAGCACCCTTTATTACTTTAGAACGGATAGGATTTTGAAACCCTTTAGGGCTCGTTTGGTAAGAGGGTTTTGGGGAGGTTTTCAGGGGATTATCCTCGCGAGGCTTAGAAACCTCATGAATCCCCGAGTAATCGTTTGGTAGCCGGGGTTTGGAGGAAGGGCACCCCGTGTGATCCCTGGAATCCCCCCTGATCTATGTGGTTTTGAAGCCCCGAGGGGGGCCTCGTGGAATGAAGGGGAAAAAGAGGAGACGAACTGAAAGAGTATGGGAGGAGGCTGCACGCAGCTGCTGCCGCCGCCTCCGCAAAGCCGGTGTCCCTTCTCCAGTAGACAAACCGGTCCTTCTCGCTAAAGGTATGTCTCCGCTGCCCCTTTCCCCTCATTCCCATCACCTAGGGTTTCTCACCTTCACCCACCATGGCTACTGCCTCCTGTGAGGTCTAGACCTTCGTTCTCCTCGTCCTCCCCGGCGAACTTTCCAAGCACGCCATCTCCTACCCATGGCTCCACATGGTCTGTATTCTCCAACCTTGCTTGAGTCGCCGCCCTCCTAGATGCCCCATATCCACCGCGGCATCTCCTAATATGAGTATTTTGTTAATTTGTATCTTTTATTGGTCTGCATATAGCTTCTTTAAAATGTTAGAATGACATATATGTTTATGCCCTTGAATTGTGATCTCAAGAGTATGATTATTTTCTAACGACCTTACAGGAAAGTGAGGAAGGCGACTGGGAAAATGGGGTGCCGACGAGGTGGTGGGGGGGGGGGGGGGGGGGGGGGGGGGGGAATGGAGGGAGGACAGGGGAAGAGAAAAGGGAGTTGTGTCACCGACGGGTGAGCCAGGGGGGCAAGCGCAAGTCCATGCCTGTCCGTTTCGACTCAAACGCGGCTCAAATTTGGGTCGGGAATGAGTCGAAAGCGGACGAAACGGACGTTTGTTCGTTTGCTCCCGTGCGTTGGGCCGCGTTTGTGTCCGTTTACCTCCAAACAGACGCGGTCGGATCATTTGAGGTTGTGTGTTGGAGTTGGCCTTAGGCTTTCTCGTAATATGGTGAGATTTGTTGTTAGGTGCTTCAGATCTATGGTTCAACGATGACAATTGTGGCCGCGGGTCCTAGGGGCACGTGCATGAAAACTTCCCGGCTGTCATCGACACGGTCAAGCCGACTCTAATATGGGAGCGGTGACAATGGCGCGTCAACGGCAGCAGTGATCGTCTGATGGTTTTGGAGTCTTGTTTTTTTTTATGTTTAAGATCATTTGTACTTTCTGCGATTTTTTTAATAAATCTGATCTTCTTAAAAAAATTATAAAAAACCGAAGCGTGTGGTTACGGTCGCGCACAACAACACAAGAGAGACCACGTGACACATAAGAATTTACGTAGGTTTAGCATTTTCGTGAGAAGTAATCAATAATAAAAAAGAAGGCAACGCACAAGAGAGACGGCGCTTTTGCTCGGGTGAGCGCGCTGCCTCGTCAGCTTGCCATCTCGGGCTTGCCGCAAGCCCCCTTTTCCTCGGTACCATCTCGTCGTGCAACAAAACAAGCCCAAGAAAACGCCGAGACCCACCCACCCCCACCACCACCATTTTCCTTCCTCGGACCCCGCGCGACTCCGGTCTCTTTCTCCGGCGCGACCAGGTGGTGGCGCCGGGCCCATATCGCCACGCGCACGCGGGGGCCGTCCTCGAACTGGTGATTAATAAACCAGTCGCCGCGAACCCGTCCCGTCCCACACCCACACACTGGGCGGCGCCCTCTTCCTCTCTTCGTTTCGACCAAACCGCCGTCAGAGAGATCGCTCGCTGTCGGCGGCGGCGGCGGCGGCCACTCTCCGCTCCTCTCCCTTCGTCCCCGAGAGGCGGCCTCCCGCTCGGCTCAGGTAGCGCCTCCACCCTCGCCTCCTCTCCCTCCCGACGCATGCATGCCCGCACGGCCTCGCCCATTTCTCGATTGTGGGGCGGACTCCGCGCGGCCTCGCGAAACGGAACGTGTTTTCTTGTCTTCTCCCCGTCCGTCCCAAGAGGACGCGTGATCGGGGCTTCCCCGTCGGGTCGGATACTGTTTTCTCCCCCCTCCATTCCGATGGCCTTGGGAGGACGGGCATGCGTATTGACCGCCAGGCCAGGGCATGTAAAGACCATGTCAAATTCTAGGGCTCTAGCAACCGCGGAACATGGGATTCATACAGAGGGGGAGTGAGTGGGGGATTAGAAAGGGACTTCTGTATAAAAAAATGTTGGCAATGAGTGTTAACACAAGTTTATGGACTGAACTCTGTGCTCGGTTCGTACTCATTATAGCCTGTACATCAATATTCGTTACCCAACAAATAAATAATTACAACCAACTGTTTGCATCAGCTAGGAAAAAGGAAAACAAGTTTTCAAGAGTCTGCCAATCCATAATGACAGAGGGGTAACTAGCTGTTTCTCACCCTATACTTAAGAAATGTAGCATCTGCAACAAAGCCAGACTTCGAAGCTCTAAAAGTCGGCCTGAAACCTTCCAAAATGTGGCCATTACGCTGCCTCCAAATGTGCGAGCAAGCCAAATTACATTCTCCTTGAAGCAGGGACCAATTAAATGTCAACAAGCCCACAAGACTGAAAAGGCTAAGTTCCCCGGGGCTCAAGTAATAGGGAGACAGGTCCAAACCATTGTGCTGAAATTGCACTGGAAGAATAGATGCTGCCAATCCTCTTTAGCTCTCAAAGGGCGTAGAATAAATGATCATCATCAGACACATGCTAATGCCTACGTTTTAGCATATCCTTGGTGTAAATTCTATCATTGAGGATCAGCCAGGCAAATACTTTATGTTTTAATTTGCCAAACTCGGGTCTAAATCTGTTTTTTTTTCTCTTTGAAATTTTCACCAGGAGGGAGTGAATCCCCACCTGAATATATTTCAAAGAAGCTTGTGTGCAGAGTGCTAATGAGAGGATAGATAGTCCCGCCACAAACCGGCAAGGGCTTTTTCATCAGCTGTTTTTAGCCTTTTTGACCACAGAGTGAGGTCATCGACTATGTTCCTTGATACATCCATGGCAGATAGTGAGAGCTGCCGAAACACGTTAGCATTCCTGGCATCCCAGATTTACCACAGTATAACTAGGAAGGACGAAAGGAGTGAGCATGGCAGGCAGACCCACGGAGTGCACGTTTCCCATATTCGTTCGAAGGGGGAGACACAGGGGTGGATTGCTAGCAGCTGCCAGATGCGTGACGCAACAGGGCATCGGACTATGTGCCTCCACTTCTTTTCTTTTTCATGATGCATCTCCACTTCTTGGCTGATATTCACCTGAACTTCCATACCGTTCGTGCTAATCTAGTACTGATGGCAGGGCCCAATCCTAGCCCTTCAATTATCAAGTATTCCTATCTTCCAAAATTTTCCCTTGTTCATCCTCACTCTTGTAAGAGCAATCCACAGTGGCGGTGGCAGAGAAAAGATATAACTGGGGGCAGACATATACGGTAAATAAGAGAAATAGTTTAAATGTGAGCATAACAGTTATATTGTCCTAGCGGTAAAGGTTTTGTGTCCGAAGCCCATCAACTCATGGTTTCTTTCTCATTTTCATATCATGTACACCTCAAATAGCTGCAAGAAACAAGGAAATGCTGAATTGACAAATCGAACAGACAACCTCCCATTCGAAGGCAACTGATACATTTTTTTAAACGAAAAGACAGCCCTAGGGCTATTTCATTGATGAAGTAGGACCATAAGAGGTTCAAATACAAATGCGCCAGCTTACGTATGCTCAATTACAAATGTTGCGGCTGCTAATCTGCCAAATGAACCAGTGAAGCACCCCACCGTTGGTCGTTGTGACTCCGGTTGGCCAGTTTCCTACAGCGCCAGCTTATGTATTTTCAGTTTCCATCTTGTCGTGACTCTAGCTCCTGCTGGCCCCCCTCCCTCTGTGACTGGCAATCGATGGAAAGAGTGTGGTGTAATTGATTTATTTTGGATGTCAATATTAATCAGCATGGCTTGAGTTTTGCTTGTCTGTTGATATTGACTTCATAAAACTAATATAAGCCAACTTATTACATCTCATATGGCTCTTGCATTTGGTGGCTATTCTACCCTTGATACCTGTTAGTATAGTAATTTTACATATTTTTGTTAGTGTTATCTTGGTGTGCTAGTAATTCTTCCATTATCAATGCTACTGATATATACTACTGTTTTACCTTGGTACCAATGGTTCAATGCTACATCTTGTTTAGCACTCAGAAGGAAATGCTTCATCTAGTTGATAACTGCAATGATCCAATGTAGTTCTCAAAGGGCACCCATCAATTCTTGTAGATTCACATAGGTGGTTTCTGATTTGGTTTGGAAAAGATGAAATGAGTAACAAATGCAGGTGAGATTTTAGCTTGGTGTTTTACTTTCATACTGGTTGTAATCGCATGCAGTACTTTTTCAAGGGTGCAACCATGCTTCAGGATTCACTAAGCGCTGCTTACTCCTTTGTGATTTTGTTACTGTATAGTCCACTAAGGTTTTACCTTCCTTGTGCAGGAATTTTTGGTTGATTTAACATGGACAGGGCTAGGAATTTCATACCTGGCCCTAATCAGGAGCTTCTGGATGCCAAGCCATTAAGGTCTTTAGCTCCAATGTTCCCTGCACCTATGGGAGTCAACATTAATCAGTCAAGCACCTCACCGTTGGTCGTTGTGACTCCGGTTGGCCAGTTTCCTACAGGATTTGGTGCTGGGAGCCTTCCTGCCTTTGGACCGTTCACCACCTTCAGTGCTACTGCGAATGCTTTTTCGCCTGCAGGCACAAGTGCTAATGTGCCCATTGATGTTACCCCCGTCTCAGCATACAAGACGAGATCATCTGGGGTTACACCACTTAATGATGACGGTGAACCTTATTCGGTTAGTCAGACTTCGGCATCTGAACGTCAGGCTAAGAGGTCAGCTGGTTTGGCTGCTGAGGGCTCAAATGGAGTTAAGGTCAAGCGCCCTAAGCCTATCTACAAGAATCATGTTTCTGGCAAGCTGCTTGCTTTTCTGCCGACTTCAGATAGTACTCCTAGGGAGGCTGTGGAAGCAGTTCATATGACCTTTGAGGCACTCAGGCGTAGACATCTTCAGATGGATGAAACGCTAGACGCCAGAAGACGTGCAGACCTGAAAGCTGGCGCTATCATGATGGCCAGTGATATCAGGGCCAATGTGGGAAAGAGAGTAGGGACTGCTCCTGGTGTTGAAATAGGCGATATTTTCTATTTCAGGATGGAGCTATGCATCATCGGGTTGCACGCGCCTAGCATGAGTGGCATTGATTACATGAGTGCCAAATTTGGAAATGGTGAGGATTCTGTAGCAATATGTATTGTTGCGGCAGGTGGTTATGAGAATGATGATGATGACACAGACACGCTGGTGTACAGTGGTTCAGGGGGTAACAGTAGGAATACGGAGGAGAGGCATGACCAGAAGCTTGAGAGGGGTAACCTTGCTCTCGAGAGGAGTTTGCACAGGAAGAATGAGATAAGGGTCGTGCGGGGATTCAAAGATCCAGCTACGTTAGCTGGCAAAATCTACATATACGATGGCCTCTATAAAATCCAGGAGTCCTGGAAGGAGAGAACAAAGTTTGGCATCAACTGCTTCAAGTACAGGCTGCAGCGTGAACCTGGACAGCGTGATGGAGCTGCGATATGGAAGAGGACGCAGCGATGGATACAAAATGCATCCACAAGAGGCAAGGTTATACAACATGACCTATCATCTGGGGCTGAAACGTTCCCAGTTTGTGTCGTCAATGAGGAAGACCATGAGAAAGGACCTGGGCATTTCACCTATACTACTGAGGTCAAATACCCGAGACCTCTAAGCTCCATGAAAGCCTTGCAGGGTTGCGGTTGCCAGAGTGTTTGCCTACCCGGCGATGCAAACTGTGCTTGTGGGCAACATAATGAAGGTGATCTACCGTACAGCTCAGCAGGAGTGTTGGTGTGCCGCAAGCCAGTAATATATGAATGTGGTGAAGCTTGCCATTGCAGCCTGAATTGTCGGAACAGAGTGAGCCAAAAGGGGATCAGGTACCACTTTGAGGTCTTCAGGACCACAAATCGAGGCTGGGGTCTTCGCTGTTGGGATCCTATTCGTGCTGGTGCATTTGTTTGTGAGTATGCTGGGGAGGTCATTGATGAGCTTCAAGTTAATTTGAATGACAGTGAAGATGATTACATTTTTCAGACCGTGTGTCCTGGTGAGAAGACGCTAAAATGGAACTCTGGGCCTGAATTGATAGGCGAGGAAAGCACATATGTATCACCTGATGAATTCCAGCCGCTGCCCATCAAGATAAGTGCAAAACAGATTGGAAATGTCTCACGTTTCATGAACCACAGTTGCTCCCCAAATGTCTTCTGGCAACCAGTGCAATACGACCATGGAGATGACAAGCACCCACATATAATGTTCTTTGCACTTAATCACATCCCTCCCATGACGGAGTTAACTTATGACTACGGTGTGGTTGGAGCTGGGACCAGTCGTAGCAAGACCTGCCTGTGTGGATCATTAACCTGTCGCGGGTTATTTTGATTCATTTAGGACGCATGTATATTGTGGTGAATCAACATGCAGGCCAACATGCTAGGTATCTTCTCTGCCAGATTGGTTTATGTATTGCCAATGTGTTCATCCATTTACTGTATTACTCAAGTATGCATCAATTTCACTTGATGCCGAATCGCTATATTTCTGGAGTGACTAGTTATGTGATCTAGCATTGTTTTGCACGTTTGTATCACCGAATTTGGCATTTTATCTTCCTCTAGCACTAATATTCTTGTTCGAACAAACTGCTGTAATTACTTGGCAACGCATATGTGTGATGATGATAGGCAAGCGCAGCTCTTGTAGTCTTGAAATGCTGCACATCACATGCTATTTACCCATAGCTAAGCTGCATCTGTATTTATACTTGATACAGCAGAAGAAAGGCTTCATTTTCTGCGTCTCTAAAGTATTTAAAGCTAGATGTTAGTATGTTTTTCACCCTTTGGCTTTATCTGTGGGTTCATATGCCATCTTGTTTGTTTGGATAAGAACATATAACATCGTTTGAACATCTGCTTTACACACTGCTTGTTTGCTCATCTTGCAGATGTTTCTGCTGCTACCTAGATTCTACCAATGTCGGACTGGCTCCTGGGAAGATGGTTAATAATCGGTCGGTTCGAACTGCGAAGACAGTAAACTATCTTCGAGCTGTAGAATGCCCATGTCGTGTCAATGCCGCACTTGACCTCTGTTCTGCTGGATGGTGGCTTTGTGCCCACTATTTGTTCAGATACTTGGTGGATGCGTGTGTTGATGCATGTCCTGCTGCTAATCGGTCTTCTCTTCTCCTTGCCACCCGTTCCTGTGTAGGCTAGCGTCAGTTTTAACTGGACCCCTGGCTGTTAGCTGCGACCTGTTAAGACCTGGTGGTGTAAAAACATGTGGCTTAGTCTCGTCTCGTCTCGCATTCGGCTCAGATTTTTTACCTGTGCGTTGCTGTGTCTAACTTTAATCTGCAGGCTGCAGCTATATGCCCAGCCCATTGGTTTCAGTGACGTGTGGATCTGGATCCACATAGTAGTGAAACCATTTTGAATTTTGCAGTTGCATATAGGCAACCACCTAGTTTTGAGTGTGCTCGCCACTGGCCTTATTGAGTGATTACATATGTCATATAAGTGTTGCAACGGGATAATAAAATCATCGTCTTGAAATCAAGTTCCAAATATTCACACTAGATGGATATACACGTATTTGAACATTTGTGCACCAACCAGTGCGCATGCGGACGTAAGACACGTGCGTTCTAACATGCTCATAACGGATCGATATTGAACTTGATCCTTGATGCGTGTATTTTTTATTACATCCTTGATGCGTGTATGAGAAGGAAAAGAAAAGGTCAATCTCATGAAGGATGAAAACTTGAGGGCCCTATGATGTACGAATAACTCGGAGAAACGCTCATTTTTTTCACTTTACAGGTGGTGAGGTCGGTAATTTTTTTGACACTTCAACTTTAGGGCAGTTTCGATGATAGATGAAAAATTCAGAGACACAATTAACGGTTGTTTTGCACTTGCGGGTAACCAGGTGGGTAATTTACTTATAAATTAGAGGCAGTTTCAATGACGGACAAAAAAACAGAGAAACAATTAGCAAATAGTTTCTTTTTCACCTACGGGTGGCATGGTGGGTAATTCATTTTAAGTATATGGGCAATTTATGGTAGGTGGACGGACCAAAAAATATGGAGACGTTCGCTCAATTGGAAGGCCTGCCTTTGGGGGAGGAAATGATAAATTTTTTCACTAGCAGTGGAGTGTTTGATTCACGGGAGATAGTAGGAGATAGTACAAGCTATTATGTGGTATACCGTGCTTTTGCTGCGGTGTTGACTGATGATTGCTGTTAAGTTCAGACACTGTGCTAGGGAGAGTAATGCGGCAACGCTAGTTATAGAGGGAAGCCTAATCCCATCCCTTGTACTCCCTCCGTTCCCGGATATAAGTCTTTTTAGAGATTCAAACAAGTGACTACATACGAAACAAAATAAGTGAATCTACACTCTAAAATATGTCTACATACATCCATATGTTGTAGTCCATTTGAAATGTCTAAAAAGACTTATATTTAGGAACGGAGGGAGTATAACTGATATGATTATTATGTAATAAAGGTCATTGAAGTTTTTTTAAAAAAGGTATAGATTTTCTGAGAAACCGCTATGCCTTTTTATTTACTAGTAAAAAGCAAATCTGATTTATATAGAGAGAAGACAAGGTGAGGTGCAGGTCGTCCTGTTCCGTTCACCGTCCCAAATTCTATATTTTCGCGTCTCCATCCTCGTAGGGCCGGAGTCGGGGGAGGGGGGGGGGGGGGGGGGGGGGGACAAGCAGGGGCCTGCCCCCGACGAGTAATTACCAACGAGATTAGATCAATATACGCTTTCCGTAAGCAATGACCTAAGCATATGAAAAGAGTACTTACCAGTTACCACTTACCACCAGGGGAGGTATTAACAACATAACCAGGCTGCGCCGCCGCCCCGTGTGCTAATTGGGAGCACGTGGTCACACTTTAGTGCAATTGGCCGTGTCCTACAAACCTGCCTATACTTAATATGATCGTCCAGTCACCAGTCGACAAAGGTCTTACCTCCTTTGATGTAACCTTTTTTTAGGGTAATTTGATGTAACCTTCTAAGAACATGATGGCCGGCCGAATCCAGATGGATCCAAAGAGACCCATCAAAGACCAACGTCGATCGAATCCTGGGAAAGATCCATTGGAGACACACATTCACATTCCCTTATCAGCGCTAGACGCACCGCCAAGACAGGGATGATACGCGGGAGACATTATTTCTACTATGGAGAGTCATCGTCGCCTCATAGCCCTCAAAAAGATGCTAAAACTACCTAAAACAAGAATGCGATCCCTCCCACCGGCGAAGGGTTGTGTTCCTCCGCATCTCCAAGGCCCAAAGGCCATCAGAGGCGGGGAGGAAGGCCGACTGCACCCGCAAGAGGAGGGAAACCCTAATCACCTATTTGTGTCGCCTCGTGGGGGAGAAAGAGGACGGTCCTAGGTATTTATACTTTCGAAGAAGCTTGAAACAATAGTCTTCTTGTTCTAGAAGGCATGTCAATTTTTTTTGCCGTCAAATGCACACGCACAGTATGATCAAGAATGGTGAAAAGATTTTTTTAATAAAGGTCACTTCTATTAATTCATAACGTCATATTAAAAAGATATAAGCAAACTGATTTCACACCTGGTCTCTGCATAGTTAGGATGAACACAACGGATGCAATTTTTTTTAAAAAACTTATATTTCTCCTGGTATTCATGAAAATAGGTAGGAAAACGTGCATCAGATGATCAGAGTCAATTATAGCAAATCAAACTTGTGGTCAGGTTGTACAACTAGTCATCTGTACTTTGTCTATTTGAAATTGCTTTTAGGCCTGGTACAAACCAAGGTGCTTAATGAGTGGAAACTTGCACTCAACGAAGTAGCGGGCTTAGAGCATCTACAACCGGACTTGGTAAATCCGATCCCTCAAACGCCCGTGAACGCGGTGTCCGCGGATAGTGACCGGTCACCCCTTAAAAAATGCATTCCACATCCGGATACCTCAAATTAGAAACCTCAAATCCATATTATTACATGCAACGTGAAACCTAATCTAAGCGGAGCTCGTCCGGTTCCGCTCCCTGCTCGCCCGGCTCCGCCCTGGCCATGTCCGGCGGCCAGCTGCGCTCCTTAGAATGTTGGTCCGGTCATCAGCAAGATAGGGTAGGGCATGGGACACGAGCCGGCTCACGGGACTCAAGGCGCCGCCGTCTCCCATGCCCTACTCTTCCTCGTCGGAGCCCGGAACCCAAACGATGGCGGTGGACATCAGATCGAAGACGGATCCGTCTGGGGACGATCCGCCGACGTCCACCACGATGCGGTTGCGGCGCCCGGACTGATGCGCCATACGGGGCACCGGAGAATGCGACTCCGCCTGGCCGACGTCCGCCGCCGCGAGGGCTCCCGCTGCCTCCCGCGCCCGGTGCCTTGCACGGCGGGCACGCTATGCTATGGCCTCATGGGACGATGGTGCATCCCAAATATCGGCGCACCACCGAAGGGGTTGCGTGTCCGCCAACGCATTCAGATGCCAGAAGGACCACACGGCCTCCGGCGAGGTAGCTACGGCTAGCCTAGCGCCGGATCCATGCGCCGTTTGGGTGGACGCAATGGATTCCCGATGGATGCAGTCCGAGCGCAGCCATGCACGGGCGTCCTCCTGGGCGTGGCGGAGCGCAAGCCGGATGTCCAACTCCTCCCCGGGGCCGCGTGGGATGAGCTCGGGGTCGACGGATCTGGAGGTGAAGGACTCGGATCCGCTGCTCGCTATGCTGAAGACGACGTGGCTAGGGTTTGGTCCAGCAAGCAGATGGGAAGGATTTTATGTGGGGTCGGGTTGGTTAGCATGGGCCAGGACCGACGTGGCGGGCGTGCTCGGGGACGCCCGGGCACCCCCATATCCGCCCCATATTTGGGCTGGATATGGGGGGTGCCAGTCAGTTCGGGCGTTTGAGGGCCGTCTGAGGGGCCCGTCCGGGTCAAAAAACCGTGACCGAACAGTGATCGGGCGACCCGCCCGGGCGTATGAGGCGGGTTTGAGGCGCCCGACTATAGATGTTGTTGAAATATGGGTGGGCTTTAGCCCATCTAACAATTTCAGAAAAATCTCTAAGGTCCCATGTAGGTATCATGACAAGGGGTGGTGGGAAGTTTAGTCCCAACCCGCTAGTGGAGGAGTTGTACTCCTTATAAAGGATTCTCTTCCACATGCTATTGGAGCTTGAGAATAGTAGATGCCCTCGTGCACTCCTCTTCCACTGCTCGCCTCGCCATGTCATGCCTCGTCACGACGCGTCACGGGTTGCGGGTATGAGCCGAGCTTATATCTATGAGCTTATTTTTGCCAGTCAAGAATAAAGAGTTTCTGACAGCTGAGCGACGACCTGAGACGTCGGATCGTGGGCTATCTTGGATGTGGGTTCAGCCCACGTCTCTCTACCCAGACGCGTATATATATTTGTGAGGTCTGGCTAACCCTAGTCGCGATGAACATATCTCATCTGCTCCATGCGCACCGCCCCTGTCGTTCCATTTGCTGCTGCTGCCGCTGGCGAGTCCATCTCGTTCACCACACACTACAGGAATCAGGCACTTTGCCGTCCGCCATGGCTGACGGCAAAGGCATGGATGGCTGACGGCAAAGACCTTTGCCGTCAGCCAGCAGACGGCAAAGACCTTTGCCGTCAGCCAGCAGACGGCAACAAGTCCGGCTGAATAGGCTACGGCAAAGGCCTCTTGGCCGTCTGCTGGCAGGCGACAAAGATGAAAAGGTCTTTGCAGAACTTGGACGGCACACGTGGCAGCTTAGGGCCATTAAGGGGTTAACGGTGTGCTTTGCGGTCTGCTGGCTGACGACAAAGATGCAAAGTTCTTTGCCATCAGCCAGCGGATGGCAAAGAAACCATATAGGCCAGCCAAGTGCCCCAGGTTGCACAGGTACCCACCACGTGGCAGCTTTGTCGTCTGCTGGCAGACGACAAAGTGCCTATATAGCCCCCCTTTTTTTTGAATTCATTCAATTTGACAGAATTTCACACACACACACACACACACACACACACACACACACACACACACACACACACACACACACACACACACACACACATATATATATAGAAAAAGAGAGAGAGAGAGATTTGAAAGTAATTTCAATAAGCATACCAACAATAACTTTCCAACAACATAAGAAACATACAAGTTTCCAACAACATATTCAACATACAGTGATTTCCAACAAGAAGTTTCCAACAACATATCCATATATACATACATATCGAAAACAAGTTTCCAACAACATATCCATATAGACATAATATCCAAAAGAAGTTTCCAACAAGTTTCCATAAACAAAAAGGAAGCATAAGGAGAAGAGGGTACTCCATCAATGCAAGCTTCCTCATCTAAAGCAAATCTGCAAATTGGGAAAGATGAAAGTTAGAAGAAGAAGAAGAAGAAGAAGACTAGCTAGAAGAAAAAGAAGAAAAGGAAGAAGGAAAAGAAGAAGAAGAATTTAGCTTCTCTTTCTTTTTCTCCTCTCCTCTTCTTTATCTTTTTCTTCTTCTAACTAAGGTAGGTAAAATATCATTTTTTAGCTAAGCTAGGTAAAAATGCTAAGTGTGTAGGTCATTTTAGAGCTAAGCTAGGTAAATAGGTCATTTTGGAGCTAACCTAGGTAAAATGTATCATATTGGAGCTAACCTAGGTAAACTTGGTCATTTTGGAGCTAACCTAGGTAAAGTGGATCATATTGGAGTTTACGTAGGTAAAATTGGTCATTTTGGAGCTAACCTAGCATTTTATGAGTTAACTAAGCATATTATGCCATTTTTGGCATAAGTAAGCTATGTATAGGTCTTTCTTGAGCTAACCCAGGTAACTAAGCATATTAGAGCTAATTTACCATTTTAGAGCTAACTTAGGTCATTTTGGAGCTAACTTCGATAAAATTGATCATTTTGGAGCTAATTAGGCTTATTATGTCATTTTCGAGGAAAGTAAGCTAACTATATGACATATATGAGGTTACCAAGATTGTTATGCCATTTCAAACCTAAGTAAGCTAATTATGCCATTTTTTACATAAGTAAGCTAAGTGCATGCAATTATTGGGAAAACCTAAGAAACTAAACATATTAGAGATAACTTAGCATATTAGAGCTAACTTAGGTCATTACGGAGGAAACAAAGCTAAGTCTAGATCATTTTGGAGATCTGACATACCTGACATACTTCACTCCTCCTTCTTCTCCTTCTCCTTCATCATCTTGATGCGCTTAGAGCGGTGAGGTAGTGGGATGTAGTCCTCTACCACAATTGGCATGGTCATGTCGCCCAACTATGGGATCGCGAGGGCATTGTCAAGCACCACCACCATCGCGAGGCAATCTTCAGGCAGCACCATCTCTAGGTCATCGTCAGCCACCACCATCTCTTGCCCATCGTGAGCCACCACCATCGCTTGCCCATCGTGAGCCAACACCATACCTTGGCCATCGTCAGCCACCACCATCGCGAGGTCATCATCAGACAGATTAGGCTGCACTTCCTCATCCCCACTCTGCTCCTCTTCTTCCCCACTCCATTTCAGATCATCCTCGCTGTTGCTTTTGCTGTATCCAAAGTCGCTGCTGCTGCTCCCATTGCCTGACAAAATGCAACAATGACCGTTAACAATCGATGTGAGACAAAACCAAATATAGAGGAAGAAGAGGCAGAACGTACTGGCATCATCATCGTCCTGGTAGCACATGCGGCACATAGTCATGTTGAACACCTTCACGGTGAGCATGGCATCGCCATTGTACCTGAAGAGAAGGAAGTACCCATGCCGCAGGTCGTAGGCACGGTAGAACTGCTCCCAGCCACGACACAGGTACATGTGGTCATACCTGATCACCAGCTACACGTCCCAATGCTTGCGAAGCCCATTGCCGGCCTGTCGCAACTTCACATTCTTTGGCCGATGGCCGTCCAGCATCTTCATGAAAGTGTCAGGCAGCCTCTACAGTCTGGGATAAGGAGTGATGTAGCAAACATCAGAGTTATCATAAAGAGATGGATGAAGGGGAGATCTCTCCTTTTACATACCTGCCTCCTGGAGGAATTCTCAAATATGATACTGAAGAACTCGAAAGCATCCAACTCGTACTCTGGTGTGGCAAAGCGCAGCCTGCGGTGGCGGCCTCCCCCCATCTCTGATAAGCAGTAGAAGAGACCAATTAGTACCCTTACAACATTATCATACAACATTACAACATCACAAGTTTTGAGCAGAAGATAATCAACTACACTTAATTAATTTGGTAGGTTAGTTGGCAATAGTTGGAATAAAGCCAAGTTTTTTGACATGAAAGAAAACTGAGAGAAAAAAGCAATGCACTTGTGCTCAACAACATCAACAGAGCAGAGTAATCTAAAAAACAAAGCATATTTTAGGTGGATCTAGGTTGACATACTAGAGCTGAGCACAAGATTTATTAGTAGCACTAGTCGTCAACCCGTGCCTTCGCACGGGCTAGACACAAAAATGTTGACTTTAGTTGAATTTCATATAATAACTATTTTAACTTCTTTCAGTCAGCAACCTAGGCAACTAGCAGTATAAAAACCTTGAACTAAAGAAAAGAAAGAAACTAGGAGTGTTGGTTGAGAGATCCCAGTACAAAAATGAGTTACCAAAATGAAAGGAAAGCAAAAACAGGGTGCCCACTCTAATCTAGTATCTTACAGAACTGCTAACACACAATCACCTGAAAGTTTCAGTTTCGGTCAATCATCTCAACCAAGATGATTTGCTTTGAGATCATGAGAACAACCATGATATGAGGATCTAAGAGTGGTGGAGATTGACTGTAATAATAAAGCATGCTTTCTTGTGCAGTTATAAGCATTAGCTGTCAGCCATCTGATGGTCACGTTCACTCGGCAGGGAGCAGCAGCCACACATTACCTGAAGCTACAAGTACCATGAAAATAAGAACAACATATACATGACTACTGCCCGGTGTACTGTATTCACCCTCAACGAGACCATAACTCTTAACAGCTAAAAAAACTTGACATGGAAATATACTCTGAAATTTTGAAACAAGTTTGAAACTACTCTGAAATTGTTAATTTCTGAACCTATATGACAGCCACCAGATCTTCTGTGTTTCTCGCACTTATTACTACCGATGCGGATCTTCAACTACAATCAAGAGGGAGCATTCAATCTGAACCAAAAACAAAAACATTTTTCTGAATTTAATTCGCATCATGGGCAAACAGTACCACAGGCAAATCAAAACTAACTAGAACTGTACATTTAATCTCACTTTCACAAGGATCAAAACCCTAGGCGGAGACAGTGACCAAATTAACCATTTAATCTCACTTTCACAAGGAACAAGAGGGAGCATTCAATCTTGAACTACAATCAAGAGTGGCACACTTACTTGAGGGCGAGGAGCGGTCGAGGTCAAGGTCGAGGTGGCGCGGGGCGGAGGAGGGGGTCCCCGGGGTGGCACAGAGATGTGGGTGGCGCGGGGAGGTGGCGGCACGGGGGCAGGGCGGCCGACGACGGGGGTGGCGGGGGCGACGGCGGCTCGGGTTCGGGAAGGAGAAAGGGGATAGAGAGAGAGAGAGAGAGTGGTCGGGCGCGGGCGTGTTTGTTTTTTAGTTAGGGCATGATTCTTTGCCGTCTGCTAGCAGACGGCAAAGAGCCTACCTAACAGACGTCAATTTAAGCACTTTCTTTGCCGTCTGCTAGCTGAGGGCAAAGAAAGTGGCCGTTAGGTGGTTCTCACTAGTGGGCCACCCTGCCTCTTTGCCGTCCGCTAGCTGACGGCAAAGCTTCTATGCTGTCTGCTAGCTGACGACAAAGATCTGGCTGACGGAAAACACGCTCTTTGCCGTCAGCTCTTTCTTTGCCGTCAGCTTTCTGTATACTGATGGCAAAGACCTTCTTTACCATCAGCTAGCTGACGACAAAGATCTGGCTGATGGCAAAGATCCTGATTCCAGTAGTGACGTACACGGTTGATGGGAGAGCAGGTCTCTGAAACCCCGCCTCTCCAGATCTGGTATGGGAGAGGGGCGATCAAGTTTTTGGGAAGTGACTACGCGACTGCTCGCCGCTGTTCATCTACTTCCTCTACGTCTGCGTCGCCTTCATCATCACCATGTCTCAGACCGACGCTGACCGTCTCACCGCCGAGAAACTCGAGGCCGACAAGAAGGCCGTTGAGGATGATGCTGCTGCCACCGCCGTCGCCGCGGCTTCTGCCTAGCCTACTAGAGGGTATACCTCGTTTATCCCACTCCTATTGTTTTTTGTTTTAGCAATGCTAACGTTATACGTAGATCTGTCTGCAATCAACGTAGTATGTGCTTGCATGATTGAATATCAATATGTGGTTATTTTTGTCAATCCCATGCTAGTGATTTATTCTTGAATTAAATTAAAAATCGCCTATTTACTCAACAATCCGAAAACCTAATTTGTCTAGGCATTTTTCGGCTAGTGGCTTTGTCTCAGCACTGAAACTGGATAAGTTACCGGTACGTACTTTAAGCATTGGCAGACCAAAACCATTTTACGGCTCACAGTTATGAACGTGTTCTGGTTCACTGGTCTCCCTTCCACTGGAACGATTGCTCTTGAATAGGAGAAGGCATTTAAGGAAGCCACCGTCGTATTTCTCGGAGCGGTTTTAAGCATGATCGGAGATAAGTTGGTTGACACATATTTACATGTGCGGGTTGCCAAGGACTTGTGGGAGGTGCTCGAATCTAAATTCGGGGCCACCGATGCTGGGAGCGAGATGTATATTATAGAACAATTCCACGATTACAAGATGGTCGAGAACCGTCATGTACTAGAGCAGGCTCATGAGATAATATGCATCGCTAAGGAGCTTGAGCTTCTTAAGTGCAATTTATCGGGCAAGTTTGTCGCGGTATGTATAATCTCTAAGCTCCCTAATTCGTCGAGAAACTTTGCTACCACTCTGAAACATCAGAGACGTGAATTCTCAGTAGAGGATGTCATTGGTCATCTGAGTGTTGAGCAGAACTCAAGAGCAAAGGACTTGCACGGGAAAGGGATCGAAGGTACTTCTGTCGCCAACATGGTGCACCAGAGGAACTTCAACTCCCACAAGCCCAAGGGAAAGAACGGTATCCAATAGAATACCGACTTTAACAAGAAGGGTAAGAAGACCTTCAAGAAGAACAAGAAGGGAGATGGCTACTTCACTTGTGGTTCGGATGAACATTGGGCCAACAAGTGCCCGGACAAGTACAAGAAGCCAGCATAGGACTCCAAGTCTGTCAACATGATTGTGGGCCACAATGAGAATGGTGCATCTGTGTATGGTAATTTATTTATATTGTTCTCAGTGTTTCAGTCCACTAATTGGTGGGTGGACATAGGTGCAGGTGTTCATGTGTGTGCTGACATTTCATTGTTTTCTTCTTACTAGGTCATAGGCCACGGTTTCGTATTGATGGGGGAATGGCGCGAGGGCTTCTGTTCATGGTGTTGGCATGGTCAATCTGAAGTTTACTTCAAGAAGGATCGTGCAACTGAAGAACGTGCAACATGTCCCCGCCATCAAGAAGAACCTCATTAGTGGCTCCCTTGTATGTAGAGAAGGGTTTAAGTTGGTCTCGAGTATAATAAATTAGTTGTTATAAAATATGGACTCTATGTTGGAAAAGGTTATGAGAGTGGAGGGATGTTTCGCCTTTCCCTCGCAGATTTTTGTAATGAAGTCGTGAACCATATTCATTTGAGTGTTAATGAATCCGAAGTTCGACATTCACGTCTTTTTCACATTAGTTTTGGTGTTATGACGCGGCTAGATAAGTTGAATTTAATCCCAGTTTTCACTTTGGCCAAAGGTTCTAAGTGCCTTTCATGTTTGCAAGCTAAGCAACCTCGCAAGCCTCACAAGGCTGCAGAGGAGAGACACATGGCACCACTAGAAGTCATACATTCTGATCTTTGTGAGATGAATGGTGTGTTGACTAAAGGTGGAAACAAATACTTCATGACATTGATAGATGACTCCACTAGATTTTGCTATGTGTATCTGTTAAATACTAAAGATGAGGATCTACACTACTTTAAGATCTATAAGGAAGTAGTTGAGAATCAACTTGAAAAGAAAATTAAACGAGTCAAGTCAGATCATGGTGGAGAGTACTTCTCGAGTGAGCTTGATTCTTTTTGTGCGGAACATGACATTATTCATGAGAGGACGCCTCCCTATTTTCCCCAATCAAACGGGGTTTCCAAGCAGGAAAACCATACGCTAACTGATTTGGTTAACGCCATGCTAGATACATTGGGCTTATCCAAGGCATGGGGGGGGGAGGCTATATTGATGGCATGTCATGTCCTGAATAAAGTTCCAACAAAGGATAATGAGATCACTCCCTATGAGAAATGGGCAAAGAGAAGGACAACACTCTCATACTTGCGTACTTGGGGCTGTTTGGGGAAAGTCAATGTGTCGATCCCCAAAAAGCGTAAGCTTGGACCAAAGACTATGGACTACATTAATTTGGGACACACGAAGAATAGCGTTGGCTACAGATTTCTAGTAGTGAAATCTGAGGTACCTGACCAGAACGTCGGTAAATTATGGAGTCTAATGATGCTACATTCTTCGAGAATATTTTCCTATGAGAGATATGCAAAGCACTTCTAGACTGGAATCTGAGGAGACTCCTGAGCCTGCCATTCCTATGGAATATGAAAAAACACATGATGATAATCCTGAGGAGGATGACGAGGAAACCCTTGGTAGGGGTAAGAGACAAAGGACTGCAAAGACCTTTGGTGATGATTTCTTCCTGTACCTCATGGTTGATACTCCCACTTCTATTTCAAAAGTGTATGCCTCTCCAGAAGTGGACTACTGGAAGGATGCAGTCTGTAGCGAGATGGACTCCATCATGGCTAATGTAACATGGGAGATCACTGAATGTCTCTATGGTTGCAGACCATTGGGATGTAAGTGGGTGTTCAAAAAGAAGCTTAGGCTCGGTGGTACAACTGAAAATTACAAGGCTAGGCTTGTGGCCAAGGGCTATGACCAGAAAGAAGAGGAAGATTTCTTTGATACTTATTCACTTGTGGCCAGACTGACCACCATTCAAGTACTACTCTCATTAGCGGCCTCGCATGGTCTTCTCGTCCACCAGATTGATGTTAAGACAACTTTCCTGAATTGAGAGCTAGACGAGGAAATCTACATGCAATAGCAGATGGATTTATGATAGATGGTTAGGAAGGAAAATGTGTAGGTTGCTGAAATCTATATATGGCCTGAAACAAGCACCTAAGCAATGGCATGACAAGTTTAATACAACACTGACATCTGTTGGCTTTGTTGTTAATGAAGCTGACAAATGTGTATACTATCGCCATGGTGGGGGCGAAGGAGTTATACTGTGCTTGTATGTTGATGACATACTAATATTCAGAACCACCTCAAAGTCATTGAGGAGGTTGATGAAGCTATGTACCTAGGGTAGGGTCATGGACCTGTCCAAACTACCCTACCCAAGGACATCTCTAGAAGAAACCACCTGCCAGTCGACCTAGAAGTGTTCCACTCGACTGACTCAAAGACACTCGACCTTGAAGCCAACCACTCGACCATGAAGCCAACCACTCGACAGCCAGGAGATCTAAAGTCACTCTGCATGCTAACGGTCGGTCATTAAGTAGCTTTTATGGTCATCACAACACTTTATGTACAGTGTTACCAGTAACGCCCAACCTTAATGTATCTTAAACCCTGCATAACTGAGGGCCAGAGGGGCCTGGCGGACTTTATATAAGCCACCCCCTCCTCGGTGTAAAGGGTTCGCACCCCTGTAACTCATACACATATAATCTAGTCGTTCGCCTCCGGGCTCCGAGACGTAGGGCTGTTACTTCCTCCGAGAAGTGCTTGAACTCGTAAATCCCTTGCGTATACAACTACTCCATAGCTAGGATCTTGCCTCTCCATTAGTACCCCCCTACACTACTGTCAGACTTAGAACCACGACAGTTGGCGCCCACCGTGGGGCAGGTGTCTTAGCGACTTATTGGAGAAGTTGCAATTTTTTCCGATCTCCTTCATCATGGTTTCAGGCGGAGTTTTGGTTGAGGGCCGCGAGATCCGTCTCGGTGTGCTCACATTCGTCGCCGACGACTCTGCTTGGCTTCAGGAGGCTCCGCTCGACATCGACGCGCTCCCAGTCCGCGGAGCGACACACTTTCGCGCGTGCGTCCGCCTGCGGCAACCATCGACCCAGTATCAGCCGGTCTTCGTGTCATCCTCCCTCCCTGCTTCCCGCCGGTGCAAACACTCCGGTCGGTCGAGGCTTCAGTGGTGGGTGAGGCATGTGGTGGCCCGCCAGTCGGCCACCCCCCAAGTCGCGGCAATCGAGCCCGACGAATCTCTCTACGGCTTGTTCGACTGGCTCCGCAGAGACTACATCCGAGTGCGATAGCAGTGATCCAGCGGCGGAGGTTCTGATGGTCGATGGACCACGCGGTCCTCCCAGATTTCCCGGCGCCGACGGAGGCAACGGCGGAGGCGATTCGTCGTATGCCCATGAAGAGTATCTCCCCGAGCCCCTCAATTCGCTGCAGAGGGAAGAACTTCGTCGCCAGAACATGGATGCGCTTCACACTCCTATCATTGGAGAAACCCCTGAGGCTCGTGCCTTAGAGGACGCGCGCTTGGCCAACTTGGATGAGCGCACTCGACTGGAGAACCTTCAGCGAGCACTCGACGAGCATGCGCGGCAACGGGTTCTGGACTCCAGTCGACGTCAGCTCTTTCCGCCACCGACTCAGGTATATCGAACTCCGATTCAGAATTTAGCAGCTGCGGCCCATATAGCAGAGTCAATTCAGCCTTCCCAGTCAGAGGCTGGCAGAGGCTTGATGCAGATCAGAGATTTACTCCGGGCAGCAGGAGATCAAAATTCAGCTGTATCACAGTCGCGGAATAGGATTCACAGCAGATCCGTAGCTGCGAATACACTCCAGTCGGCTCATAGCCCCAGATCGCCCCCGAGGCGTGAGGGGCGTGGAGACCGGCACGATCAGTACACGAACCGTGAGCAGTATGATCACCGATTCGATCGCGATGATCAACGTCGAGTGCCCACCCCTCCCCCAAGGGGTGGATCGTACGCACCTCGACAGCAGGATGATAGACGCCAGCACAGTGTTGGGCGAAGGATTCCAGTCGACCCCAGGGAACCAGGCTTTGATGCGAGATCCATTATCGTTCAAGGTTTGGTCGACAGGAACAGAGCTCACCGAGAGGGTCACGACAGAGATGTACCCACCAGAAGCAGAGTGCACGTCTCAGGACCAGAATGCTTCAGCAGAGCCATCAGGGCCGCGGTGATTCCTCCCAACTTCAGGTTGGCGACTGGAGTCAGTAAGTTCACCGGTGAGTCCAAGCCTGATACTTGGCTTGAGGACTACCGAGTGGCTGTTCAGATCGGCGGCGGCAATGATGAGGAGGCCATGAAGCATCTGCCTCTTATGTTGGAGGGCTCGGCCAGAGCTTGGCTAAATCAGTTAGCACCCAACAGCATTTACACTTGGGAAGATCTTTCCCGAGTGTTTGTCAGAATGTTTGAAGGAACTTGCAAGCGACCAACAGGACTGACAGAGCTGCAAACTTGCGTACAAAAGTCGAATGAGACTTTGAGAGATTACATCCAGAGATGGATCACATTGCATCACACGGTAGAGAATGTATCTGATCACCAGGCAATCTGTGCCTTCAAGGAAGGCGTCAAGTACAGAGAGCTGGAACTGAAATTTGGTCGAACCGGAGACATGTCTCTAAGTCGAATGATGGAGATAGCCACCAAGTATGCCAATGGTGAAGAAGAGGATCGGCTCCGGAGTGGCAAGCACAAGTCAGTCGCCCATGAAACGGAGGAGGGAACTCCAGTCGGAAGCAGAAACGGAAAGCCGAACCAGCTGCTCCTGGAGAAGCCTTGGCCGTGACTCAAGGAAAGTTTAAAGGGAAGCCCAAAGGGCCTTGGAACCCTAAGAAGGTGAAAGACAAGGAGGGAAATGACATGATGGATTTGCCATGTCACATCCACACAAAGAAAGATGAAGAGGGTAACTTCATTTACCCGAAACATACCACTCGACAATGTCGACTCTTGATCCAGCAATTCCAGGGGAAACAACCCAAAGATAAGGAAATGGAGTCGGACAAAGTTGAGGACAAAGAGGATAGTGAAGATGGATATCCCTAGGTCAATTCCACCCTGATGATTTTTGCTGACATTGAAAGCAAAAGTCGACTGAAAGTTATCAATCGGGAAGTGAATATGGTTGCTCCGGCGACACCCAATTATCTAAAATGGTCTCAGACTGCCATCACATTCGACCAGTCTGATCACCCGACACACATAGCCACCCCTGGGAGGCAAGCTCTGGTGGTCGACCCAGTCGTCGAAGGCACTCGACTGACTAAAGTGTTGATGGATGGTGGTAGTAGCCTGAATATACTATACGCAGAGACATTGCAAGGGATGGGCATTCCGATGTCCAGACTCAGTACCAGCAACATGAGTTTCTATGGAGTCATTCCTGGCAAGAAGGCTGCGTCACTCGGCAGATTGCTCTTGATGTGGTTTTGGTGATTCCAAAAATTTCCGCAAAGAAAAGTTGACATTTGAGGTTGTGGATTTCTAGAGTGCATATCACGCTATTTTGGGCAGGCCAGCTTATGCACGTTTTATGGCTCGACCATGTTACGTGTACCTCAAATTGAAGATGCCCGGCCCTAAAGGTGTGATCACTGTTACTGGCAATTGCAAGAAGGCGGAAGAGTGCTTTCAGAAAGGCTCAAAGATCGCCGATGCTCAGATGGTAGCAGAAGAGTGGCAGGAACACCAGAAAAATGCAGACCCGAGTGACTTGTTGCGAGCTAAGATGCCCGCTACGGAATCAGCGTTTCAGTCGTCCGGTGAGACAAAACCGGTCCACATCCACCTGACCGACCCCAATGCTGCTCCGACTAATATCTTCACAACGCTCGACCCCAAATAGGAAGAAGCGCTCATCCAGTTCCTCCATGAGAACTGGGACATCTTTGCATGGAAACCTTCTGACATGCCAGGTGTACCCACGGGGCTGGCTGAGCACCGTCTACGAGTCGACTCAAAGGCGAAACCTGTCAAAGAACATCTACGACGGTCCGCCGTCCAGAAAAGGAAGGCCATTGGCGAGGAGGTGGCTCGGCTCTTAGCAGCAGAGTTTATCTGAGAAATTTACCACTCCGAGTGGCTCGCCAATGTTGTCATGGTCCCCAAGAAGGACAAGTCACTTCGCATGTGCATTGACTTTAAACATATCAATCGGGCCTGCCCAAAAGATCATTTTCCTCTCCCCCGCATCGACCAAATAGTCGACTCGACTGCAGGATGTGAGCGACTGTCTTTCTTAGACGCCTATTCCGGGTACCATCAGATCCGCCTGTATGGACCCGATGAGATCAAAACAGCTTTCATCACCCCATTCGGGTGCTTCTGTTATGTCACCATGCCATTCGGCATAAAGAATGCTGGAGCCACATTCATGAGGATGATTCAGAAGTGTTTGCTCACTCAAATCAGTCGGAATGTGGAAGCGTACATGGATGATATTGTGGTCAAGTCACGAAAAGGTTCCGACCTGCTGACTAACCTTGCTGAAACATTTGCCAACCTTAGGAGGTATGATATCAAGCTTAATCCATCAAAGTGCACATTCGGAGTTCCTGGCGGAAAATTACTCGGTTTTCTCGTTTCCGAACGAGGAATCGACGCAAATCCAGAGAAAGTGGGCACTATACTCCGAATGAAACGACCTGTGCGTGTGCACGATGTTCAAAAGCTTACTGGTTGCTTGGCCGCTTTAAGTCGATTCATCTCTCGTCTCGGTGAAAAGGCATTGCCTCTTTACCGACTGATGAAGAAGTCAGACAAGTTCGAGTGGACTCCTGAAGCTGATGCAGCGTTTGCAGAGCTAAAAGCCCTGCTTTCCACCCAGCCGGTGCTTGCTGCCCCGATCAGCAAAGAGCCTTTGCTGCTTTACATTGCAGCCACAGGACAAGTCGTCAGTACAGTACTTACGGTCGAGCGGGAAGAAGAAGGAAAAGCCTTTAAAGTTCAGCGCCCAGTATATTATATTTCTGAAGTTCTGACCCCATCAAAGCAAAGATACCCTCATTATCAGAAGCTTGTATATGGGATTTATATGACCACGAAGAAAGTTGCTCATTACTTCTCTGACCATACCATTACAGTCGTCAGCGACGCCCCATTGTCAGAGATTCTGCACAACAGAGATGCAACTGGTCGAGTGGCAAAATGGGCGATTGAACTCCTTCCCCTGGATATCAGATTTGAGGCAAAGAAAGCTATCAAGTACCAAGCAATAGCAGATTTCATCGCCGAGTGGACTGAACAGCAACTGCCAACTCAAGTTCACTCGTAGCACTGGACCATGTTCTTTGATGGCTCTAAGATGCTGAATGGTTCCGGTGCTGGGGTAGTGTTGGTTTCCCCCCGAGGAGATAAGCTCAGATATGTACTCCAGATTCACTTTGATTCCTCCAACAACGAAGCAGAATACGAAGCACTTTTGTATGGGTTGCGTATGGCCATTTCACTCGGCGTCCGTCGCCTCATGGTCTACGGCGACTCAGATTTGGTGGTTAACCAAGTGATGAAGGAGTGGGACGTCAGAAGCCCAGCCATGACTGGTTACTGCAATGCAGTAAGAAAGCTGGAGAAGACATTCGAGGGGTTAGAGCTTCATCATATACCCCGACTGAAAAATCAAGCAGCAGATGATTTGGCAAAGATAGGTTCCAAGAGAGAAGCCATTCCCAGTGGTGTGTTTTTGGAACATATCCACCCACCGTCAGTTCAAGAGGATCCTTTCACCAAGGAAGCCCCGCAGCCAAAAAGTGACACGGATCCGACTGAAGTCGAGGTCCCAGTCGTGGTCGACCTGATCATGGAAGTTTTGGTTATCACTCCCGACTGGACAGTGCCGTACATCGCGTATATCCTAAGGAAAGAGCTCCCAGAGAATGAAGAAGAGGCTCGACAGATCGTCCATCGATCCAAGGCCTTTACTGTGATGAAGGGACAATTGTACATAGAAAGCGCGACTGGAGCCAGTCAGAAATGCATAACGCCGGAAGAGGGTCGGATAATTCTTAACGACATCCACTCGGGGACCTGTGGCCATCATGCGTCCTCTCAGACTATTGTGGCTAAAGCATACCGAGCGGGTTTTTACTAGCCCAGAGCAAATGAAATGGCGAAAGAGATAGTCGGTGTGAAGGATGTCAGTTCTACTCCAATATGTCGCACAAGCCCGCCTCAGCCTTGAAGACCATTCCAATCGTCTGGCCCTTCGCTGTTTCGGGATTAGATATGGTTGGACCACTGAGAACTGGCAGGAGCGGCTTCACCCATGTACTAGTGGCAGTCGACTAGTTCACCAAGTGGATCGAAGCCAAGCCTATCAAGAATCTTGATGCCGGCACTGCTATCAGCTTCATTAGAGAGTTGATATTCAGATATGGAGTTCCGCATAGCATCATCACTGATAATGGGTCAAACTTCGATTCCGACCAATTCAAAGCCTTTTGCGCTTCTCAAGGCACGCGAGTCGACTACGCTTCAGTCGCTCACCCCCAGTCGAATGGACAAGCAGAAAAGAGCAAACGGCCTAATTCTCAAAGGACTGAAACCCCGGTTGATGCGTGATCTCAAACACGCAGCAGGCGCGTGGGTCGACGAACTTCCATCAATTCTTTGGGGATTGAGGACTACTCCTAATCGGTCGACTGGGAGAACTCCATTTTTTCTGGTCTATGGAGCTGAAGTAGTCCTACCGAGCAATCTGCTTCACAATGCACCTCGAGTCGAGCTCTACTCTGAAGTTGAAGCAGAGCAAGCCCGGCAGGACACAGTCGACCTTCTAGAAGAAGAAAGAGAGATGGCCTTGATCCGATCGACCATCTATCAGCAGGACTTGCGTCGTTTCCATGCCAGAAATGTGAAGAGTCGAGCCTTCCAAGAAGGGGACTTGGTCCTCCGAGTGGATCAACAGAAGCCACACAAACTCGCCCCTACAAGAAGGCCCCTTCATCGTCACCAAAGTTCTCCACAATGGAGCATACCGTCTTTACAATGTCGGTCGCCAGATTGATGATCCACGAGCTTGGAATGCGGACCTGCTCCGCCCCTTTTACACTTAAGTACTCACTCGGGTGAGATGTAATAAAAAGTACTCCTGTAGTTTGTTTATCAAAGACAAAAGTGTTATGATTTTCCCTTTGATTATTGTTGCTTTTTTTTATGTGAGAAATCCCCTAGTGGGTGGCTTACCTGCGAATTCGTTTCGCCTAAGTTTGTAAAAAAAATTCCTACCGAGTGATGAGCAAGCCTCTCACTCGAGGACTTAGCTGCGAATCCGTTTCGCCTAAGTATTTGAAAATCCTATCGAGTGACGAGCAAGCCTCTCACTCGGGGACTTAGATGCGAATCCGTTTCGCCTAAGTATTTGAAAATCCTACCGAGTGACGAGCAAGCCTCTCACTCGGGGGCTTAGCTATGAATCCGTTTCGCCTAAGTATTTGAAAATCCTACCGAGTGACGAGCAAGCCTCTCACTCGGGGGCTTAGCTGCGAATCCATTTCGCCTAAGTATTTGAAAATCCTACAGAGTGACGAGCAAGCCTCTCACTCGGGGGCTTAGCTGCAGTCCAGTACTCGCCTAAGTATTTGAAAATCCTACCGAGTGGCGAGCAAGCCTCTCACTCGGGGGCTTAGCTGCAGTCCAGTACTCGCCTAAGTATTTGAAATTCCTACCAAGTGGAGAGCAAACCTCCCACTCGGAGGCTTAGCTGCAGTCCAGTAATCGCCTAAGTAATTAATCCATTCTGATCCGCAAGGAAGACGAGGTGCAGGTCAACTGCCACCTTCTCCTTCGGAGCTACGCCACAAATACAAAAATCCTACCGAGTGGAGAGCAAACCTCCCACTCAGGGGCTTAGCTGCAGTCCAGTACTCGCCTAAGTGTTCAAAAATCCTACCGAGTGGAGAGCAAACCTCCCACTCGGGGTCTTAGCTGCAGTCCAGTACTCGCCTAATTGTTTGAAAATCCTACCGAGTGGAGAGCAAACCTCCCACTCGGGGGCTTAGCTGCAGTCTAGTACTCGCCTAAGTGTTCAGAAATCCTACCGAGTGGAGAGCAAACCTCCCACTCGGGGGCTTAGCTGCAGTCCAGTACTCACCTAAGTGTTTGAAAATCCTACCGAGTGGAGAGCAATCCACCCACTCGGGGGCTTAGCTGCAGTCCAGTACTCGCCTAAGTGTTTGAAAATCCTACCGAGTGGGGAGCAACCCTCCCACTCGGGGGCTTAGTTGCAGTCCAGTACTAGCCTAAGTATGAAATTCATTCCGATCCGCAAGGATGACGAGGTGCAGGTCGACTGCTACCTTCTCCTTCGGAGCTACGGCACAAATACAATGTGCGCTCTACAAGAACGACTAGGTGCAGGTCGACTGCTACATTCTCCTTTGGAGCTACAGCACAAATACAATGTGCGCTCTGCAAGGACGACGAGGTGCAGGTCGACTGCTACCTTCTCCTTCGGAGCTACGACACAAATACAATGTGCGCTCTGCAAGGACGACGAGGTGCAGGTCGACTGCTACGTTCTCCTTCGGAGCTACGGCACAAATACAATGTGTGCTCTGCAAGGATGACGAGGTGCAGGTCGACTGCTACCTTCTCCTTTGGAGCTCCGCCACAAATACAATGTGCGCTCCATCCCGACCCGCAAAGACGCAGGTCGACTGCAATCAGTGCTCCAACCTGCAAGAGTACGTCACAAGCACTAAAATAAACTCCGAGTGAAGAACGATGTTCGCTCGAAGGCAAATGCAAACATATTCAACGGCAAAGCCAAGTTCAGATAGCATCCTATGGATTCAGCAGTGCTCAGGCATCAAGCATGTAAAAGTTTTATCGGTTACAAAACCACTCGGCATTCCGAGGCAAATTTAAGGCATCAAGCATAGAAGTTTTTTACTCCTCCGGTGGAGGACTAGAAGGTGCGACGAACTGGTCCAGGTTGATTCCATCTGCAATCCGAGTGGCAGCAACAATGAAGGTCTCCATGAAATATTGGAAGTCATGCTTCTTGGTATTGGCCACTTTGAGGGACGCCAGCTTGTCCTCTCGCGCATCCTTGCAGTGAACGCTGACCAGAGACAGAGCAACATCAACACCACACCTGGCAGAAGACTTCTTCCATTCTTGCACTCGACCTGGAACTTCGTTCAGTCGAGTCATCAGAGACTTGAGGTCATTTTGAAGCATCTCTCGGCCAGAGTGTCGTGTCAATCCGCGACGCCGCAACCTTCAGTCGAGCAAGATAGTCGACCACACCAGCAACACGAGACTCCAGTCGGAGCATGTTCATGGTAGTTTCGTCCTTCACAGGAGAATTGATGGGATCCAAGCCTGTCTCCACTCGACTGGTCTCCTCCTCGAAGTTTTGGCAGAATTTTGTAAACACAACTCAAAGATGAGCCAGCAGTTCTATGATGAGTCGGTGATTACAAGTTAGTCGGGTAAGAGAGATTACCCTCCAGCATGATGAATAACTTCTTGGCGAGTCCTCCCAGATAAGCCTCCAGATCGTTCTTCTTCCCCACTAGTTCACTAGCCTTGTCGCTCAAAGCAATATTGTCATTCTTCAGACGGCTGACTTCCTTGTTGGCCGCGTCGAGAGCAGCTTTCAGGTTGGCGTTCTCCTCTTCAAGTTTGCCGACTGAAGCCAGCTTCTCTTCCGCAAGCTTTGTTTTGTCCGAAGCCGCCTTCTGTGCCTCGGCAAGCTCCTGGTCCTTCTTTTTCAGAGCCTCCTTCGTTTTATCTGCAAAATGACAATGATATCAGAATCAGGAGTGGACAGAAAGATAAAGACAGTCGTCAAGTTCTCACCAATCATACCTTTTGCCTCGTTCTTTGCCTTCTGGAAGTTCTCCTGAACAAGCTTCAAGTCAAGGTCGAGATGGATATGTTTGTTTTCCAATTTAGTATAGCGAGCCACAAGCTGGCAAGATTTCTGCGAAGAATCAGTCGACAGATATAAAAGAGAGGTTGCTTCCGAGTAACTAAGAGAAAAACCGTAGCATTTCTAAGACTACAGTCGAATCAAAATATTCAACAGTAGTCTCGGGGACTACACTCAGTGGGTGCACTCAGCGTGCCCCCACTGGTTTTATCGACTTGATCCGATCAGTCGACCGAAAGGAACAAAGAGATTATGACCCCGAAACCATGGCTAACTACCAGCAGTCAGCCTTGGTCTCATCATGATCTACCAAAAAAATGGGTTCTTCAGACTATAGTCGACTGCCAGTAGTCCACCGTAGTCTCGGGGACTACACCCGGTGGGTGCACTCAGCGTGCCCCCACCGGTTCCAAGATTCCATTCGACATGGTCCGACCAGACCGAGTGAAGAAGTTAGAGTGAAGAAATTCAAAATACAAAGACTACGGTCGACTGCCAGCAGTCGATCATAGTCTCGGGGACTACACCCAGTGGGTGCACTCAGCGTGCCCCCACCAGTTCAAAAAATCAATCGGCACACCCAGTGGGTGTACAGATTCAAAGATCTTCGGAAAGGAAGTCTTCAGATAGCATATCCTAACAGAACAAGCGGTGACCAACTAACCTGGACATTGCTCTGGAGGGCTGAGCTAGCATCATAAGCCGCTTGGCTGGCTTCCCGGATCACCTTCACCTGCTCCATCATGATCCCGCACTGGCGTATAGCCTCCTTAGCAGTACCCGCTTGGTCCTCTGGGACGTGGTGCGTGGCGAAAAGGGAGGGCGGATCAACAATCGACGATGAAGGCCGGACACTCGTCAGCGGCACAACGAAGGACACAGAATGCCGAGTGACATCACCACCTTCTTGAACCAATGCCTCACGCACTGATGCAGTCCAAGTGGTCTTGCCAACAGGCGCCATCTTGTTCTTCCTCCCCCTCAGTGGCACCTCGTCGTCATCATCAGGGAGATCAATGACGTGAGGAGGAGCTGCAGGATAAATCCAGAGTTAGAAACGAAAATCCAATCAACCAGAAGTGAAACTACAGAGAGCGTACCAGGGTTGGAGGTGGTAGCGTCTTCCATTTCTTGGCCGTCGTTCTTGGCAGAGGTCTCGGAGGTAGCAGCACTGCAGATTTCAGAAATCAGTCAGTTAGTCGATGAGTCAACCAAGAGTTCGTCTGTGCTAAACAAGGAAACACAAGTTCTGCTGTTACCCGGAGATAGTGGGAATGGCCATTCTCATCTTGGGCAAGGCCTTCGGCGGCTTTAATGGCTTCGGCTGCTTTGGTGCTTTCTCAGTCGGCGCCGGAGAAGCCGCCCGAGGGCGCTTCGACGATTGCCCAACGGGTGCAATCGCCTTACCGCGCTCGCTCGCGGGGTCATGGGCGAGCTTGGATCGCCTTTCCGTGCGAGGAGGATCGACTTACATTTCCTCCTCCTCCTTGCTGGAGTCGTCTTCAACCTCTCCCCCCTCGCCGTCAAATTGCCACTCCTCCTCCTCACTTTCACCTCCACTCGCTTCTCCCTCTTCAGCTTGTTCTTGCGCCCCGTTGGGCATCGAGTACATCTCAGTCGTGGCCTAGAAGACAACAAACAAGACAAAAGTCAGTCAACTGATTTTAAGAACATAATGGAGAAAGCAGAAGCACAATCGGAAATACAGAATCAGACCTTGTCTACTTCGTATGATTGGTCGAGTGGGACAATCCTCCTGGCTCCGCGGGGTTGTCTTTGTTCCCTATGATGCTCGCCATCACCGCTCCAGCGTGGCATCGTCAATCTCCTCCGGATGGATCCGAGTGGTGTCCCTAGAGCCAGAATACAACCACATTGGATGATCTCGAGCTTGGAGCGGCTGGATGCATCGTCGGAGGAAGACCTCCAAGAGGTCCATGCCAGTCACCCCGTCACGGATGAGCTGCACGACACGCTCAACCAACACCTTCACCTGTGCCTTCTCTTCTGGGACCACCTTCAAAGAGGAAGGCTTCCTCACTCGTTCCATGGAAAAGGGAGGAAGCCCAGTCGACTGCCCTGGCGTCGGCTGGTCTTTGCAGTAGAACCAGGTCGACTGCCATCCACGGACTGAGTCGGGTAAGATCATGGCCGTGAAGGAGCTCTTTCATCTCAACTGAACCCCAAGACCCCCACACATCTGAATCACGTGTGTTCTCTCGTCACTCAGATTGGCCTTCTTCACCGTCTGGGAGCGACAGGTGAAGATGTGCTTGAAAAGACCTCAATAAGGCCGGCAACCCAAGAAATTCTCGCATAAAGACACATAAGCAGCGAGGTACACGATGGTGTTGGGTGTGAAGTGGTGGAGTTGTCCCCCAAAGAAATTCAGAAATCCCCGAAAGAAAGGGTGGGGCGGCAAAGAAAACCCACGGTCGACGTGGGTGGCCAAGAGAACGCACTCACCCTCCTGAGGCTGCGGCTCTGACTCCCTCCCCGGGAGCCGCACCGATCCATGGGGGATCATCCCTCCATCGTCCAGGTCGTCAAGATCCGCTTGATTAATTGTCGAGCGGATCCAGTCACCCTAGATCCAGCCCGACGGCAGGCCGGTCCTTGATGAAGATCCGCTCCGACTGGTTCCCCTCCCCTTCGCCTTCGCTGTCGCTTTCTTCGCTCGCTCTAGGGCCGCCGTCTTCTCCTTCACCATCGTCGCCGGCGAGGCACGCACGGATCAGCGGCGCCGAGGCAGAAGCGGGCGCGGCGGAGGAGTCTGGAGAAGAGAGGGGGGGGGGGAATGAGGACGCACTGTTCAAAAACCCCCGTCCGGTGCCTTATATAAGGTTGCTTCCGAGTGACTGACATGTAGGCCCGGGCGATCCTATCAAATCCCGCAACAGTCGCGCGCGCGATACGTGAGGTGGCGCGGAGATCGAGGCGTCCCTGCCTTATCCCATCCGATTACTGCGGCCTACTCCGCCCCGCGCGCTTCCCGAAATTTGAATCCCGCCAAATCCGCGGGTTGCAGAACTACTCGTCAGACGAAAGATTTCCTTCGCTCCGTCACTCGGAGCTCTCCAAGTAAAAACTTCACTCGACGGATACAAAGAATGGATCAAGGCGACTGAAAAAGAAGTTCGTGCCGTCACCTAAGGTTCATTGATCCAGAACAAGACATACTCATAGCACGAGAAATGGGTCGAAAGAGTTCTCAACTCCTTCCTCACTCAAACCTCGATCCATTCGGGGGCTAATGATGAAGCTATGTACCTAGGGTAGGGTCATGGACCTGTCCAAACTACCCTACCCAAGGACATCTCTAGAAGAAACCACCTGTCAGTCGACCTAGAAGTGTTCCACTCGACTGACTCGAAGACACTCGACCTTGAAGCCAACCACTCAACCATGAAGCCAACCACTCGACAGCCAGGAGATCTAAAGTCACTCTGCATGCTAACGGTCGGTCATTAAGTAGCTTTTATGGTCATCACATCACTTTATGTATAACGTTACCAGTAACGCCCAACCTTAATATATCTTAAACCCTGCATAACTGAGGGCCGGAGGGGCCTGGCGGACTCTATATAAGCCACCCCCCTCCTCAGTGTAAAGTGTTCGCACCCCTGTAACTCATATGCATATAATCTAGTCGACCGCCTCCGGGCTCCGAGACGTAGGGCTGTTACTTCCTCCGAGAAGGGTCTGAACTCATAAATCCCTTGCGTATACAACTACTCCATAGCTAGGATCTTGCCTCTCCATTAGTACCCCCCTACACTACTGTCGTACTTAGAACCACGACAGAGGTCAAGTCGTTTCTATCTCAGAATTTTTGAGATGAAAGACCTTGGTGTGGCTGATGTTATCTTGAACATCAAGCTACTGAGAGATAATGAGGGTGGGATTACAATTCTGCGATCCCATTATGTTGAGAAGGTGTTGAGTCATTTTGGATATTCGGACTGCAAACCATCTCAAACACCATATGATCCTAGCATGTTGATTCGAAAGTTTGAAGGCATGGCTAACGATCAATTGAGGGACTCTCAAATCATTGGTTCACTAATGTCCCTAGCGAGTGCAACGAGGCCTAACATCGCATTTGCTGTGAGCAAACTGAGCCGATTTGTTTCCAAACTGGGTGATGTACACTGGCATGCCCCTGAAAGAGTTATGCGCTATCTGAAAGGTACTATGAACTTCACTATACCGGATACCCGTCGGTTCTTGAAGGGTATAGTGATGCGAATTGGATCTCTGATGCTAATACTGGGTATATGTTTACTCTTGGAGGTGGCGCTACTTCCTGGAAGTCTTGCAAGCAAACGATCTTAACGAGATCAACAATGGAAGTAGAATTAACAGCATTAGACACATTTGGTGTCGAAGTAGGATGGCTTCGAGATCTTTCAATGGACTTGCCATTGGTTGACAAACCGGTTCTGGATATCCTTATGAACTGTAACAATTAGACTGTTATCACCAAGGTGAAGATTTCAAAGGACAACATGAAGTCCAACAAACACATATGAATGAGATTAAAAGCTGTCAGAAAATTAAGAAACTTCGGAGTGATAGCGTTGGACTATGTCCAAGCGGCTAAGAATCTGGCAGATCCCTGTACTAACGGGCTATCACGTGTTGTGATAGATAATGCATCGAGGGAGATGGGTATGAGACCCACATGATTTTCCATGGTGGTAACCCAACCTATGTGATCGGAGATCCCGTGAAGTAGGACCTGGAAAAACAAGGCAATGGTGAACTGAGGTGAGTAACTTTACTGACCCACTCTGCTGGAGATGCAATACTCTCGGATACTGTATGGTAGGATGACTACTATCTTAATGTGTTCCAAAGCTTATGTAAGCAAGGTGCTTTCCTACAGAGCGATCTTTGGAGGAGCACACCTATATGAGACCGACTGCTGGTCACAGTCTATGAGATTGGGGTGATCTCAAGTAAGCTCATGAATAGGCTAGGAGTGTGACTTATATGCTCCACCCGACGGGTCAGCCTTCGACAGCCTATCACTAGTAAGACATGTGGTGAAACTTCTTTATGCCAAACTGACAATTCAAGGCATAGTCAATTGTTTAGTTGTGAAGGAGTGTAGCTACTTGATCTAGGTGAAGTTCAACCTTAACAGGTCTTCACAAAACACTGGTATATCGAAACAACGATTGGAATAGAGGACACAATGGGCCCCTGAGATCTAGTGGGGGATTGTTGAAATATGGGGCGGGCTTTAGGCCCATCTAACAATTTAAGAAATATCTCTAAGGGCCCATGTAGGTGTCATGACAAGGGGTGGTGGGAAGTTTTGTCCCACCCCGCTAGTGGAGAAGGAGTTGGACCTCCTTATAAGGGATTCTCTTCCACATGCTATTGGAGCTTGAGAATAGAAGAGACCCTCACGCACTCCTCCGCCGCCCGCCTCGTGATGTCTGCTAGAACTACGTCGGTATTTCCCCAAAGAGGAGGGGATGATGCAGCACAACGCCGGTAGGTATTTCCCTCAGTGATGAGATCAAGGTTATCGAACCAGTAGGAGAACCACACAACACAACATAAACAGCTCATGCAGACAAAGAACAAATACTTGCAACCCGACGTAAGAGAGGGGTTGTCAATCCCTCACGGGTAAAAAGATAGGTAAATTTGTAGTAGATTAGGTAAATAGATCTCGCGGGAACGCGAGATAAAATAAGTTACTAAAAATTGCAGCAAGGTATTTTTGTATTTTTGGTTTAATAGATCTGAAAATAAAAGCAAATAAAAATAGATCGTGAAGGCAAATATATTAAAGAAGAGACCAGGGGGTCGTAGGTTTCACTAGTGGCTTCTCTCGAGAAAAATAGCAAACCATGGAAAAACAATTACTATTGGGCAATTGATAGAACTTCAAATACTCATGACGATATCCAAGCAATGGTCATTATATAGGCATCACGTCCAAGATTAGTAGACCGACTCCTGCCTGCATCTACTACTATTACTCCACACATCGACCGCTATCCAGCATGCATCTAGTGTATTAAGTTCATGGAGAAACGGAGTAATGCAATAAGAACGATGACATAATGTAGACAAGATATATTTATGTAGAAATATACCCCATCTTGTTATCCTTAATAGCAACGATACATACGTGTCGGTTCTCCTTCTGTCACTGGGATCAAGCACCGTAAGATCGAACCCATCACAAAGCACCTCTTCCCATTGCAAGATAAATAGATCAATTTGGCCAAACAAAACCCAAATATCGGAGAAGAAATACCAGGCTATATGCAATCATGCATATAAGAGATCAAAATAAGACTCAAATAACTTTCATGGATAAAAACATAGATCTGATCATAAACTCAAAGTTCATTGGATCCCAACAAACACACCGCAAAAAGAGTTACATCATATGGATCTCCAAGAGACCATTGTATTGAGAATCAAGAGAGAGAGAGAGAGAGAGAGAGAGAGAGAGGAAGCCATCTAGCTACTAACTACAGACCCGTAGGTCTACAATGAACTACTCACGCATCATCGGAGAGGCACCATGAGGATGATGAATCCCTCTGTGATGGTGTTTAGATTGGATCTGGTGGTTCTGGAACTTATGGCGGCTAGAATTGATTTTCGTCGACTCCCCTAGGGTTTCTAGAATATTGGGGTATTCATATAGCAAAGTGGCGGTGCGAGAGTCCACCGAGGTGGGCATAACCCACTTGGGCGCGCCTGGGCTCCCAGGTGCGCCTTGGTGGGTTGTGGCCCCCTCGGGGCACCCCTCTGGTAATTCTTCGGCCCATCTTGTGTCTTCTGGTCCAGAAAAAATCCAAAAAAAGTTTCGGTGCATTTGGACTCTATTTGGTATTGATTTCCTGCGATGTAAAAAACAAGCAGAAAACAACAAATGGCACTGGGCACTATGTCAATAGGTTAGTACCAAAAAATGATATAAAATTATTATAAAATGATTGTAAAACATCCAAGAATGATAATATAACAGCATGGAACAATTAAAAATTATAGATACGTTGGAGATGTATCAGCATCCCCAAGCATAATTCCTGCTTGTCCTCGAGTAGGTATATGATTAGAACAGATTTTTTGATGTGGAATGCTACCTAACATGTTCATCACATATTATTTTCTTTGTAGCATGGAGATTTGGACTTTTATATGGTTCAAGGCAATAGTCTAGTTTTGACATGAAGACTTTAATACTCAAGCATATCAACAAGCAACCATGTCTTTCAAAAATATCAATGCTAAAGCAAGTTATCCCTAGCCCATTATGCTCAATCATTGATCCATTCATGAAACACACTCGAATACTAGCTATACCCAATGCTCAAGTACGATCATAGTGCCCCTTAGTTGGTGCTTTATAAGAGAAGATGGAGACTCAAGTAAAAATAAAAATTGCATAAAGTAAAAGAAAGGCCCTTCGCGGAGGGAAGTATGGATTTGTAGAGGTGCCAGAGCTCAGAGCGAAGAGTGAGAGATAAAAACATTTTGGGAGGTATACTTTTCCCACCAACGAAAACGACTGAGAGTTCCCTACACTTTCCTTGCTAGATATATCATTGGCGGTTCCCAAACAGAAAATAAAGTTTATTCCTTTTTCCACCATACTTTCACTTTTCATGGTTAACCGTATCCATGGGTGCCCTCCATACCAACACTTTCTAAGGAATTTATTATTTGACAACATAAAGTAAATTCATTTTCATATCGGGACTGGGCATCCCTAATACCTTTGCCATACTCTCGTGCAATGACAAGTGAATAAACACTCATTGTGAGAATAACACATCTAGCATGGAAAATATCGGCCACCCCTCACTGCCTCGCGAGCGGTACGAGCACACAAAAGAGAAATTTATTTTGAAAATTAGAGATGGCACCTACAAATTTGCTTAGAGCAACACATAAATACCGCATATAGGTAGGTATAGTGGACTCATATGGCAAAACTGGTTTAAATGGTTTTGAATGCACAAGTAGTGATCATACTTAGTGCAAATGAAGGCTAGCAAAAATATTGAGAAGCGTCCAACAAAGAAATGAACAATCTCATAACCGAGCATTAAGCATAACTAACACCGAATAATGCACCACAAGTAGGATGTAATTTCATTGCATAACCATTGACTTTCGTGCTTGCATAGGGAATCACAAACCTTAACACCAATATTCTTACTAAAGCATAATTACTCATCAACATGACTCACATATCATATCGTCATATCTCAAAACCATTACAAAGAACCAGGTTTATTTTGTCCAATGATCTTCATGAAAGTTATTTATTATATCCTCCTTGGATATCTATCACTTTGGGACTAATTTCATATGTTGCTCTTAATAAGCTCAAACAAATATAAGTGAAGAACATGAGCATAGTATTTCTTTCTCTCAAAATAATCTAAGTGAAGCAAGAGAGAATTTCTTAAAAAATTTACCAACTCCCAAATAAATCTAAGTGAATCATGAGAGCATTTCTTCAAAAATAACAAAGCACACCGTGCTAAAAAATATATAAGTGAAGCACTAGAGCAATTCCATGGCTCTAAAAATTTAAGTGAAGCATAAAGAGCAAGCATAGCATAATTTTTGGCTCTATCAAAAAGGTGTGTCCAGCAAGGATTCAAGGTTTAAAATAAAAAGAAAAATAAGCAAAGGCTCAAAATCATACAAGGTGCTTCAAGCAAAACTCATTTTATATGACGAATAAAAATATAGCTCGAAGTAAAATACTGATGGTCGTTAGAAGAAAGAGGGGATGCCACTCGGGGGCATCCCGAAGCTTAGTTGCTTGATACTTCTTGAATATTATCTTGGGGTGCCTCGGGCATCCTCAAGATTATCCTTTTACTAATCCTTATTCCTTCATCCATCGTAATATCACCCAAAACTTGAGAACTTCAATCACACAAAACTCAACAAAACCTTCGTGAGATCCGTTAGTATAAGAAAGCAAACCACTACTATAAGTACTGTTGCAAACCCATTCATATTTTATTTTTTGCACTATATCTACTGTATTCCAACTTTTTTATGCCAAAAACTCTTCAAAGAAAACCATAGAATCATCAAAACAAGTAGACGACACAAAGAAAACAGAATCCGTCAAAAACAGAATGGTATGTAGCAATCTGGATATTCTGAATACTTCTGTATCTCCAAAAATTCTGAAAAATTAGGACCACGTGGGAAATTTGTTTATTAATCTTATGCAAAAAGAATCAACTCAAAAGAACTCTTCTATTAAAATGAGAATTATTTTCGTGAGCGCAAAAGTTTCTGTTTTTCAGCAAGATCAAATCAACTGTCACCCAAATCATCCCAAATGCTTTGCTTGGCACAAACACTAATTTAAACCACAAAAACACATCTAATCAAAGGCATAATTGGGTATTTTATAGAAAACAACAAGAAAACCAAAAAGCAAAAAGATACAAGTTGGGTTGCCTTCCAACGAGCACTATCGTTTTACGCCCCTAGCTAGGCATAAGATTTCAATGATGCTCACATGAAAGATAGTAACTGAAACACGAAGAGAGCATCATGTAACATGTGAAAAACACATTTAAGTCTAACATACTTCCTATGCATAGCCATTTTATAAGCAAACAAATTATCAAGACAAACAAAAACTAGCATATGCAAGGAAGAAGAAAGAACAATAGCAATCTCAATGCAACGAGAGGTAACTTAGTAACATGAAAATTTCTACAACCATATTTCCCTCTCTCATAATAATTACATGTAGGATCAAAATCAAATTCAATAATATAGCTATCATATAAGATATTCTCTTCATGATCCACATGCATAAAAGTTTTATAATCTTCCAAGACAGTGGGATTAACATCAACTAAAGTCATGACCTCTCCAAACCCACTTTTATCAAAAATTTCATAAGATTGAAAACACTCTCCAAATATGTGGGATTAATTTTAGCTAAAGTTGACACTCTTCCAAACCCACTTTCAATCTTATTGCAAACATATTCATCATGAGGTTTAAATAAATTTTCGAGATCATAAGACTCATTATCACCCCAATCATGATCATTGCAATAAGTAGTAGACATATCAAAACAAACATCCCGAAGCTTGGTGTTTTGTATATCACTGACACAATTGACATTAATAGAATTTATAGTAAAATCATTGCAATCATGCTTTCTATTCAAGGATCTATCATGAATCACTTCATTAATTTCTTCGTTTAACACTTCATCATAATTTCCAGATTCATAGATCTCAAGCAAAACTTCATAAAGATAATCTAGTGAACTCAATTCACTAGCAATGGGTTCATCATAATTGGATCTCTTGAAAAGATTAGCAATTTGATGAGGATGCACATCAATAGATTTTTAGCAAGCAAATAAAAGGAACATGATAACACAAGCAAACAAGAGATCTGACGAGAAAAAGGCAAACGAAAAAGAGGGCGAATAAAACGACAAATTTTTGTGAAGTGGGGGAGAGGAAAACGGGAGACAAATGGCAAATAATGTATATTGCAAGGAGATGAGATTTGTGATTAGGAACCTGGTTGATGTTGACGATGTCTCCTCAGCAATGGCACCATAAATTGGCACGTGGCCGGGAGACTATCTTGACTTGATCCTCCCCAGCAACGGCGCCAGAAATTCCTTTTGATGTCTGCTAGAACTACGTCGGTATTCCCCAAAGAGGAAGGGATGATGCAACACATCGACGGTAGGTATTTCCCTCAGTGATGAGACCAAGGTTATCGAACCAGTAGGAGAACCCCGCAACACAACGTAAACAGCTCCTGAAGACAAAGAACAAATACTTGCAACCCGACATAAGAGAGGGGTATTCAATCCCTCACGAGTAAAAAGATAGGTAAAATTGTAGTAAATTGGGTAAATAGATCTCGCGGGAACGCGAGATAAAATAAATTACTAAAAATTGCAGCAAGATATTTTTGTATTTTTGGTTTAATAGATCTGAAATAAAAGCAAATAAAAATAGATCGCGAAGGCAAATATATTAAAGAAGATACCCGGGGGCCATAGGTTTCACTAGTGGCTTCTCTCAAGAAAATAGCAAACGGTGGAAAAACAATTACTGTTAGGCAATTGATAGAACTTGAAATACTCATGACGATATCCAGGCAATTATCATTATATAGGCACCACGTCCAAAATTAGTAGACCGACTCCTGCCTGTGTTTACTACTATTACTCCACACATTGATCGCCATCCAGCATGCATCTAGTGTATTAAGTTCGTGGAGAAACGAAGTAATGCAATAAGGACGATGACATGATGTAAACAAGATCTATTTATGTAGAAATAGACCCCATCTTGTTATCCTTAATAGCAACGATAGATACGTGTCGGTTGCCCTTCTATCACTGGGATCAAGCACCGTAAGATAGAACCCATCACAAAGCACCTCTTCCCATTGCAAGATAAATAGATCAAGTTGGCCAAATAAAACCCAAATATCGGAGAAGAAATACGAGGCTATAAGTAATCATGCATATAAGAGATCAAAAGAAGACTCAAATAACTTTCATGGATAAAACAGAGAACTGATCATAAACTCAAAGTTCATCGGATCCCAACAAACATACCACAAAAAGAGTTACATCATATGGATCTCCAAGAGACCATTGTATTGAGAATCAAGAGAGAGAGGAAGCCATCTAGCTACTAACTACGGACCTGTAGGTCTACAATGAACTACTCACGCATCATCGGAGAGGCACCAATGAGGATGATGAACCCCTCCGTGATGGTGTTTAGATTGGATCTGGTGGTTCTGGAACTTGCGGTGGCTGGAACTGATTTTCATCGACTCTCCTAGGGTTTCTGGAATATTGGGGTATTTATAGAGCAAAGAGGCGGTGCGGGAGGCCACCGAGGTGGGCATAACCCACCTAGGCGCGCTTGGGCCCAGGCGCGCCCTGGTGGGTTGTGCCCCCCTCGGGGCACCCCTCTGGTACTTCTTCGGCCCATCTTGTGTCTTCCGGTCCAGAAAAAATCCACAAAAAGTTTCGCTGCATTTGGACTCCGTTTGTTATTGATTTCCTGCCACGTAAAAAACAAGCAGAAAACAACAACTGACACTGGGCACTATGTCAATAGGTTAATACCAAAAAATGATATAAAATAATTATAAAATGATTGTAAAACATTCAAGAATGATAATATAACAGCATGAAACAATCAAAACTTATAGATACGTTGGAGACGTATCACCTCGCCATGCCTCACGACGATGCGCCGTGGGTTGCGGGAATGAGCCTAGCCGAGGTCAAATCTATGCGCTTATTTTTGCTGGTTAAGAACAGAGAGTTTCGGACAGCTGGGCCACGACCTGAGACGTCGGATCGTCGGCTGTCTGGGACGTGGGTTCAGGCCACGTCTCCCCATCTGGATGCGCATATATATATTTGTGAGGCGTTGGCTAACCCTAACTGCAACGAACATATCACATCTGCTACACGTGCACCACCACTGTCGTTTCTTTTGCTGCTGCTGCTGTCGCTGGCGACTCCATCCCGTCCACCGCGTACACGGTTGACGGGAGAGCATGTCTCCAAAACTCCGCCTCTCTGGATCATGTACGGGAGAGGGTGATTAGGTTTTTGGGAAGCGACTACGCGACTGCTCGCCGCTGTTCGTCTACTTCCTCTACGTCCGCGTCTCCTTCATCATCACCATGTCCCAGACCAACGCTGACCGTCTCGCCGCCGAGAAGCTCGAGACAAGAAGGCTGCGAGGACGCCGTTGCTGCCACTGCCGACGCGGCGGCTTCTGTCTGGCCTACTTGAGGGTATAACTCGTTTATCCCGCTCCTATTGTTTTCTGTTTTAGTCATGCTAGCGTTATACATAGATCTGTCTGCAATTAGCGTAGTATATGCTTGCATGACTGGATATCAATATGTGTTTATTTCTGTCAATGCCATGCTAATGATTTATTTTTAGATTAAATTAATAAAAAAATTGCCTATTTACTGAACAGATGCTCTAATCTCATCCGAAATCTTGGCCGCGAGCGCATGAGCTCCCACTTGTTGTTCTACTTGGTTGAAAACACGAGCATTCCTCTGCTTCCACTAGGACCAAGCCGTGCAAATCACGAAGGAGCCAAACCCTCTCTTCTCCTCCTTCCTGAAGCTTTGACGATGCAGAAGCCACCATCCCATGAATGTATCATTCGGCAGCGGCCTTTGGATGGGAAGATGCAAAGCATCCAAGCATAGCTGCCAAGTTTCACGCGCATAGCAAATGTAAAGTAAATGAAGTTGTCCCGATTTGTTTAGTCTTCTTTGAAAGTTCCATAGAGTGTTGCAATAAACAGATACGTCCTCGGACTCTTCACCCTCGCTTGCGACGGTGAATTTGTCAAGGGCACATGTTTATGGAGTGGCGGCTTTGATAAAAATTACTGTAACCAATTAGGGCACTCATCCGCTACAGAATGATTTGCGCACGAGGCCACGAACCCACACAAGTCATGAGATGGCCAGCCTACATCTGCTACATATACTGCTTGCCACTTTTCAACTAGAGCGCACATCTGCCCTGCTCACTTGGCTGTGCACCGGAGAGCACCGGACCAGAACTACCGAGAGCGCGTTGGCATCATGGCCGCCGCAGACGCCGCAGGTGTCCTCGGCCGGGCCGATTTCGACGTGATCGTGGTGGGCGCGGGCATCATGGGCAGCTGCGCGGCGCACGCGGCTGCGTGCCGCGGCTCCCGGGTCCTCCTCCTCGAGCGCTTCGACCTGCTCCACCACCTCGGCTCCTCGCACGGCCACTCCCGCACCATCCGCGACGCCTACCCGAAGGCGCGCTACCCGCCCATGGTACGCCTCGCCCGCCGCCTCTGGGGCGACGCCCAGGCCGACGCCGGCTACCGCGTGCTCACCCCGTCGCCGCACCTCGCCATGGGCCCGCGCAGCAACGCCGCGCTCCTCGCCGCCGTCGAGAACGGGGGCGCCGCGGAGGTGGACGTGGGCGGGAGGTGGGGAGGCGGCGTGTTCCGCGTCCCGGACGGGTGGGTGACGGCGGTGAGCGAGCTCGGCGGCGGCGTGCTGGACGCCACCAAGGCCGTCGCCATGTTCCAGGCGCTGGCCGTCAAGAAGGGCGCCGTCGTCAGGGACAACAAGGAGGTCGTCGGTATCGTCAAGAAGGACGGAGGGCCTGGTGTTCGGGTGACGACGAGCGACGGCGAGGAGTTCCACGGCGCCAAATGCATCGTCACCGTCGGCGCTTGGACGAGCAAGCTGGTCAGGTCCGTCGCCGGCCTGGAGCTGCCCATCCAGCCACTGCACATGCTCACCCTGTACTGGAAGATCAAGCCAGGCCACGAGCGCGAGCTCACTGCGGCGGCCGGGTTCCCAACGTTCTCCAGTTACGGGGACCCCCACGTGTACAGCACGCCGTCGCTGGAGCTCCCGGGCCTGATCAAAATCAACTACGACGGCGGGCCGCCGTGCGACCCCAACAGCCGGGACTGGGTCTCCGGTGGTGGCGACGCCGCCGATCGGGTCGCGCGGTGGATCGAGGAGTTCATGCCGGGACACGTGGTGACCGACGGCGGGCCGGTCGTTCGGCAGTCATGCATGTACTCCATGACTCCGGACAAAGACTTTGTGATCGACTTCCTCGGCGGGGAGTTCGGCCATGACGTGGTGCTCGGGGCCGGGTTCTCTGGGCATGGGTTCAAGATGGGACCGGCAGTGGGTATGATCCTCGCCGAGCTGGCCATCGACGGCGAGGCCAGGACCGCGGCAGAGGCCGGGGTGGAGCTCCGGCACTTTAAAATCAACAGGTTTAAGGGCAATCCCACGGGTAACAGCAAGGATGATTAACTCAATGGGTGTGGTGATCTCAGTCGACTAAGATTTAACTAAATCTCATTCAAATGGCAGAACATATAAAAAAGAAGAGGAAAAAATCGACTGAGATTTAGCGATCCCGTAAATCAGTTTGCTAATTCAATTATGTGAGTCTTTCATAAATGAGATTGCCATTAGTTTTTTTTTATTTCTCTCATGTTTACTTGGGTTTGAATGTGCTGTGGCCCCGGCTGTCGTTCTTTAGGTGACGAACGAATGTTGGTTGTATGAACTGTTGTTTTATTTATAATAAAGTGGGACGAAAGTCTATTTCGAGTGGGATTTTATATGGAGATTCGGGAAAAATTTTGTTTCTAGTTTTCCTTTTTTTATAGGGTTCCTTTTTTCCTTTCATACATGTTACGGCACTTGAGTTAAGTCTAAGTTGATTCAGGCCTAGCCACACCCTAAATCTCTCTCAGTTACCTAAAATTACATATATTATAGACCTGAACCTAAGAGTGATCATATACATCTTATTATCTCAACATACTTGCTTCCACGTCATCAAAATTGTTGTGGTCGTTACATTTACTAGCTTCATCCATTAGCATCTGTCTGGCCTACACATGAGAATACTCTGTCATGCAATATGCATTAGTGTATTCTAAGGGGCTCTAAACCACACTGCACTTTGAATTTTGATTGCATTTTAGTGTGACTTGCACAACTTTCTTGTAAAGATTTTTATTGGTTATGCATTAAATTCTCACATAGTTCAAATCATTATGTTTGAATTAGTATTCTACACAATATTCAAAAACTATATATCCAGTTCTGCAACAACCTGCGAGGTATCATATAGTTATTAGTAACTTTAAAGTAGTTTTGACGGTGTGTAATTTAAGAACAAGAATGCTACGCTTACGGAAGATTACCTACATAATTGACTTACTAGGTGACATATTAGTGAATAATTTGGGGGATCAAGTCAAGCTAGATTTGTAAAAGGCCCGTAGGTGTAGCATTTTTTAGGGAAATGTTAATTGGAGAATGTACCCTCGGGGAGGTCCTTTCTTATCCATGAATAAAAAAGAGGATGTTGTAACTAGAGAAGAATAAAAAACCCGGCCAGAGACCATATCAGGTGAGACTAAAGAGATGGCGTCTAAGGCGACTGGGGGGCGATTGGGGGGGGGGGGGGGGGGGGGGGAGGGCGACTGTCGGGGTGACCGCAGGCGTGCCGCCTCACCTCTCCGGCGATCGACGGCGGGTAGGGGGCCGGTTTTGGGCGCTCGCAGACGCTGACGAGGACGACATGGACGGGGATGCGGACGAGACTCCGCCGTCTCCACCTTCGCCGACTCCCTCCGACCAAATCTGCGACTGGTTCAATGCCGGCTACACGGAAGAGGAAGTGGCGACTACCATCGACGAGGTGCTACCCCTCGATGATCCGGCCAGGATAGGGCTGCACGCGGGCGAGAAGAGGGAGATGGTGCGCCGGCTTGTTCATCGGAGAACGTCGTCGACGGCGGTCAAGCCTTGGAAGGGCCCTATCCCGAAGGTCAGTCTTCCTAATCTCACAATTTTCGATTTAGTTCGGCCGGAGTCATGGATCGTCGTTAAGAGAAAGAAGAGGGCTCGCCGTACGGAATTCCGGGCTTCCGGATCGCTGCCGATCGAGCGCGGCGTTTGAATTCGTTGCTTGGCCGAGAGGGGCCGATTCAGTCTGCTCATGGGCCGAGTCAGGTTGGGCCGGGGTTCGCTAGGTATGAGGCCCAGGCTAAACCGGTGCCAACCCAAAATTTCCTGGGGGAGGACCGAAGCGGGCTGGGTAAGGTGGACGGGCCGGGATCGGCTGGGTATGAGGCCCAGGCAGGTCCCGTTCTGATCGCTATTGAGGGTGACGTAGGTTCCACAGTTCGATCGACGTACCCTACTTCGTTCTCGCCAGCTAGGGTTCTTCGTCGCCGGAGTTCGAACCTACGTTCTATTGGGGGTGGTCGGGCTCGACGTATCCTTCCGCTTGGGGCGATGGCGGGTCGCAGTGGTGCGCTGCCGTCGGGGAAGAAAACGCCGTGTCCCCCGGGTCCGGTCGCGCAGGGGCTGTGCCGCAGGGCGCTGGCAGTGGCCGTGGCGCGGTGCCGCCGCCGGCCCCTGGGACTGGGGATGCGCCGCCGCTGGGCGCGGGCGGTGGCCGTGGCGCAGTGCCACCACCGGCCCCTAGGACTGGCCGTGGTGAGGCGCCTCCACCGGTTCCGGCTGTAGGTCGGGGCACGGCCACGGTCGGTGCAGCTGCGGGCCGTGGTGGGGTGTTGCCCGGTGCCAGACCGCCGGCGTCTGGTCTTGCGGTCGGGCGTGGTGGGCAGCTTGGTCCTCGTCCACCGGTGCCTGGAGTGGGAGGGATCACCGCTGCGGGCCGGGGAGGCGCTGTGTCGAGGCCGCCTGCGCTGGGGCTGACGATCGGGCAACAGCCGAGGCCGGCCCCGCCGCCTCACCTCGTTGCCAAGCCTTCGTAGAATAGGGCTGGGACGATGCAGACGCAGGCACCGCCTCCGCCACAAAACTCCGGTGTTGGAGGTTCTTCTGCCGCGCCCCGGGGTCAGTGGGGTGATGATGGTTTCAATGCTTATGGGGTTGGTCAGCACCATGGCTCCTCGTCGACGGGCGGTGGTCGAGGATATGCTTGGCAGAGCGATGGCTCGGCGGAGCGACCGTTCCTGGGTCCCCCAGGAGGTTTTGTTGAGGGGGCGTCTGGCCCGGGCTATCGACAGCGGGGTGGTTTCCGCGATAATCGTGGTGGTCAAGGTGTCCGGTACCGCCCACGACAGCCTCCTTCGCCTGTTGTCGAGCAGATGGCGGTTGACGGGTCCGTTGAGGAGCAGGTTTTGTCAGGTCAAGCCATGGAGGTGGTCTCGGCGCTAGCTAATGCTGAGATTCCCGGGAATGAGTCCGGGTTGACAGCGTCAGTGGAGGCAATAGACATGGCTGAGTCGGAGAGGGCGTCTAAGTGGGCGCGTAAGAAAGAGAAAATGTTGTGCTACTGCTATCGATGTGGTGGGAAGGGACATTTTATTGCTGAGTGTGTGGCTGAACTTTGTGGCACTTGTGGCAAACCGGCACCTAATACGGGGGACTGTCCGTCTTTGCGAGATCAGGCACCGTCTCTCATGATGTATGGAGTGTACTGTGCTGAACTCATGTTTTTTGAGTCTCCTACGGAGAGGGAGGTTCCTGACGAGACCTTGAGTTTGACGACTGGGATAGTCAAAATTACCAGAGGAGAGGTCTCTGAGGCACAGATTGTGCAGAGGCTGAAGGAGTTAGCTCCAGGTGATTTCCAGTGGGAGCTTGTTAGTCTCGAGGACAAACTGTTTAGGGTTGAGTTCCCTTCGGTTGAGGATCTACAGAGACTTCTGAGTTTTGGGATGTGCAAAGTGCCGGGTACTGATTGTGTCCTTGAGTTTCACGAGTGGAAGAGGGTCGAGCCTCAGGGCAAGCCTCTGACTCAGGTTTGGCTGCATTTTTCTGGGGCTCCCTCGAAGCCAATGCAGGATGCTCGGGTCGTGGCTAGTTTGGGTATTATGGTGGGGAGACCAGAGCGAGTGGATATGGACTTTACCAGAGCTCACGGGATAGCCCGACTGGTGGTCAGTGTTCTGGATATTGAGTACGTGCCTAAGGTGGCCAAGTGGGCATATCGAGGCTAGATCTATAACCTCGTGATTGAGTTTGAGGATGAGAGTCTGTTCGCCGAGGCGGCTAACGGGACTGATACTGATATGCATGAGGGAGATGATAGTTCGGGACTTAAGGAGGCGCCGGTTGCTGACAGTGGACGAGAGTCTTCCACTGCACCCGGAACCATTTCTCAGACGTCAGGGGATGGGACGGTACCACCTTCCACGGTGCCTACGACTGCTCTCAGATTTGGGTCCTTCGAGCCGGCCTCTATGCCTCCGAGACTTTGGAGTGAGCGGGTGGAGTCTGATGAGGTGTTCGAGCACTCGTTACCTGTTTTGGAGTTTGAGGATTATGTGAGTCCACTTCTTGGGGTTTCGCCGATCACGGTTAGGAGTGAGGCAGAGCAGGTTCCCTCCCACATGCTCGTTGATTTTCCTCAGGTCGCGGGCCTGGTGGTAGAGGTCCCTCTCCCAGGAGGGGGTCCGGGGATGGTGATCTCGGACCCCTCTCCTGCTGTTGTGTTACCGGAGTTGCAGGTGGCGGTTCCATCTGTTGATGGGGGCTCGGGGCAGGTGGCCTCAGAGCCCTCTTCGTATCTTGTGGTAGTCGAGGTCCTGATGGTGGAGGTTGCTTCTTCGGGAGGGGGTCCGGGGCAGCTGGCCTCGGCACCTTCCTCTCCTCTCGCCAGGCCGGAGATGCAGGCGGCGGCTCTGCTTTCCGGAGGGGGCTCGTGGCAGGTGGCCTCGGGGCCCTCTTCTCTTGGGGCCCCCGAGGGGGCCAGCCCACCTAGGGCGCCGGTGACTCCTACTAGCCGAAGGGCCGGGGTGGATGGGGAGCTTGGGCAGGAGGCCCAGGTTCCACCTTCCCCCGGCTTGGTGCAGTCGAGTAGGGCCACTCGGGAGGAGGTGATTGCGTTCGGTGGTATTCCAGATCCGGTCTTTGAGGGGCGACGGTTGAGTAGCCGTCTCCAGGATCATCCGTGAAGGAAATATGCCCTAGAGGCAATAATAAAGTTATTATTTATTTCCTTATATCATGATAAATGTTTATTATTCATGCTAGAATTGTTAATCGGAAACATAATACATGTGTGAATACATAGACAAACAGAGTGTCACTAGTGTGCCTCTACTTGACTAGCTTGTTGATCAAAGATGGTTATGTTTCCTGGCCATAGACATGTGTTGTCATTTGATTAACGAGATCACATCATTAGGAGAATGATGTGATTGACATGACCCATTCCGTTAGCTTAGCACACGATCGTTTCGTATGTTGCTATTGCTTTCTTCATGACTTATACATGTTCCTATGACTATGAGATTATGCAACTCCCGTTTACCAGAGGAACACTTTGTGTGCTACCAAACGTCACAACGTAACTGGGTGATTATAAAGGTGCTCTACAAGTGTTTCCGAAGGTACATGTTGGGTTGGCGTATTTCGAGATTAGGATTTGTCACTCCGATTGTCGGAGAGGTATCTCCGGGCCCTCTCGGTAATACACATCACTTAAGCCTTGCAAGTATTGTAACTAATGAGTTAGTTGTGGGATGATGTATTACGGAACGAGTAAAGATACTTGCCGGTAACGAGATTGAACTAGGTATGGAGATACCGACGATCGAATCTCGGGCAAGTAACATACTGATGACAAAAGGAACAACGTATGTTGTTATGCGGTCCGACCGATAAAGATCTTCATAGAATATGTGGGAGCCAATATGAGCATCCAGGTTCCGCTATTGGTTCTTGACCGGAGACGTGTCTCGGTCATGTCTACATAGTTCTCGAACCCGTAGGGTCCGCACGCTTAACGTTACTATGACAGTTTTATTATGAGTTTATGTTTTATGATGTACCAAAGGTTGTTCAGAGTCCCGGATGTGATCACGGACAAGATGAGGAGTCTCGAAATGGTCGAGACATAAAGATTGATATATTGGACGACTATATTCGGACACCGGAAGTGTTCGGGGTGATTTCGGAGAAAACCGGAGTGCCGGAGGGTTACCAGACCCCCCCCGGGAGAAGTAATGGGCCTTATGGGCCTTAGAGGAGAGAGAGGGGCGGCCAGGGTGGGCCGCGCGCCCCCTCCCCCTCTGGTCCAAATTGGACTAGGAGAGGGGGGCGGCGCCCCCCTTTCCTTCTCCCTCTCCCCCTTCCTTTCCCCCTCACTAGTAGGAGTAGGAAAGAGGGGAGTCCTACTCCTACTAGGAGGAGGACTCCTCCTCCTGGCGTGCCCTGCAAGGGCCGGCCGGCCTTCCCCCTTTCTCCTTTATATACGGGGGCAGGGGGGCACCCTAGAGACACAACAATTGATCTGTTTGATCTCTTAGCCGTGTGCGGTGCCCCCCTCCACCATAGTCCACCTCGATAATACAGTAGCAGTGCTTAGGCGAAGCCCTGCGTCGGTAGAACATCAACATCATCACCACGCCGTCATGCTGACGAAACTCTCCCTCAACACTCGGCTGGATCGGAGTTCGAGGGACGTCATCGGGCTGAACGTGTGCTGAACTCGGAGGTGCCATACGTTTGGTACTTGATCGGTCGGATCGTGAAGACGTACGACTACATCAACCGGGTTGTGCTAATGCTTCCGCTTTTGGTCTACGAGGGTACGTAGACAACACTCTTCCCCCCTCGTTGTTATGCATCACCATGATCTTGCGTGTGCGTAGGAATTTTTTTTGAAATTACTACGTTACCCAACAGTGGCATCCGAGCCAGGTTTTATGCGTAGATGTCATATGCACGAGTAGAACACAAGTGAGTTGTGGGCGATATAAGTCATACTGCTTACCAGCATGTCATACTTTGGTTCGGCGGTATTGTTGGATGAAGCGGCCCGGACCGACATTACGCGTACGCTTACGCGAGACTGGTTCTACCGACGTGCTTTGCACACAGGTGGCTGGCGGGTGTCAGTTTCTCCAACTTTAGTTGAACCGAGTGTGGCTACGCCCGGTCCTTGCGAAGGTTAAAACAACACCAACTTGACAAACTATCGTTGTGGTTTTGATGTGTAGGTAAGAACGGTTCTTGCTAAGCCCGTAGCAGCCATGTAAAACTTGCAACAACAAAGTAGAGGACGTCTAACTTGTTTTTGCAGGGCATGTTGTGATGTGGTATGGTCAAGACGTGATGCTATATTTTATTGTATGAGATGATCATGTTTTGTAACCGAAGTTATCGGCAACTGGCAGGAGCCATATGGTTGTCGCTTTATTGTATGAAATGCAAACGCCCTGTAATTGCTTTACTTTATCACGAAGCGGTAGCGATAGTCGTAGAAGCAATAGACGGCGTAAACAACAACGATGCTATGATGGAGATCAAGGTGTCGCACCGGTGACGATGGTGATCATGGAGGTGCTTCGGAGATGGAGATCACAAGCACAAGATGATGATGGCCATATCATATCACTTATATTGATTGCATGTGATGTTTATCTTTTATGCATCTTATCTTGCTTTGATTGACGGTAGCATTATAAGATGATCTCTCACTAAATTTCAAGATAAAAGTGTTCTCCCTGAGTATGCACCGTTGCCAAAGTTCGTCGTGCCCAGACACCACGTGATGATCGAGTGTGATAAGCTCTACGTCCATCTACAACGGGTGCAAGCCAGTTTTGCACACGCAGAATACTCAGGTTAAACTTGACGAGCCTAGCATATGCAGATATGGCCTCGGATCACTGAGACTGAAAGGTCGAGTGTGAATCATATAGTAGATATGATCAACATAGTGATGTTCACCATTGAAAACTACTCCATTTCACGTGATTGTCGGTTATGGTTTAGTTGATTTGGATCACGTTATCACTTAGAGGATTAGAGAGATGTCTTTCTAAGTGGGAGTTCTTAAGTAATATGATTAATTGAACTTAAATTTATCATGAACATAGTACCTGATAGTATCTTGCTTGTCTATGTTGATTGTAGATAGATGGCTTGTGCTGTTGTTTCGTTGAATTTTAATGCGTTCCTTGAGAAAGCAAAGTTGAAAGATGATGGTAGCAATTACACGGACTGGGTCCGTAACTTGAGGATTATCCTCATTGCTGCACAGAAGAATTACATCCTGGAAGCACCGCTGGGTGCCAGGCCTGCTGTAGGAGCAACACCAGATGGTGTGAACGTCTGGCAGAGCAAAGCTGATGACTACTCGATAGTTCAGTGTGCCATGCTTTACGGCTTAGAACCGGGACTTCAACGATGTTTTGAACGTCATGGAGCATATGAGATGTTCCAGGAGTTGAAGTTAATATTTCAAGCAAATGCCCGGATTGAGAGATATGAAGTCTCCAATAAGTTCTATAGCTGCAAGATGGAGGAGAATAGTTCTGTCAGTGAGCATATACTCAAGATGTCTGGGTATAATAATCACTTGATTCAACTAGGAGTTAATCTTCCGGATGATAGCGTCATTGACAGAATTCTCCAATCACTACCACCAAGCTACAAAAGCTTTGTGATGAACTATAATATGCAAGTGATGAAAAAGACAATTCCCGAGCTCTTTGCAATGCTAAAGGCTGCGGAGGTAGAAATCAGGAAGGAGCATCAAGTGTTGATGGTCAACAAGACCACTAGGTTCAAGAAAAAGGGCAAAGGGAAGAAGAAGGGGAACTTCAAGAAGAACAGCAAGCAAGTTGCTGCTCAGGAGAAGAAACCCAAGTCTGGACCTAAGCCTGAAACTGAGTGCTTCTACTGCAAGTAGACTGGTCACTGGAAGCGGAACTGCCCCAAGTATTTGGCGGATAAGAAGGATGGCAAGGTGAACAAAGGTATATGTGATATACATGTTATTGATGTGTACCTTACTAGAGCTCGCAGTAGCACCTGGGTATTTGATACTGGTTCTGTTGCTAATATTTGCAACTCAAAACAGGGACTACGGATTAAGCGAACACTGGCCAAGGACGAGGTGATGATGCGCGTGGGAAATGGTTCCAAAGTCGATGTGATCGTGGTCGGCACGCTACCACTACATCTACCTTCGGGATTAGTATTAGACCTAAATAATTGTTATTTGGTGCCAGCGTTGAGCATGAACATTATATCTGGATCTTGTTTGATGCGAGACGGTTATTCATTTAAATAAGAGAATAATGGTTGTTCTATTTATATGAGTAATATCTTTTATGGTCATGCACCCTTGAAGAGTGCTCTATTTTTGATGAATCTCGATAGTAGTGATACACATATTCATAATGTTGAAGCCAAAAGATGCAGAGTTGATAATGATAGTGCAACTTACTTGTGGCACTGCCGTTTGGGTCATATCGGTGTAAAGCGCATGAAGAAACTCCATACTGATGGACTTTTGGAACCACTTGATTATGAATCACTTGGTACTTGCGAACCGTGCCTTATGGGAAAGATGACTAAAACGCCGTTCTCCGGTACAATGGAGAGAGCAACAGATTTATTGGAAATCATACATACAGATGTATGTGGTCCAATGAATGTTGAGGCTCGTGGCGGATATCGTTATTTTTTCACCTTCACAGATGATTTGAGCAGATATGGATATATATACTTAATGAAACATAAGTCTGAAACATTTGAAAAGTTCAAAGAATTTCAGAGTGAAGTTTTAAATCATCGTAACAAGAAAATAAAGTTTCTACGATCTGATCGTGGAGGAGAATATTTGAGTTACGAGTTTGGTCTACATTTGAAACAATGCGGAATAGTTTCGCAACTCACGCCACCCGGAACACCACAGCATAATGGTGTGTCTGAACGTCATAATCGTACTTTACTTGATATGGTGCGATCTATGATGTCTCTTACTGATTTACCGCTATCGTTTTGGGGTTATGCTTTAGAGACGGCCGCATTCACATTAAATAGGGCACCATGAAAATCCGTTGAGACGACGCCTTATGAATTGTGGTTTGGCAAGAAACCAAAGTTGTCGTTTCTAAAAGTTTGGGGCTGCGATGCTTATGTGAAAAAGCTTCAACCTGATAAGCTCGAACCCAAATCGGAAAAATGTGTCTTCATAGGATACCCAAAGGAAACTGTTGGGTTCACCTTCTATCATAGATCCGGTGGCAAGACATTCGTTGCTAAGAATGGAACCTTTCTAGAGAAGGAGTTTCTCTCGAAAGAAGTGAGTGGGAGGAAAGTAGAACTTGATGAGGTAACTGTACCTGCTCCCTTACTGGAAAGTAGCTCATCACAGAAATCTATTCCTGTGACACCTACACCAATTAGTGAGGAAGTTAATGATGATGATCATGGAACTTCAGATCAAGTTGTTATTGAACCTTGTAGATCAACCAGAGTAAGATCCGCACCAGAGTGGTACGGTAATCCTATTCTAGAAGTCATGTTACTAGACCATGATGAACCTACGAACTATGAAGAAGCGATGGTGAGCCCAGATTCCGCAAAATGGCTTGAGGCCATGAAATCTGAGATGAGATCCATGTATGAGAACAAAGTGTGGACTTTGGCTGACTTGCCCAATGATCGGCAAGCAATTGAAAATAAATGGATCTTCAAGAAGAAGACTGACACTGACGGTAATGTTATTGTCTACAAAGCTCGACTTGTCACAAAAGGTTTTCGACAAGTTCAAGGGATTGACTACGATGAGACCTTCTCACCCATAGCGATGCTTAAGTCTGTCTGAATCATGTTAGTGATTGCCGCATTTTATGATTATGAAATATGGCAGATGGATGTCAAAACTGCATTCCTGAACGGTTTCTGGAAGAAGAGTTGTATATGATGCAGCCAGAAGGTTTTGTCGATCCAAAGGGAGCTAACAAAGTGTGCAAGCTCCAGCGATCCATTTATGGACTGGTGCAAGCCTCTCAGAGTTGGAATAAACGCTTTGATAGTGTGATCAAAGCATTTGGTTTTGTACAGACTTTTGGAGAAGCCTGTATTTACAAGAAAGTGAGTGGGAGCTCTGTAGCATTTTTGATATTATATGTGGATGACATATTGCTGATCGGAAATGATATAGAATTTCTGGATAGCATAAAGGGATACTTGAATAAGAGTTTTTTCAATGAAAGACCTCAGTGAAGATGCTTACATATTGGGCATTAAGATCTATAGAGATAGATCAAGACGCTTAATTGGACTTTCACCAAGCACATACCTTGACAAAATTTTGAAGAAGTTCAAAATGGATCAAGCAAAGAAAGGGTTCTTGCCTGTGTTACAAGGTGTGAAGTTGAGTAAGACTCAAAGCCCGACCACTGTAGAAGATAGAGAGAAGATGAAAGATGTTCCCTGTGCTTCAGCCATAGGCTCTATCATGTATGCAATGCTGTGTACCAGACCTGATGTGTGCCTTGCTATAAGTCTAGCAGGGAGGTACCAAAGTAATCCAGGAGTGGATCACTGGACAACGGTCAAGAACATCCTGAAATACATGAAAAGGACTAAGGATATGTTTCTCGTATATGGAGGTGATAAAGAGCTCATCGTAAATGATTACGTTGATGCAAGCTTTGACACTGATCCGGATGATTCTAAATCGCAAACCGGATACGTGTTTACATTGAACGGTGGAGCTGTCAGTTGGTGCAGTTCTAAACAAAGCGTCGTGGCGGAATCTACGTGTGAAGTGGAGTACATAGCTGCTTCGGAAGCAGCAAATGAAGGAGTCTGGATGAAGGAGTTAATATCCGATCTAGGTGTTATACCTAGTGCATCGGGTCCAATGAAAATCTTTTGGGACAATACTGGAGCAATTGCCTTAGCAAAGGAATCTAGATTTCACAAGAGAACCAAGCACATCAAGAGACGCTTCAATTCTATCCGTGATCTAGTCCAGGTGGGAGACATAGAAATTTGCAAGATACATACGGATCTGAATGTAGCAGACCCGTGGACTAAGCCTCTTCCACGAGCAAAACTTGATCAGCACCAAGGCTCCATGGGTGTTAGAATCATTACTGTGTAATCTAGATTATTCACTCTAGTGTAAGTGGGACACTGAAGGAAATATGCCCTAGAGGCAATAATAAAGTTATTATTTATTTCCTTACATCATGATAAATGTTTATTATTCATGCTAGAATTGTATTAATCGGAAACATAATACATGTGTGAATACATAGACAAACAAAGTGTCACTGTTGGGGAACGTAGCAGAAATTCAAAATTTTCCTACGTGTCACCAAGATTTATCTATGGAGAAACCGGCAACGAGGGGAAGGAGAGTGCATCTACATACCCTTGTAGATCGCTAAGCGGAAGCGTTCAAGAGAACGGGGTTGAAGGAGTCGTACTCGTCATGATCCAAATCATCGGAGATCCTAGTGTCGAACGGACGGCACCTCCACGTTCAACAAACGTACAGCCCGGTGACGTCTCCCATGCCTTGATCCAGCAAGGAGAGAGGGAGAGGTTGAGGAAGACTCCATCCAGCAGCAGCACAACGGCGTGGTGGTGATGGAGGAGCGTGGCAATCCTGCAGGGCTTCGTCAAGCATCGCGGGAGAGGAGAAGGGAGAGAGGTAGGGCTGCGCCAGGGAGAGGTCAAAACTCATGTGTTGGCAGCCCTCAAGACCTCAACTATATATAGGGGAGAGGGAGGGGGGTGCGCCCCCTCTAGGGTTTCCACCCCAAGGGGTGCGGCAGCCCCAATCCCATCTAAGGGTGGCGGCCAAGGGGGGAGAGGGGGAAACTTGCCCCCCAAGTTAGGTGGAAGCACCCCCTCCCCAAACCCTAGGCGCCTTGGGCCCTTGTGGGGGGGCGCACCAGCCCACCTGGGGCTGGTCCCCTCCCACACTTGGCCCATGCAGCCCTCCGGGGCCGGTGGCCCCACTTGGTGGACCCCCGGGACCCTCCCGGTGGTCCCGGTACGTTACCGATAAAACCCGAAACTTTTCCGGTGACCAAAACAGGACTTCCCATATATAAATCTTTACCTCCGGACCATTCCGGAACTCCTCGTGACGTCCGGGATCTCATCCGGGACTCCGAACAACATTCGGTAACCACATACAAACTTCCTTTATAACCCTAGCGTCATCGAACCTTAAGTGTGTAGACCCTACGGGTTCGGGAACCATGCAGACATGACCGAGACGTTCTCCGGTCAATAACCAACAGCGGGATCTGGATACCCATGTTGGCTCCCACATGTTCCACGATGATCTCATCGGATGAACCACGATGTCAAGGACTCAATCGATCCCGTATACAATTCCCTTTGTCTAGCGGTATTGTACTTGCCCGAGATTCGATCGTCGGTATACCGATACCTTGTTCAATCTCGTTACCGGCAAGTCTCTTTACTCGTTCCGTAACACATCATCCCGTGATCAACCCCTTGATCACATTGTGCACATTATGATGATGTCCTACCGAGTGGGCCCAGAGATACCTCTCCGTTTACACGGAGTGACAAATCCCAGTCTCGATTCGTGCCAACCCAACAGACACTTTCGGAGATACCTGTAGTGCACCTTTATAGCCACCCAGTTACGTTGTGACGTTTGGTACACCCAAAGCATTCCTACGGTATCCGGGAGTTGCACAATCTCATGGTCTAAGGAAATGATACTTGACATTAGAAAAGCTTTAGCATACGAACTACGATCTTTGTGCTAGGCTTAGGATTGGGTCTTGTCCATCACATCATTCTCCTAATGATGTGATCCCGTTATCAACGACATCCAATGTCCATGGTCAGGAAACCGTAACCATCTATTGATCAACGAGCTAGTCAACTAGAGGCTTACTAGGGACATGGTGTTGTCTATGTATCCACACATGTATCTGAGTTTCCTATCAATACAATTATAGCATGGATAATAAACGATTATCATGAACAAGGAAATATAATAATAACTAATTTATTATTGCCTCTAGGGCATATTTCCAACAGTCTCCCACTTGCACTAGAGTCAATAATCTAGTTCACATCGCCATGTGATTAACACTGACAGGTCACATCGCCATGTGACCAACATCCAAAGAGTTTACTAGTGTCTTAAACTAGTTCACATCACCATGTGATTAAGACTCAATGAGTTCTGGGGTTTGATCATGTTTTGCTTGTGAGAGAGGTTTTAGTCAACGGGTCTGCAACATTCAGATCCGTATGTACTTCGCAAATCTCTAGGTCATATTGTAAATGCTGCTTCCACGCTCCACTTGGAGCTATTCCAAATGGTTGCTCCACTATACGTATCCGGTTTGCTACTCAGAGTCATTCGGATAGGTGTTAAAGCTTGCATCGACGTAACCCTTTACGCCGAACTCTTTATCACCTCCATAATCGAGAAACATATCCTTATTCCTCTAAGGATAATTTTGACCGCTATCTGGTGATCCACTCCTTGATCACCTTTGTACCCTCTTGCCAGATATGTAGCAAGGCACACATCAGGTGCGGTACACAGCATAGCATACTGTAGAGCCTACGTCTAAGCATAGGGGACGACCTTCGTCCTTTCTCTCTTTTCTGCCGTGGTCGAGCTTTAAGTCTTAACTTCATACCTTACAACTCAGGCAAGAACCCTTCTTTGACTGATCCATCTTGAACACCTTCAAGATCATGTCAAGGTATATGCTCATTTGAAAGTACCATTAAGCATTTTTGATCTATCCTCATAGATCTTGATGCTCAATGTTCAAGTAGCTTAATCCAGGTTTTCTATTGAAAAACACCTTTCAAATAACCCTATATGCTTTCCAGAAATTCTACATCATTTCTGATCAACAATATGTCAACAACATATACTCATCAGAAATTCTATAGTGCTCCCACTCACTTCTTTGGAAATACAAGTTTCTCATAAACTTTGTATAAACCCAAAATCTTTGATCATCTTATCAAAGTGCATATTCCAACTCCGAGATGCTTACTCCAGTCCATGGAAGGATCGCTGGAGCTAGCATACCTTTTAGCATCCTTAGGATCGACAAAACCTTTCTGATTGTATCACATACAACCTTTCCTTACGAAAACTGGTAAGGAAACTCGTTTTGACATCCATCTGCCAGATTTCATAAATGCAGCTAATGCTAACATGATTCCGACGGACTTAAGCATCGCTACGGATGAGAAAATCTCATCGTAGTCAACTCCTTGAACTTGTGAAAAACTCTTCGCCACAAGTCGAGCTTCATAGACGGTGACATTACCGTCCACGTCCGTCTTCTTCTTAAAGATCCATTTATCTCAATGGCTTGCCGATCATCGGGCAAGTCCACCAAAGTCCATGCTTTGTTCTGATACATGGATCCTATCTCGGATTTCATGGCTTCTAACCATTTGTCGGAATTTGGGCCCACCATCGCTTCTCCATAGCTCGTAGGTTCATTGTTGTCTAGCAACATGACCTTCAAGACATGATTACTGTACCACTGTGAAGCAGTACGCATCCTTGTCACCCTACGAGGTACGGTAGTGACTTGATCCGAAACTTCATGATCACTATCATAAGCTTCCACTTCAATTGATGTAGGTGCCATAGGAACAACTTCCTGTGCCCTGCTACACACTGGTTGAAGTGATGGTTCAATAACCTCATCAAGTCTCCACCATCCTCCCACTCAATTCTCGAGACAAACCTTTCCTCGAGAAAGGACCTGATTCAAGAAACAATCCCTATTGCTTTCGGATCTGAATTAGGAGGTATACCCAACTGTTTTGGGTGTCCTATGAAGATGCATTTTATCCGCTTTGGGTTCGAGCTTATCAACCTGAAACTTTTCACATAAGCGTCGCAGCCCCAAACTTTTAAGAAACGACAACTTAGGTTTCTCCAAACCATAGTTCAAACGGTGTCGTCTCAACGGAATTACGTGGTGCCCTATTAAAGTGAGTGCGGTTGTCTCTAATGCCTAACCCATGAATGATAGTGGTAATTCGATAAGAGACATCATGGTACGCACCATATCCAATAGGGTGCAACTATGATGTTCGGACACACCATCACACTATGGTGTTCCAGGCGGTATTAATTGTGAAACAATTTCCACAATGTCTTAATTGCGTGCCAAAGCTCGTAACTCAGATACTCATCTCTATGATCATATCATAGACATTTTATCCTCTTGTCACGATGATCTTCAACTTCACTCTGAAATTACTTGAACCATTCAATAATTCAGACTTGTGTTTCATCAAGTAAATATACTCAACATCTACTCGAATCATCTGTGAAGTAAGAACATAACGATATTCACTGCATGCCTCAGCACTCATTGGACTGCACACATCAAAATGTGTTACTTCCAACAAGTTGCTATCTTGTTCCATCTTACTGAAAACGAGGCTTTTCAGTCATCTTGCCCATGTGGTATGATTTGCATATCTCAAGTGATTCAAAATCAAGTGAGTCCAAACGATCCATCTGCATGGAGTTTCTTCATGCGTATACACCAATAGACATGGTTCGCATGTCTCAAACTTTTCAAAAATGAGTGAGTCCAAAGATCCATCAACATGGAGCTTCTTCATGCGTTTTATACCAATATGACTTACATGGCAGTGCCACAAGTAAGTGGTACTATCATTACTATCTTATATCTTTTGGCATGAAAATGTGTATCACTACGATCGAGATTCAATAAACCATTCCTTTAGGTGCAAGACCATTGAAGGTATTATTCAAATAAATAGAGTAACCATTATTCTCCTTAAATGAATAACCGTATTGCGATAGACATAATCCAATCATGTCTATGCTCAATGCAAACACCAAATGACAATTATTCAGGTTTAATACTAATCTTGATGGTAGAGGGAGCGTGCGATGCTTGATCACATCAACCTTGGAAACACTTCCAACACATATCGTCAGCTCACCTTTAGCTAGTCTCCGTTTATTCCGTAGCTTTTATTTCGAGTTACTAACACTTAGCAACCGAACCGGTATCTAATACCCTGGTGCTACTAGGAGTACTAGTAAAGTACACATTAACATAATGTATATCCAATATACTTCTATCGACCTTGCCAGCCTTCTCATCTACCAAGTATCTAGGGTAATTCTGCTCTAGTGGCTGTTCCCCTTATTACAGAAGCACTTAGTCTCGGGTTTGGGTTCAACCTTGGGTTTCTTCACTAGAGCAGCAGCTGATTTGCTGTTTCATGAAGTATCCCTTCTTGCCCTTGCCTTTCTTGAAACTAGTGGTTTCACCAACCATAACAATTGATGCTCCTTCTTGATTTCTACTTTCGCGGTGTCAAACATCGCGAATACCTCAAGGATCATCATATCTATCCCTGATATGTTATAGTTCATCACGAAGCTCTAGCAGCTTGGTGGCAATGACTTTGGAGAAACATCACTATCTCATCTGGAAGATCAACTCCCACTCGATTCAAGTGATTGTTGCACTCAGACAATCTGAGCACAAGCTCAACGATTGAGCTTTTCTCCCTTAGTTTGCAGGCTAAGAAAATCGTCGGAGGTCTTATACCTCTTGACGTGGGCACGAGCCTGAAATCCCAATTTCAGCCCTCGAAACATCTCATATGTTCCGCGACGTTTCGAAAAACGTCTTTGGTGCCTCAACTCTAAACCGTTTAACTGAACTATCACGTAGTTATCAAAACGTGTATGTCCGATGTTCGCAACATCCACAAACGACGTTTGGGGTTCAGCACACTGAGCGGTGCATTAAGGACATAAGCTTTCTACTGTCCGCATAATCGCTACTGTCAACTTTCAACTATATTTTCTCTAGGAACATATCTAAACAGTGGAACTAAAGCGCGAGCTTACGACATAATTTGCAAAGATCTTTTGACTATGTTCAGGATAATTAAGTTCATCTTATGAACTCCCACTCAGATAGACATCCCTCTAGTCATCTAAGTGATTACATGATCCGAGTCAACTAGGCCGTGTCCGATCATCACGTGAGACGGACTAGTCATCATCGGTGAACATCTTCATGTTGATCGTATCTCCATACGACTCATGCTCGACCTTTCGGTCTCTTGTGTTCCGAGGCCATGTCTGTACATGCTAGGCTCGTCAAGTTAACCTAAGTGTTTCGCGTGTGTAAATCTGGCTTACACCCGTTGTATGTGAACGTAAGAATCTATCACACCCGATCATCACGTGGTGCTTCGAAACGACGAACTTTCGCAACGGTGCACAGTTAGGGGGAACACTTTCTTGAAATTTTAATGAGGGATCATCTTATTTACTACCGTCGTTCTAAGCAAATAAGATGCATAAACATGATAAACATCACATGCAATCAAATAGTGACATGATATGGCCAATATCATTTTGCTCCTTTTGATCTCCATCTTCGGGGCTCCATGATCATCATCGTCACCGGCATGACACCATGATCTCCATCATCATGATCTCCATCATCGTGTCTTCATGAAGTTGTCTCGCCAACTATTACTTCTACTACTATGGCTACCGGTTAGCAATAAAGTAAAGTAATTACATGGCGTTGTTCAATGACACGCAGGTCATACAATAAATAAAGACAACTCCTATGGCTCCTGCCGGTTGTCATACTCATCGACATGCAAGTCGTGATTCCTATTACAAGAACATGATCAATCTCATACATCACATATCATTCATCACATTCTTCTTGGCCATATCACATCACATAGCATACCCTGCAAAAACAAGTTAGACGTCCTCTAATTGTTGTTTGCATGTTTTACGTGGCTGCTATGGGTTTCTAGCAAGAACGTTTCTTACCTACGCAAAAACCACAACGTGATATGCCAATTGCTATTTACCCTTCATAAGGACCCTTTTCATCGAATCCGTTCCGACTAAAGTGGGAGAGACTGGCACCCGCTAGCCACCTTATGCACCAAGTGCATGTCAGTCGGTGGAACCTGTCTCACGTAAGTGTACGTGTAAGGTCGGTCCGGGCCGCTTCATCCCACAATACCGTCGAAACAAGATTGGACTAGTAACGGTAAGCATATTGAACAAAATCAACGCCCACAACTACTTTGTGTTCTACTCGTGCAAAGAATCTACGCAATAGACCTAGCTCATGATGCCACTGTTGGGGAACGTAGCAGAAATTCAAAATTTTCCTACGTGTCACCAAGATCTATCTATGGAGAAACCAGCAACGAGGGGAAGGAGAGTGCATCTACATACCCTTGTAGATCGCTAAGCGGAAGCGTTCAAGAGAACGGGGTTGAAGGAGTCGTACTCGTCGTGATCCAAATCACCGGAGATCCTAGTGCCGAACGGACGGCACCTCCGCGTTCAACACACGTACAGCCCGGTGACGTCTCCCATGCCTTGATCCAGCAAGGAGAGAGGAGAGGTTGAGGAAGACTCCATCCAGCAGCAGCACAACGGCGTGGTGGTGGAGGAGCGTGGCAATCCTGCAGGGCTTCGCCAAGCACCGCGGGAGAGGAGAAGGGAGAGAGGTAGGGCTGCGCCAGGGAGAGGTCAAAACTCATGTGTTGGCAGCCCTCAAGACCTCAACTATATATAGGGGAGAGGGAGGGGGTGCGCCCCCTCTAGGGTTTCCACCCCAAGGGGTGCGACAGCCCCAATCCCATCTAAGGGTGGCGGCCAAGGGGGGGGAGAGGGGGAAACTTGCCCCCCAAGTTAGGTGGAAGCACCCCCTCCCCAAACCCTAGGCGCCTTGGGCCCTTGTGGGGGGGCGCACCAGCCCGCCTGGGGCTGGTCCCCTCCCACACTTGGCCCATGCAGCCCTCCGGGGCCGGTGGCCGCACTTGGTGGACCCCCGGGACCCTCCCGGTGGTCCCGGTACATTACCGATAAAACCCGAAACTTTTCCGGTGACCAAAACAGGACTTCCCATATATAAATCTTTACCTCCGGACCATTCCGGAACTCCTCGTGACGTCCGGGATCTCATCCGGGACTCCGAACAACATTCAGTAACCACATACAAACTTCCTTTATAACCCTAGCGTCATCGAACCTTAAGTGTGTAGACCCTACGGGTTCGGGAACCATGCAGACATGACCGAGACGTTCTCCGGTCAATAACCAACAGCGGGATCTGGATACCCATGTTGGCTCCCACATGTTCCACGATGATCTCATCGGATGAACCACGATGTCAAGGACTCAATCGATCCCGTATACAATTCCCTTTGTCTAGCGGTATTGTACTTGCCCGAGATTCGATCGTCGGTATACCGATACCTTGTTCAATCTCGTTACCGGCAAGTCTCTTTACTCGTTCCGTAACACATCATCCCGTGATCAACCCCTTGATCACATTGTGCACATTATGATGATGTCCTACCGAGTGGGCCCAGAGATACCTCTCCGTTTACACGGAGTGACAAATCCCAGTCTCGATTCGTGCCAACCCAACAGACACTTTCGGAGATACCTGTAGTGCACCTTTATAGCCACCCAGTTACGTTGTGACGTTTGGTACACCCAAAGCATTCCTACGGTATCCGGGAGTTGCACAATCTCATGGTCTAAGGAAATGATACTTGACATTAGAAAAGCTTTAGCATACGAACTACGATCTTTGTGCTAGGCTTAGGGATTGGGGTCTTGTCCATCACATCATTCTCCTAATGATGTGATCCCGTTATCAACGACATCCAATGTCCATGGTCAGGAAACCGTAACCATCTATTGATCAACGAGCTAGTCAGCTAGAGGCTTACTAGGGACATAGTGTTGTCTATGTATCCACACATGTATCTGAGTTTCCTATCAATACAATTATAGCATGGATAATAAACGATTATCATGAACAAGGAAATATAATAATAACCAATTTATTATTGCCTCTAGGGCATATTTCCAACAGTCTCCCACTTGCACTAGAGTCAATAATCTAGTTCCCATCGCCATGTGATTAGCGCTGATAGGTCACATCGCCATGTGACCAACATCCAAAGAGTTTACTAGTGTCTTAAACTAGTTCACATCACCATGTGATTAAGTCTCAATGAGTTCTGGGGTTTGATCATGTTTTGCTTGTGAGAGAGGTTTTAGTCAACGGGTCTGCAACATTCAGATCCGTATGTACTTCGCAAATCTCTAGGTCATAATGTAAATGCTGCTTCCACGCTCCACTTGGAGTTATTCCAAATGGTTGCTCCACTATACGTATCCGGTTTGCTACTCAGAGTCATTAGGATAGGTGTTAAAGCTTGCATCGACGTAACTAATGAGTTAGTTGTGGGATGATGTATTACGGAACGAGTAAAGAGACTTGCCGGTAACGAGATTGAACTAGGTATGGAGATACCAACGATCGAATCTCGGGCAAGTAACATACCGATGACAAAAGGAACAACGTATGTTGTTATGCGGTCTGACTGATAAAGATCTTCGTAGAATATGTGGGAGCCAATATGAGCATCCAGGTTCCGCTATTGGTTATTGACCGGAGACGTGTCTCAGTCATGTCTACATAGTTCTCGAACCCGTAGGGTCCGCACGCTTAACGTTACGATGATAGTTTTATTATGAGTTTATGTGTTATGATGTACCAAAGGTTGTTCGGAGTCCCGGATGTGAGCACGGACAAGACGAGGAGTCTCGAAATGGTCGAGACATAAAGATCGATATATTGGACGACTATATTCAGACACCCGAAGTGTTCCGGGTGATTTCAGAGAAAACCGGAGTGCTGGAGGGTTACCGGAACCCCCTAGGAGAAGTAATGTGCCTTATGGGCCTTAGTGGAGAGAGAGGGGCGGCCAGGGTGGGCCACGCGCCCCCTCCTCCTCTGGTCCGAATTGGACTAGGAGAGGGGGGGGGGGCGCCCCCCTTTCCTTCTCCCTCTCCCCCTTCCTTTCCCCCTCACTAGTAGTAGGAAAGAGGGGAGTCCTACTCCTACTAGGAGGAGGACTCCTCCTCCTAGCGCAGCCTGCAAGGGCCGGCCGGCCTTCCCCCTTGCTCCTTTATATACGGGGGCAGGGGGGCACCCTAGAGACACAACAATTGATTTGTTTGATCTCTTAGCCGTGTGCGGTGCCCCCCTCCACCATAGTCCACCTCGATAATACTGTAGCAGTGCTTAGGCAAAGCCTTGCGTTGGTAGAACATCAACATCGTCACCACGCTGTCATGATGAAGAAGCTCTCCCTCAACACTCGGTTGGATCGGAGTTCGAGGGATGTCATCGGGCTGAACGTGTGCTGAACTCGGAGGTGACGTACGTTCGATACTTGATCGGTCGGATCGTGAAGACGTATGACTACATCAACCGCGTTGTGCTAACGCTTCCACTTTCGGTCTACGAGGGTATGTAGACAACACTCTCCCCCTCGTTGTTATGCATCACCATGATCTTGCGTGTGCGTAGGAATTTTTTTGAAATTACCATGTTACCCAACAATCCATAGGTGGACGACATACAGCAGCGGTGCTCCATGAGGGTGGCCAAGCTTCATGACATGGAAGTCACTACTAGTATGTCGGTTAATACCTCTAATTCTATATTGAACGAAATAAAAAAGAACCCTCAAATTATTTTGAGAAATTAAAGTAAGCACGCTATTCTAAATCGAAGTAAAGTCAAACTTTCTAGTATATTATATTACGGCTTTATTACATTCATAGAAAGGAGATAAAATGAGAAATCTTTGCCATCCAATCTGATTAGAATATCATAACATAAAGTATAAGTGGCAGAATTTTTTTTGTAGGAATGTTTTATCAATTCATTTTCATTTCATTTGTACCCCTGGCAAACTCGAACTTTCGTCGAAATGGTCTCTATTCATATGTATGAAATACATATATGAAATACGTATGTGGAGTTCCCTAGAATTTCATGTGATTCAGTAAACAGAAGGCATCGCCGAATCTAACTTTCTTGTTTAGGTAGTGTATGAATAGGCCTGACTAAATCCTTGTATGGCTTCCTCTATTTCTCTATAAAAAGAAATATGACCAAGAGTGGTTCGAATGTATATCGAACGAATTTCTTTTTTTCTATTTCCCATTATTAGATAGTGGGCATAAATCTCATGATAAGTCCCCAAAGATTCATATTGAACTTCAATCGGAACTTCTCTTGACCCAATGACGCGTTGATCCAGGTTCCATCGTAGCCACAAGGGACTATCTAAACTGATTAGTTTTTGTCTATAAGCTCCCAGTGCCTTTAATAATTTATGATGATCTCTCCAAACAGGCACAAGCTTATCGCCAAATGTCCCTTCTATTAAGAAGACCTCCCGGCCGTGAGGCTTATCCAGGGGATGTTTTTTATTTGCATTCACGCCTTTTAGAAAGAGCCGCTAAATTAAATTCTCTTTTAGGCGAAGGAAGTATGACCGCTTTACCAATAGTTGAGACTCAATCTGGAGACGTTTCCGCCTATATTTTTTTCAATGATGAGATCATTAATAATGCAAACCAGCTAGGAATTTCATTAGGTAGTAATGATAGTGAAATTTCAACTTTTGTTAATGATATGCTGGATTTAGAGGCTGAGCGGGCTTTAGAGATGATTCGTAACTTAGCTGCGGTTAAACCCATGAATAATTATGATATTGATGCTCTGGGGGTTAGGATGCTCGATAATTTTTGTGCGGATCTTGCGCCTCCTCCTGAGCTTGAGGAGGAGGATGAGCGTGTGGAGAATGTTGAAGTGTGTACTTCTGAGACTGGTTGTGAGGACCGACTGGAGAGTATGAACATTCCTAAACGCAAATGGAAACGGAAGATCTACCCGGATTCCGCAGTGCGTAGGAGTGCTCGGATCCGAACGGCTAAAAAATTCCATGACGAGATATGAAAGGAATCTTTTGGAATAGCAGAGGTCTAAAAGACTTGGCTAAAAGAAGGTTTCTTGCAGAGGCATCTATTGAGCATAGGTTGGACTTTATCGCATTGTCGAAAACTGGTAGAGCAAACTTTTCGCCACAATTTCTCAATACTTTATCGGGCGGTATTGATTTTGACTGGCATTGTCTACCACCGCGAGGAAGATCGGGTGGGATCTTACTCGGAGTTAGATGTGATTTGCTAGAAGTCCGAACTGTGGTCATGGGAGATTTTGTTGTTAAGTTTAGGGTGCAGTCAAAGGCCGATGGGTTTAATTGGGCTTTGGTGGCGGTATATGGTGCCGCACAACCCAAACTAAAACCGGATTTCTTGGCTGATCTGGTTAGTATTTGCGGTCCAGAGCAACTTCCTATCCTGGTGGGGGGGGGTGATTTCAACATTATCAGTGAAGGAAATATGCCCTAGAGGCAATAATAAAGTTATTATTTATTTCCTCATATCATGATAAATGTTTATTATTCATGCTAGAATTGTATTAACCGGAAACATGATACACGTGTGAATACATAGACAAACATAAAGTCACTAGTATGCCTCTACTTGGCTAGCTCATTAATCAAAGATGGTTATGTTTCCTAACCATAGACATGTGTGCTCATTTGATTAATGGGATCACATCATTAGGAGAATGATGTGATTGACATGACCCATTCCGTTAGCCTAGCACTTGATCGTTTAGTATGTTGCTATTGCTTTCTTCATGACTTATACAAAGTTCCTGCAACTATGAGATTGTGCAACTCACCTTTACCGGAAGAACACTTTGTGTGCTACCAAACGTCACAACGTAACTGGGTGATTATAAAGGTGCTCTACAGGTGTTTCCGAAGGTAAATGTTGGGTTGGCATAATTCGAGATTAGGTTTTGTCACTCCGATTGTCGGAGAGGTATCTCTGGGCCCTCTCGGTAATACTCATCACCTAAGCCTTGCAAGCATTGTAACTAATGAGTTAGTGTTGAAACCAAAAGATGCAGAGTTAATAATGATAGTGCAACTTATTTGTGGCACTGCCGTTTGGGTCATATCGGTGTAAAGCGCATGAAGAAACTCCATACTGATGGACTTTTGGAATCACTTGATTATGAATCACTTGGTACTTGCGAACTGTGCCTTATGGGCAAGATGACTAAAACACCGTTCTCCGGAACTATGGAGCGAGCAACTGATTTGTTGGAAATCATACATACTGATGTTTGTGGCCCAATGAATGTTGAGGCTCGCGGTGGGTATCGTTATTTTCTAACCTTCACAGATGATTTGAGCAGATATGGGTATATCTACTTGATGAAACACAAGTCTGAAACATTTGAAAAGTTCAAAGAATTTCAGAGTGAAGTGGAAAATCATCGTAACAAGAAAATAAAGTTTCTACGATCTGATCGTGGAGGAGAATATTTGAGTTATGAGTTTGGCCTACACTTGAAACAATGTGGAATAGTTTCGCAACTCACGCCACCTGGAACACCACAACGAAATGGTGTGTCCGAACGTCGTAATCGTACTTTACTTGATATGGTGCGATATATGATGTCTCTTACTGATTTACCGCTATCACTTTGGGGTTATGCTTTAGAGACGGCCGCATTCACGTTAAATAGGGCAGCATCAAAATCCGTTGAAACGACGCCTTATGAACTGTGGTTTGGCAAGAAACCAAAGTTGTCGTTTCTTAAAGTTTGGGGCTGCGATGCTTATGTGAAGAAACTTCAACCAGATAAGCTCAAACCTAAATCGGAGAAATGTGTCTTCATAGGATACCCAAAAGAGACTATTGGGTACACCTTCTATCACAGATCCGAAGGCAAGACATTCGTTGCTAAGAATGGATCCTTTCTAGAGAAGGAGTTTCTCTCGAAAGAAGTGAGTGGGAGGAAAGTAGAACTTGATGAGATAACTGTATCTACTCCCTTATTGGAAAGTAGTTCATCACGAGAACCAGTTCCTGTGACAACTACACCAATTAGTGAGGAAGCTAATGATAATGATCATGAAACTTCAGATCAAGTTTCTACTGAACCTCGTAGGTCTACCAGAGTAAGATCCGCACCAGAGTGGTACGGTAATCCTATTCTGGAAGTCATGTTACTTGACCATGATGAACCTACGAACTATGAGGAAGCGATGATGAGCCCGGATTCCGCAAAATGGCTAGAAGCCATGAAATCTGAGATGGGATCCATGTATGAAAACAAAGTATGGACTTTGGTTGACTTGCCCGATGATCGGCAAGCCATTGAGAATAAATGGATCTTTAAGAAGAAGACTGACGCTGATGGTAATATAACTGTCTATAAAGCTCGACTTGTTGCAAAAGGTTTTCGACAAGTTCAAGGGGTTGACTACGATGAGACTTTCTCACCCGTAGCGATGCTTAAGTCCGTCCGAATCATGTTAGCTATTGCTGCATTTCATGATTATGAAATTTGGCAAATGGATGTCAAGACTGCATTCTTGAATGGATTTCTAGAAGAAGAGTTGTATATGATGCAGCCGGAAGGTTTTGTTGATCCAAAAGATGCTGACAAAGTGTGCAAGCTCCAGCGTTCCATTTATGGACTGGTGCAAGCATCTCGGAGTTGGAATAAACGCTTTGATAGTGTGATCAAAGCATATGGTTTTATACAGACTTTTGGAGAATCCTGTATTTACAAGAAAGTGAGTGGGAGCTCTGTAGCATTTCTAATTTTATATGTAGATGACATATTATTAATTGGAAATGATATAGAATTTCTGGATAGCATAAAAGGATACTTGAATAAAAGTTTTTCAATGAAAGACCTCGGTGAAGCTGCTTACATAGAGATAGATCAAGATGCTTAATAGGACTTTCACAAAGCACATACCTTGACAAAATTTTGAAAAAGTTCAAAATGGATCAGGCAAAGAAAGGATTCTTGCCTGTGCTACAAGGTGTGAAGTTGAGTCAAACTCAATGCCCGACCACAGCAGAAGATAGAGAGAAAATGAAAAATGTTCCCTATGCTTCAGCCATAGGCTCTATCATGTATGCAATGCTGTGTACCAGACCTGACGTATGCTTAGCAATAAGCTTGGCAGGAAGGTACCAAAGTAATCCAGGAGTGGATCACTGGACAGCGGTCAAGAACATCCTGAAATACCTAAAAAGGACTAAGGATATGTTTCTCGTATATGGAGGTGACAAAGAGCTAGTCGTAAACGGTTACGTGGATGCAAGCTTTGACACTGATCCGGACGATTCTAAATCGCAAACCGGATACGTGTTTTTATTAAACGGTGGAGCTGTAAGTTGGTGCAGTTCTAAACAAAGCGTCGTAGCGGGATCTACATGTGAAGCGGAGTACATAGCTGCTTCGGAAGCAAAAAATGAAGGAGTCTGGATGAAGGAGTTCATTTCTGATCTAGGTGTCATACCTAGTGCATCGAGACCAATGAAGATCTTCTGTGACAATACTAGTGCAATTGCCTTGGCAAAGGAATCCAGATTTCACAAGAGGACCAAACACATCAAGAGACGCTTCAATTCCATTCGGGACCAAGTCCAAGTGGGAGACATAGAGATTTGCAAGATACATACGGATCTGAATGTTGCAGACCCGTTGACTAAGCCTCTCTCACGAGCAAAACATGATCAGCACCAAGACTCCATGGGTGTTAGAATCATTACTATGTAATCTAGATTATTGACTCTAGTGCAAGTGGGAGACTGAAGGAAATATGCCCTATAGGCAATAATAAAGTTATTATTTATTTCCTCATATCATGATAAATGTTTATTATTCATGCTAGAATTGTATTAACCGGAAACATGATACACGTGTGAATACATAGACAAACATAAAGTCACTAGTATGCCTCTACTTGACTAGCTCATTAATCAAAGATGGTTATGTTTCCTAACCATAGACATGTGTGCTCATTTGATTAATGGGATCACATCATTAGGAGAATGATGTGATTGACATGACCCATTCCGTTAGCCTAGCACTTGACCGTTTAGTATGTTGCTATTGCTTTCTTCATGACTTATACAAAGTTCCTGCAACTATGAGATTGTGCAACTCACCTTTACCGGAAGAACACTTTGTGTGCTACCAAACGTCACAACGTAACTGGGTGATTATAAAGGTGCTCTACAGGTGTTTCCGAAGGTAAATGTTGGGTTGGCATAATTCGAGATTAGGTTTTGTCACTCCGATTGTCGGAGAGGTATCTCTGGGCCCTCTCGGTAATACTCATCACCTAAGCCTTGCAAGCATTGTAACTAATGAGTTAGTTATAAGATGATGTGTTACAGAACGAGTAAAGAGACTTGCCGGTAACGAGATTGAACTAGGTATTGGATACCGATGATCAAATCTCTGGCAAGTAACATACCGATGACAAAGGGAACAACGTATGTTGTTATGCGGTTTGACCGATAAAGATCTTCATATAATATGTAGGAACCAATATGGGCATCCAGGTTCCGCTATTGGTTATTGACCGAGAATAGTTCTAGGTCATGTCTACATAGTTCTCAAACCCATAGGGTCCGCACGCTTAATGTTACGATGACAGTTTAATTATGAGTTTACAAGTTTTGATGTACCGAAGTTTGTTTGGAGTCCCGGATGTGATCACGGACATGACGAGGAGTCTCGAAATGGTCGAGACATAAAGATTGATATATTGGACGACTATATTCGGACACCGGAAGTGTTCCGGGTGGTTTCGGAGAAAACCGGAGTGCCGGAGGGTTATCGGAACCCCCCCGGAGAGTTAATGGGCCACATGGGCCTTGGTGGGAAGAGAGAGGGGCGGCCAGGAAGGGCCGCTTGCCCCCTCTCCCTCTGGTCTGAATTGGACTAGGAGGGGGGGGGGCGGCGCCCCCCTCTTTCCTTCCCCTCCTCTCCCCCTTCCTTCCCCTCCTAGTAGGAGTAGGAAAGGAGGAGTCCTACTCCTACTAGGAGGAGGACTCCTCCTCCTGGCGCGCCCAACAAGGGACGGCCGGCCTCCCCCCTCCCTCCTTTATATACGGGGGCAGGGAGCACCCCATAGACACACAAGTTGATCTATGGATCATTCCTTAGCCGTGTGCGGTGCCCCCCTCCACCATATTCCACCTCGGTCATATCGTCGCGGAGTTTAGGCGAAGCCCTGCGCCGATAGAGCATCATCATCGTCACCACGCCGTCGTGCTGATGGAACTCATCCCCGAAGCTTTGCTGGATCGGAGCCCGGGGATCGTCATCAAGCTGAACGTGTGCTGAACTCGGAGGTGCCGTACGTTCGGTGCTTGGATCGGTCGGATCATGAAGACGTACGACTACATCAACCGCGTTGTCATAACGCTTCCGCTTACGGTCTACGAGGGTACATGGACAACACTCTCCCCTCTCGTTGCTATGCCATCACCATGATCTTGCGTGTGCGTAGGAAAATTGTTGAAATTACTACGTTACCCAACAATCAGAAGGCGTGATGAGAAGAATAATGATAATTTTGACGGCAGATGGTCGTTCATGTTCAATACTATCATTGAAAGCCTGGATCTGAGAGAGATAGAGTTTTCAGGCAGAAAGTTTACCTGCGCTAACGCGATGCCAAATCCGACGTTTGAAAGTTGGATCGAGTCCTGGCTAGTGTCGGATGGGAGCAGAAATTCCCCTATGTAACAGTTCAGGCACTTTCACGTGGTATTTCTGACCACACGCCTTTATTTCTTGACTCTGGTGAGGCCACCCATTTGGGAAATAATTTTTTTTCTTTCGAGCTTGCTTGGTTTGAGAGAGAAGGCTTCTTTGATCTCGTAGCCAGAGAATGGGCTAAGGATGCAGGAGGTAGGTCTGCGCTTGAGTGCTGGCAGAATAAAATTAGGCACTTGAGAAGTTTCTTATGTGGGTGGGCTAAGCATCTCAGCAGGATTTATAAGATAGAAAAGGAACAACTCGTTACACTTATACAGTCCCTAGATGTAAAAGCACAAACCACGGTTCTGCCAGCCTTGGAGCTTCATGCCAAGCTTGACACGGCGATGAGGCTGAAAGAGCTCCTTCGTGAGGAAGAATTAAAGTGGGTGCTCCGGGCCAAGGTCCGAAGAGTAGTCCAGGGGGACGCGAACACTCAATTCTTCCACATGATCGCTAATGGTAAGCATAGAAAGAAGAGGATCTTTCAGCTTGAACAAGATGAGGGAACGATTCTTGGACAAGAAAACCTAAAGCTATACATTACTGAGTATTACAAGCAGCTGTTTGGGCATCTAGAGGATAACTATGTGTCGCTGGATGAGTCTAGGATTGAGGATGTGCCTCAACTTACTGCTGTTGAGAATGATATTTTAGTTGCTCCTTTCTCTGAGAAAGAGGTGTTTGAGGCCATTTCCCAGATGAAGAATAATAAGGCTCCTGGCCTGGATGGTTTCCTGGGTGAGTTTTATAAGAAGTGTTGGCATATTATTAAAGGAGATCTGTTGCCGTTGTTCCATGATTTATTCTCTGGCCAGCTTCACCTTTTCCAGCTGAATTTTGGAATGATAACCCTACTTCCCGAGAAGATAGAGGTAGTGAGAATCGAGCAATTCCGGCCTATCTGTCTTCTTAATGTTAGTTTCAAAAAATTTACCAAGGTCGGGACGAATAGGCTCACACAGATTGTGCATACTGTGGGGCAGCCTACTCAAACTGCTTTCATGCCGAACAGGAACATCCTCGAAGGGGTTGTGGTCCTTCATGAAACGCTCCATGAGATTCACACGAAAAAACTTGATGGAGTTGTTTTTAAGGTGGATTTCAAGAAAGCGTACGATAAAGTCAAATGGCCTTTCCTTCAACAGGCATTATGCATGAAGGGTTTTGATGAAGCTTGGCGGCGCCAAGTTGAATTTTTCACGCAAAAAGGGAGTGTTGGAATTAAAGTGAATGACGAAATAGGTCATTATTTCCAGACACACAAGGGCCTGAGGCAAGGTGATCCAATGTCTCCCATTCTGTTCAACATCGTCATTGACATGTTGGCAATCTTGATAGGTAGGGCAAAGGAGGTCGGGCAGGTGGGTGGCTTGGTGCCTCATCTAGTTGATGGTGGTTTGTCCATCCTGCAGTACGCTGATGATACAATCATCTTTATGGAGCACGACTTGGCAAAAGCGAGAAATATGAAGCTGGTGTTATGCTTATTTGAACAATTGATCGGTTTGAAGATTAACTTTCATAAAAGCGAGTTGTTCTGTTTTGGTAGAGACGAGGAGGAACAAGAGGCTTATAAGCAATTGTTTGGATGCGAATTGGGAGCACTACCTTTTATATACCTAGGCATTCCCATTCACCATCATAAGCTGACAAACAGAGAATGGAAGTGCATCGAGAATCGGTTTGAGAAGAAACTGAGCTGCTGGAAGGGCAAACTCATGTCATATGGAGGCCGATTAATTCTTATTAATTCGATGCTCACGAGTATGCCTATGTTTCTCTTATCCTTCTTTGAAGTCCCAGTTGGGGTTAGGAAAAGGCTGGACTTCTATCAGTCCTGTTTCTTTTGGCAGAGTGATGAACTTAAGAGAAAATACCGACTAGCCAAATGGGGTATCATCTATAGACCAAAGGACCAGGGGGTCTTGGTATTAAGAATCTTGAAGTCAAGAACAAATGCCTTCTCAGTAAGTGGCTGTATAAGTTATCAGTTGAGACTGAGGCAACTTGGGCATAGATTCTCCATAGCAAGTATCTGCAATCTAAGACTTTGTCGCAGGCGACAGTGAGACCGACTAACTCGCCGTTTTGGAAGGGGCTTATGAGAGTCAAAGCTGCTTTCTTTAATAGAACAAAGTTTATTGTCGATAATGGCAACAACACTCGCTTTTGGGAGGATACTTGGCTTGGTGAAATGCCAGTGGCGCTTCACTATCCGTCCCTGTATCGTATTGTGCAGCGATGTGATGCTCTGGGTGCAGCGATTTTGCAGTCCACTCCCCTTAATATTTAGTTTAGGAGGGTGCTTATTGGTGACCGGTGGGAAGCATGGCTTCATCTAGTGAGTAGACTGATGGAGGTTTAGCTTACTCATCAGCCTGATCAGTTGTGTTGGAAGCTTACTAGGTCTGGAGAATTCACTGTCAAGTCGATGTATATTGATGTCATCAACTCTAGTGATATTCCTAGCTCCAAACATGTTTGGAAAGTCAAGGTTCCTTTGAAAATCAAAGTGTTTATGTGGTTTGTACATAAACAAGTAATCTTAACAAAAGATAATTTGGTTAAGCGCAACTAGACAGGATCTACTAGGTGTAGTTTCTGTGATCGGGACAAAACTATCAAGCACCTTTTCTTTGATTGCCCGTTGGAGAGTGTTGTGGCACACGGTGCAAATTGCCTTTAACACTACTCCTCCGAATTCAGTCAGTTTGTTATTTGGAACGTGGCTGTTGGGATAGAGTCCGAAACAGCTAGACAAATTCGCCTAGGAGCATGTGCATTGCTATGGGCAATTTGGAACTGTAGAAATGATTTGGCTTTTAACAGAACACAAACTATTCATTTTTTGTAGGTTTTATTCCGAGCTACTGCGCTGATCCGTATGTGGTCCTTAATCACTCCGACGGAGGCCAGGGAGCGTTTGGTTACTGGATCTGTCCGGTGGGAGATGGTAGCGCGGGATATCTTCAACCGGTTTGGATGGTGGTCATGTAATAGGATAGGCGATTAGTTTACCTATCTTTCTTTTGCCAGCCGATTGTGGCTTTTGGGCCTTTTGTTTTTGGCATTGTGGCTCTTTGTGAGCTAGCCTTTCATTTGTTTTTAGACTGCAAGACCTTGTTGAACTACTTTATTTATTTATAAATGTGGCCGTATGCATCGTTCTGATGCAGAGGCCGGGGAGTCCCCCCTTTTCGAAAAAAAACCCTCGGGGAGGTCCAGGGACACTCCAACAAAGAATCACATGCATTTTTATGCTACATGGCTGTTTTGTCTAACGAAAAATTGCCATAGCAAATTTAATTGAAATTGCATGGAAATTTGACCATTCGCCAAGAAAACGCTCTCAGTGAACATTCCCCGAATATTGTCATTCTTATGCTACACCTTAAGTTGGAGGGTTTATCCTAAGTTTGACCCTATTATCTCGTCCCCATTGCGGTCGTAGGTTTAGCATTTCTATACTTGAGAATTAGTTAAAAAATATTCCCATGATGTATGCCAAATACCAATACGAAATTTGCTTTTTAGTTATGGCACCGCTCATGTTGTGAGGCCATTGTGAAAGCCTAATTTGTGGGAACCATGTTAAACAAGTTCGGCTCCAATGCGAAGTGTGGAGATTCAATAAAACAATTGTTTGCATGTTGGTAAGAGGGGAGATAATGTGCAGAAAAAGGGTGGGAAGAGGCTATTTCAAGATTGTTGTCTCGTGAGTATCCTCAGCCGGTTGTTCATGCAATTACATGCCCCTCTAACTCTCCTAAAAGGTTTACCTCCGAAAACTTTCAAATACAAAAGAGGCATGATGCAAGGAGACCTTCTCTCCTTCCCGCTCTTCGTCATTGCTTTTGCTTAAGACCTTGATTAATTAATGATGTCATGGCTACTGGTCACTTGGAACAACCTATTCCCATAATCTCTTACCCTTATTTCTTAATAATGTAATTTGCAGATGAGACACTGGGTACTATGAAAGTTTGCACCTCACAGCTACTTCACCTAAAAAATCTGATAAAACTTTATACTACTACATTAGGACTGAAAGTGAACTATGAGAAATATTTTTTTGGCCCCTATAAATATTCAGGAAGATCCGGTACCTAACTCAATGAAATTGGCAATGACAAAAAGGGTCTTTTCCCTTCACATACTGAGGAATCCCACTGGGACTCATCAAACCTAGATGGAACATTTCTTGCACTTAATTGAAAGAGCCCAACATAGAACGAATATTTGTGCTGATTTATTATGATATGGTGGCATATTGCGATGGTCAATGTTGTGGTATCCTCGCTCACAACCTTCATTATGAGTTACCTAATATTATATAAAGGAACCATAGAGAAGTTTAATAAATATATAAGACATTGCTTCTGGAGAGGGGAAGATCTAGAAAGGAAAAATCCTTCCTTGACTGCTTGGGACCTGGTTTGCAGACCTAAAGATCAAGGTGGCTTATGCATTCTTAACCTTCAAACTCGGAATGAGGCTCTTCTAATGAAAGACCATTGATATACGTCTCCAACGTATCTATAATTTTTTATTGTTCCATGCTATTAAAGTATCAATCTTGGATGTTTTATACTCATTTACTAGCAACTTTATATATTTTTTGGGACTAACCTATTGACATAGTGCCCAATGCCAATTGTTGTGTTCTGCTTGTTTTTTACTTTGCAGAATATTAATACCAAACGAAGTCCAAATGCCACGAAACTATTTGGAGATTTTTCTTTACAAAAGACACCCAGGGAACCAAAGGAGCACACGAGAGGAGGCCCGTGTGTCCAACTAGGCACCAGGGCGCGCCCTGGTGGGTACTGGAGCCCACGGGAACCTTCTGGAGTCACTTCCACCTCTATAAATACTCTAAAATCCCAAAAACCCTAGGGGAGTCGACGAAACACTTTTCCAGCCACCGCAAGTTCCAGAACCATGAGATCCAATCTAGAGGCTTTTTCCGGCATTCTACTGGAGGGGGCAACGATCATGGAGGGGTTCTTCATCATCCTTGTTGCCCCACCGACGATGTGTGAGTAGCTTACCACAGACCTATGGGTCCGTAGGTAGTACCTAGATGGCTTCTTATCTCTTTTTGATATTCAATACAATGTTCTCCTCGATGTTCTTAGAGATCTATTTGATGTAATGACTTTTTGCGGTGTGTTTGTTGGGATCCGATGAATTGTGAGTTTATGGTCAGATCTATCCATGAATATTATTTGAGTATTTGTTGAACTCTTTTATGCATGATCTTTATAGCCTCGTATTTCTTCTCCGAAACTTTGGTTTGGTTTGGCCAAGTAGATTGATTTTCTTGCCATGGGAAGAGGTGCTTTGTGATGGGTTCGATCTTGCGGTGCTCAATCTCAGTGACAGAAAGAGACATGACACGCATGTATCATTGCTATTAAGGGTAACAAGATTGCATTTATTCCTACATGAATAAATCTTGTCTACATCATGTCATCGTTCTTATTGCATTACTCAGTTTTTCCATGAAGTTAATACACTAGATGCATGCTGGATAGTGGTTGATGTGTGGAGTAATAGCAGTAGATGCAGCCAGGAGTCGGTCTACTAATCTTGGACGTGATGCCTATATATATGATCATTGCCTTGGATATCGTCATAATTATTTGCTTTTCTGTCAATTGCCAGAAATAATTTGTTTACCCACCGTATGTTATTTTCTTGAGAGAAGCCTCTAGTGAAATCTACGAGCCCCGGGTCTATTTCCTAAATTAAATCTAAAGATACCTTGCTGCAATTTTTGTCTATTTATTTTATTTCGTGTTTTAGTTAGATCTATTTATCAATTATCATAAATTTAATCTATCTCAATACCATTGAGGGATTGACAACCCCTTCACACGTTGGGTTGCAAGTATTTGTTGTCTGTGTGCAGGTGATGTTTACATAGTGTTGCTTGGTTATCCTACTGGATTGATAACCTTGCTTTCATAACTGAGGGGAATACTTATCGTTGTTGTGCTTCATCATCCCCTCCTCTTCAGGGAATTACCAATGCATGTACAAGCAATCAGGAAGAATTCCTAGCGCCATTGCCGGGGAGACATCATCAACATCTATCAAGTACCTACGCATAAACTCTCATATCCTTGTAATTTACTTTATTTGCCATTTGCCTCTCGTTTTCTTCTCTCCCACTTCTAAAAAGTTTTTGCAAAAATACAAAAAATATTTTTCATTCGCCTTTTTCTCGTTCGATCTTTTGTTTTCTTGTGTACTTGCTTGTGTAGTCATGATTTCTCAAGAAAATACCAAATTGTGTGACTTTTACCATGCTAATAATAATGATTTTATTAGTCCTTCGATTGCTCCTCCCACCGCTAGTGTGGATTCTTATAATATTAATGCCACTTTGTTGAATCTTGTTATAAAAGAGAAATTTTCCGGTAATCCTAATGACGATGCTACGTCCCGTCTAAAAAATTTCGTAGAATTGTGTGATATGCAAAAGAAAAAAAATATATGGACAATGATATTGCGAAATCAAAATTATTTCCCTTTTCTTCGTGAGATCGTGCAAAAATTTGGTTTTCATCTTTGCCGTGAAATAGTATTGATTCTTGAGACAAGTGCAAAGATGCTTTTATCACTAAGTATTTTCCTGCCACAAAAATTATTTCCCTTAGAAATAAAATCATGAATTTTTAGCAACTTAAGCACGAACATGTTACCCAATCTTGGGAAAGGGTGAAGTAGATGATAAGAAATTGTCCTACTCATGGTTTAAATTTGTGGATGATCATACACAAATTTTATGCGGGATTGAATTTTGTTTCTAGAAATCTTTTAGATTCCGTCACGGTGGTACTTTTATGGAAATTACTTTGGGTGAAGCCACTAAATTGCTTGATAATATTATGGCTAATTATTCACAATGGCATACTGAAAGAGCTCCTACTAGTAAATAGATCAATTATGTTGAAGAAACTAGTACTTTGAGTGAAAAAGTTGATGCTCTTATGAAATTGGTTGCTCGTAAAAATGCTCCTATTGATCTTAATGATGTGCCTTTGTCTACTTTGATTGAGAAAAATATTGATCCCATATATGTGAATTTTGTCTCGCGAAACAATTGTAATAACAATGCTTATAGAGGTAATTTTAATCCTAGGTCTTTTCCTGGAAATTCGTATAATAGTTATGGCAATTCCTATGGTAACTATAATACGATGCCCTCTGATCTTGAAAGTAATATCAAAGAATTTATCAATGCTTAAAAAGTTTTCAACACTACGATAGAAGAAAATTTGAGTAAACTTGATGGTATGTCTAGGAGCATCCATAAAATCACACATGATGTTGAAAATCTCAAGATTAAAAAATTCCCACCCAAGGTTGATATTAATGAATCAATTAAAAAGATGTATATGTTTCTATAGATGAAAGTAAGAAAAGAACTGCTATGCTTAGAGCTAAAAGAGATTTTTTTAGAAAGAGCGTTTTCGCCCGATAGCTTTCATAGTAGTGATGAAGATGTTAAGATGATTGGTGTTTCTTCTATTGATTCCTTGTTTACTAATGTTAAAATTGATGATAAGAGGACTAAAGAAGAGTCAACTTTAGCTAGAAGGCCTCCTCATAATTTGGAGGGTGAAAATCTTCTTGAAAAAATTGATAAAAGTGGGTTTGGAGAGGTAAAAACTTTAACTAGTGATGTGCCCAATCTTTATGATGAAAAAGGCTTTAGTTATGATGGTTTCTCTTTGATTGAATGTATTTCTTTGTTACAATCCATGATAAATTCACCCAGTGCCTACGAGCGAAATAAATCTTTTAGTAAACATATCGTAGAAGCGATGATGAAATCTTTAGAAGAAAAGTTGGAATTGGAGGTTTCAATTTCTAGAAAATTATATGATGAATGGAACCCACAATTAAAATCAGTATTAAAAATTCTGAGTGCAATGCTTTATGTGATTTGGGTGCTAGTGTTTTCACAATTGCAAAATCTCTATGTGACGTGCTTGGTTTTACCAATATTGAGGAGTGTTCTCTTAATTTGCACTTGGCGGATTCTACTATTAAAAAGCCTTTGGGAAGAATTAATGATGTTCTTATTCTTGGAAATAGGAACTATGTGCTCATAGATTTTATTGTTCTTGATATTTATTGCAATCCGTCTTGTCCCATAATACTTGGTAGACCGTTATTACGAACTATAGGTGACGTGATTGATGTGAAAGAAGGGAATAATAAATTTCAGTTTCCATTGCGAAAGGGTATGTAACACTTACCTAGGACTATAATTAATCCACCATATGAATCAATCATGAGGGAAACCTATGGAGCAAAAACTAAAGATGATAACACTTGAATCTATGCATTATGTGCCTAGTTAGGGGCGTAAAACGATAGCGCTTGTTGGGAGGCAACCAAACAGTTAGCTTTGAGTTTTTTGTTTTTCTTTCTGTTCTACAATAAATACACGAATATACTTCTGTAATTATTGTATTTTTCATATTTTAATTAGTGTTTGTGCCGGTAGGACGGTTTGGGTGATAGTTGATTTGATCTTGTTGGAAAACAGAAACTTTTGCATCTAGTAGCAGAATTGTTAAAAATCACTGAAGTGACAATTCCTTTTGAATTTATTACACATGATGGATATATGAATTGCCTACAATGTCCTAAATTTTCAGATTTTTTGGTGTTACATAAGTATGGTTAAAGTACAGATTACTACAGACTATTTTGTTTTTGACAAATTCTGTTTTTGTTGTATTGTGTGCTTATTTTGATGAATCTATGGATCGTATTGGGGGGTATAAGCCATGGTAAAGTTAGAATACAGTAGTTATAATGCAATAATAAAATATGAATGGGTTTGCAATAGTACTTAAAGTGGTGATTTGCTTTATTATACTAATGGGTCTCATGAAGGTTTTGTTAAGTTTTGTGTGTTTGAAGTTTTCAAGTTTTGGGTGAGATCGTGATGGATGAAGGAATAAGGAGTGAAAAGACACTAATATTGGGGATGCACATAGCACCCCAAGGTAATATTCAAGGAGAACCAAGCAAGTAAGCTTGGGGATCCCCAGAAGGCATCCCCTCTTTCTTCTAACGGCCATCGGTAATTTTACTTGGAGCTATATTTTTTATTCGTCACATATCATGAGTTTTGCTTGGAGCGTCTTGTGTTATATGAGTCTTTGCTTGTTTTGCTTTTTGGTTTTTCACAATCATCCTTTCTGGACACACCTATTTGAGAGAGCCATAATGATGCTATGATTTGTTAGAATTTCTCTATGTGCTTCACTTAATTTTTTTGAGATATGGAATTTCTCTAGTACTTCACTTATATCTTTTGGGCACGGTGGTGCTTCAATTTTGAAAAATGCTCTCATGATTCACTTAGATTATTTTGAGAGTTATAATTTTGAAGAAATATCCTCGGATGCTTCACTTATATTATTTTGAGAGATGAAAATTTTGAAGAAATATTTATGCTCTCATTCTTCACTTAAATTTGTTTGAGAGCTTGTCATTAGCAATGACAATTTGCTTAAAGATATGAACTTAGTCCCAAAGTGACACATACTCAAGAGGGATAATAAAAACTATCATGAAGATCATTGGATATTAAGACTTGATTCTTTGAAATAATTTTGCGATATGGAGATAGTAATATGTGAGTCATGTTGGTGACTAATTATGCTTTAGTAAGAATATTGGTGTTATGGTTTGTGATGGCCTATGCAAGCATGAAAGTCAATAGTTATGCAATGAAGTTACATCCTACTTGTGGTGCATTATTCAGTGTTAGTTATGCTAATGCTCATTTATGATCGTTTTCATTTCTTGGTTGGTTGCTTCTCAATCTATTTGCTAGCCTTTCCTTGTACTAAGCGGGAATGCTGCTTGTGCATCCAAAATCCTAAACCAAGTTGTGCTAAATGAGTGCACCATATCTACCTATATGCAGTATTTCCATGTCGTTCCAAGTAAATTTGTATGTGCCAGCTCTAATTTTCAAAATGAATTTCCTTTTTGTGTGCCTGTACCACTCATGAAGCGGCATGGGTTGGCTGATATTTTCCATGCTAGGTATGTTATTCTCAAGATGAATATTTATTCACTTGTCATTGCAGGAGAGTGTGGTCGGTAATAGGGATGCGCAGCCCCAACATGAAAAAAATAATACTTTATGTTGTCAAATAATAAATTCCTTGGAAAGTATTGGTATGGAAGGCACCCATGGATACTGTCACTGGAATGAGTCTGACAGTAGAAGTAGGGGGTGCGTAGGAGAAGGATCAGGCCCTAGCTATAGCGAGGTTGTACACACAAGAGTTTACGAGTTCAGGCCCCTCACGGAGAAGGTAACAGCCCTACGTCTCGATACCTCGGGAGGCTTGTCGATTGAAGTGTGGAAAAGTTACAGGGGTGCGAACCCTTGTGCCTGAGGGGAGGGGTGGCTTATATAGAGTGCGCTAAGCCCTTGCCCTCCTCAGTTACGCGAGGTTCAATGTGAGTTAAGTCACGTACGTTACTGGTAACGCCCTCAATTAATGACCTTAATGGCTACGGGGTGAATGTCTGACCGTTGCCATTCAAGGCTAACTCTAGGTCTTCTGATTTCCGAGTGGAGTCTTGTCTTCCGAGTGGAATAACATCGATCGAGTGGAATTGGGGTATTCAAGTGGAAGCGTCCGTTGAGTGGATTGCACTTCTTGAGGATTCCAATCGGTATCTTCCTTTTAACTTTATAAGTCTTGGCTTCTTGTGTCCCGTCCTTGGGAAGGGCATCTAGGCCAGGCCTAGGACCGGCTGAATGTCTCAGAGACACTTTCTCAGGAGTCCATGTCAGCAAGCTTGATGTTTAATCCTTCGTTAGTCGCCTTGATCAATTCTGGGTTCTGGAATTTCTGAGTGAACTTTGCAGTATAGATTTGGGCAGATTGGATTTGGGTATCATTGGTTTGATCGACTAATTTGCCGCACCCGAATTTCACGGGATTCGAATTTTGGCGAAGCGTGCGGGTCGGGGCATGGCGAAGTAAGCGGGACAGGTTGGGATGGACTCCTTGATCCTCGCGCCGCCTTTTTCGCCATGTATTGGGCGAGCGCCTATTGCGAGATGCGATAATATCGCGCGGTCCCGCAAGTCAGCCACTCGGTCCTGGATCCATTTAAGGCGGCGCTGCCGATGCTTTGAGTAGTGCTAGCCATTTCTTTCCTTCTCGTCTTCTTCTCCGCCTCGTCTCCCCCAAATGCATCGCTCTCCAGCCGCTTCCTCTTGAGCTCCGCGACAATGGCGAAGGACAAGACTGCGGCCCTGGAGCATGCAAAGAAGACGACGAAAGGCAAGAAGACGGTGAAGGGGTCAACCTCGCAGTCCTTTCTTCCACCAGGTTGGATCCAGGGGGATTGGATCCCCTCCATCGTCACGGGGGAGGATCTAGAGAATCTCACCTCCGGCGGCCTGCTCGCGGAGTGATCTTGGAGGTTGCCAGAGGGGGAGATCGAGCCCGCGCCTTAGGAGGGCGAGCACATTCTCCTTACAACACACGTCAACCGAGGTTTCTCTCTCCCTCCTCACCTGTTCTGCCGAGGTTTCTAGAACTTCTTTGGTTCTCAGATCTGTCATTTTCCTCCCAACACCATCCCCTATCTTTCTGCATATGTTTCATTGTGCGAGAATTTCCTGGGGTGAAAACCACACTTGGGATTATTCAAGCATATTTTCACCTGCTGATCTCAGTCGGTAAAGAAAGCTAATCTGACTAACGAAAGGACGCACGTGATCCAGATGTGCAAGGGCTTAGGAATCCAGATGAGGGGTAGGAGTTCTTTTCCTGCTATGACTTTTTTTGAGTCCGTTAAAGGGTGGCAGTCGACCTGGTTCTATTGTAAAGATATCCTGACTCCTGGTCAGTCGTCCGGTCTTCTTCCTTTTTCTCTAGAGCGGCTCCATGCCCCTCACTCATTGACTGTAGAAGAACATGAGAGGGGTGAGGTGGCCATCTTGGTTGAAGGAGTTGTGGAGCTGATCCGCGGGCAGAGTGACCGGCATGGATCTGCTGGAGATGTTGCTCAGTCGACGGATCCAGCCTTTGCAGGCCCGTGACCACCCCATTTGGATGTACTCAGGACCAGAAGACACCACTGGGGCCCACCCGGAGGAGGTCTCAGAGGAAACGGTGGCACAGTGGCTTCAGAGCATCACTGGGAATAAAGAAAACACACATGGAGCGAAAGGGATCTTGCCATTCCACTCTGAACATCTTCCCGGGGAGGTATAGTCTATATTGCCGAGTGTTTTTTTCCTTTTTGCCTTTCAATATGCACCTGTAATAGAATTTGACTGAACTATGTAATCTATGTCTTTCAGGCGTTCACAAACATGTACTCGCTAGTGCCGAACGGAGAACCACACCACGGGGAGAGCGAAGGCAACAACGACTTTGAGTACGCAGACGACAACAGTGACGATGTCAGTGATGACTCTAATGATGATGAGGAGGTCGAGCCACCACCATGCTCTGAGCGTCGATCCAAGCAGACACGAGACCCTGCGGCTGATCATGGCAAGGCCACGGCGTCGAGTGCGAAGACTCTGAAGCACGCTCGAACGACCACTCCTGAACCGAGTGAGAAGGTTGCCAAGAAGGCGAAGGTTGTTCCTCCTAAACCCCGGAAGGCTCTGCCTAGAACCAAAGTTGTTGTGCCTGTTGCTTCGGTGTAAGTGTTTCTTTCTTTTCTTCATTGCTGTTGTGGACTTTTGTTTGTTTCTGACCGAGTAAGATCTTGTACTTCCAGGGGTGCCACTTCTGGAGCATCCCATATGGATGTTGATGATGAGCAAGCTGACGCGGAAACTGCAGACATGGCCACTTCTCGAGTAGGTATGATTTTTGCGAATATGCTTATGCCTTGTTTAGCTATATTGGTGGTCAATTGGAATCTCATTGTTGTGTGACTGCAGCGCCGACAGATGTTATTCAACTCCCAGATGACGACGAGGAGGAAGTTCCAAAGAATAAACGAGGAAGAGGCATGATCTCAACCAGCCCGCGAAATGTTGCCAAGAGAGCGCCTTCAAGCTGGACGTCACACCCGTCGACTGAACCTATGGTCCAAGATCTTGGTGGTTCATCGTGGACTGCCGTAACATTTGTTGTCCCCTTGTCAACTGCTCAACCTGTAGCCTCGAGTGTTCCAACTTCCAATCCAACTGGTGCGTCACTGACTCAAGCACCGACTTAGTTCACTCTGCATCATGTCCCGGAGGATCAAACAAGAGCTGTTAAAGAAGCAATGATCCAAGCTGGCCTAATGATGGATCGACTAAAGGTGGTGTCCGAGTAAGTATGATTGTAAGTTGATTTGCGATTGGTTTGTCTTCACCTTGAATCTTGCTCTGTTAGGATATGCTATCTGGAACTGCTACTTTATTACTCGCAAGATGTCTGTAGATGAGCGTTTTGGAACCTTTAATGTGCATCTATCATGGGTCCATGCCTTGAATCTGTACACCCACTGGGTGTTTTCATTTATGGTGTAGTTTACGTTCCACTCAGTTCGGTCGGGCCGTGTTGAGCTGGTTTTCGATCCAGTGGGGGCACGCTGAGTGCACCCACTGGGTGTAGTCCCCGAGACCCGTGTTGAATGGTAAATTCGGCTGGGGTCTTTAAAATTTGTTTGTTTGCTGATTTTCACTCGGTGTGGTCAGGCCATGCCGAGTGAGTAACTGAACCAGTGGGGGCACGCTGAGTGCACCCACTGGGTGTAGTCCTCAAGACCGTTGTCGACTGCGTGCAATTGGTGGGGGTATGAGAGCAAGGCGAGAGTTTTTTTGACTTTTCCACTCGGTTCGGACGAACCGTACTAAGTGGACAATTGGTCCAGTGGGGGCACGCTAAGTGCACCCACTAGGTGTAGTCCCCGAGACCGTTGTCAACTACGAGCAGTTGGCGGGGATCTAAGAACACCTCTTTTTCATAAGAATAGTCTGAATTTAGCCCTCTCCACTCCAAGTAGGGGGTCTTTGCATTTTGTCGATTGAATTCTCTTTGACTTGATTCCAGAAATCTTGTGAACTTGGAAGCCAATATGTTGCCTCAGAGAAGGAGAGGATCCAACTCCAACTCGAACTGGAGCATGCCAAGAAGAGCCCGAAGGACGCACAGGCTGAATTGAAGACCATGTGAGGTAATATTCTGCTGACTATAAGCTTTGCAATTTCTTCTTCTCCGTCCTTTAACCGAGTGATTCCACTCGAATAGATGTGCATAGTGAAAATCGTCAACTCCAAGTACGACTGGAGAATATTATTTCTTTAGACACCATGAAGCAGGCGTTGGAGAGGAAAGACACTGAACTCGCGGGAGCGCAGAAAGCGGCGCGAGAGAAAACTGAAGCAGCTGAGAAGAAGCTTGCTTCAGTCGGCAAATTGGAGAAGGAGAATGAAACTCTGAAAGCTGATGTTAAGGAGGTGAAGAAAGAAGCTTCCGAACTGAAGGAGAAGAAGATCGTCTTGACAGGCAAGGTGGACCAACGCACTTGGAAGAGAGATGACCTGGAGGCTTGGCAAGTCTTGCTAAGAAACTATACATGATGCTCGAAGGTAGTCTTTCTCGCTCGAGTGAATTATGTTACTTTGTCAACTCATACGATGCTGTTGCTAACCCATACTTTCCTTTCTTACGCAGAATTCTGCCAGAACTTTGAACAGGAGACCGATCGAATCGAACCAGGCCTAGACCCCACGAAGTCTCTCGTCAAGGACGAAGCTGCCATGAACGTGTTGTGGCTCGAAGCTCGACTCCAAAGCGTCTTGGATTACATGGCTCGACTGAAAGTGGCCCTGTCAAGAATAGACCAAGAGTTGTGGCCAGAGGACAAACTTGAGAATGATCTCGAGTCTCTGAAGACTCGACTCAATGACATCCCAAGTCGAGTGCAGGTGTGGAAGAAGTCAGCTGCTTGTTGTGGAGCCGGCGTGGCCCTTTCACTCGCCAGAGTCCACTACAAGGATGCCAAAGAACAGAAGCTGAAGGCTCTCCAAGTGGCGAACACAAAGAAACTCCAATTTGAATCCTTCATGGAGACTTTCATCAAGACGGCCACTCGCATAGCTGATGGCATCGACTTGGACACTTTCGTCGAGCCATCGATCCCTCCTCCTGTCGTGTGAACAAAAACATTTGATCTATTTACCTTATTTGCCTCGGAATGCCGAGTGGTTATGTAATCGTTAAACTGCTTCGGGCTTGATGTATGAGTACTTTTGCTTTGCGATTCCATATTTGACGATCCTATTTGAACTTGATGGTTTTATCCAATCATCGCCTTTCTACTTGCAGAATGCTTTTTTAACTTAGGTGAAGCTGATTCGCGGCTAAGCCCCCGAGTGGAAGGATTGCTCTCCACTCGGAGTTTTTTTTAACTTAGGCGAAGCTGATTCGCGGCTAAGCCCCCGAGTGGGAGGATTGCTCTCCACTAGGAGTAGTTTTTTAACTTAGGCGAAGCTGATTCGCGGGTAATCCCCCGAGTGGGAGGATTGCTCTCCACTCGGAGTAGTTTTTTAACTTAGGAAAATCTGGTTCGCGGCTAAGCCCCCGAGTGGGAGGATTGCTCTCCACTTGGAGTCATTTTTCAACTTAGGTGAAGCTGGTTCGCGGCTAAGCCCCTGAGTGGGAGGATTGCTCTCCACTCGGAGTAATTTTTTAACTTAGGCAAAGTTGATTCGCGGCTAAGCCTCCGAGTGGGAGGATTGCTCTCCACTCGGAGTAGTTTTTTAACTTAGGCGAAGCTAATTCGCGGCTAAGCCCCTGAGTGGGAGGATTGCTCTCCACTTGGAGTCATTTTTTTAACTTAGGCAAAAACGGATTTCGCACCAAAGTCACCCACTGGGGATTTCAACACATGCTTATGCGAAAAGCAATCATTAAAAGACTGTAGGAATTATGTCTTGATAAACAATCGACCAAGTACTTTTATTACATCTTGACAATCCGACTGTCAAGTATAAAAACGACGAAGAAGATCAGCGTTCCAGGAGCGCGGTTCATCTTTCTTCTGAGCTAGGTTGTAAAGGTGGTACGCTCCATTGTGAAGCACCTTGGTGATGACGAAAGGGCCTTCCAATGCAGGGGCGAGCTTGTGCGATCACTGCTGATCCACTCAGAGCACCAGGTCTGCTTCTTGAAATGCTCGACCCTTGACATTCCTTGCATGGAATCCACGAAGATCTCGTTGATAGATAGCTGATCAGATCAAAGCCATCTCCCGTTCTTCTTCTAGGAGGTCCACTGCATCCTGACGTGCTTGCTCTGCCTCAGCATCCGAATAAAGTTGCACTCGGGGTGCATTGTGAAGTAGATCACTCTGTAGTACAGCTTCAGCTCCATATACCATGAAGAAAGGGGTCTGGTTGGTGGATCAGTTGGGAGTTGTCCTCAATCCCCACAGAACATATGGCAGCTCCATCACCCAAGCCCCAGCTGTGTGTTTGAGGTCGCTCATGAGCCATGGTTTCAAACCCTGGAGGATCAGACCGTTTGCCCTTTTGACTTGGCCATTCGACTGCGGGTGCGCAACAGATGCATAATCCACCAGAGTCCCTTGGGAGGCGCAATACGCTCTGAACTCTTCCGAGTCAAAATTTGAGCCGTTGTCTGTGATGATTCTGTGCGGAACTCCAAATCAGAACGTCGGCTTTCTTATGAAACTGATGGCTGTGCTTGAGTCTAAACTCTTGATAGGCTTGGCCTCAATCCACTTGGTGAATTTGTCGACTGCTACAAGGAGATGAGTGAAACCACTTCTGCTGGTCCTGAGTGGGCCGATCATGTCCAATCCCCACAAGGCAAACGGCCAGACGAGTGCAATAGTCTTTTGTGCAGATGCTGGTTTGTGAGACATGTTTGCATAGAACTGGCAACCTGTACACTTTTGTACGATCTCCTTTGCAGCCTGATTGGCCCGTGTCCAATAGAATCCTGCTCGGTATGCTTTGGCCATGATGGTCCGAGAGGACGCATGGTGACCACTGATACGTCTCCAACGTATCTATAATTTTTGATTGTTCTATGCTATTATATTACCCCTTTTGGATGTTTATGGGCTTTATTTTACACATTTATATCATTTTTGGGACTAACCTACAAACCGGAGGCCCAACCCGTATTGCTGTTTTTTGCCTATTTCAGTATTTCGAAGAAAAGGAATATCAAACGGAGTCCAAACGGAATGAAACGTTCGGGAGCGTGATTTTTGGAACGAACGTGATCCGGAGAACTTGGGGTGCAAGTCAAGAAGCTGCCGAGGAAGCCACGAGATAGGAGGCCCCCCCCATGTAGGGCGTGCCCCCTGTCTCGTGGGCCCCTTGGGCGGCCATCGACGTACTTCTTCCTCCTATATATACCTACGTACCCCGAAAACATCCAGGAGCACCACGTAACACAATTTCCACCGCCGTAACCTTCTGCATCCGCGAGATCTCATCTTGGAGCCTTCGCCGGCACTCTTCCGGAGGGGGAATCGACCATGGAGGGCTTCTACATCAACATCCTTGCCGTTCCAATGAGTTGTGAGTAGTTTACCATAGACCTACGGGTCCATAGTTATTAGCTAGATGGCTTCTTCTCTCTTTTTGGATCTCAATACAATCTTCTCCCCCTCTCTTGTGGAGATCTATTCGATGTAAACTCTTTTTGCGGTGTGTTTGTCGAGATCCGATGAATTGTGGGTTTATGATCAAGTTTATCTATGAATAATATTTGAATCTTCTCCGAATTCTTTATGTATGATTGAGTTATATTTGCAAGTCTCTTCGAATTATCAGTTTGGTTTGGCCTACTAGATTGATCTTTCTTGCCATGGGAGAAGTGCTTAGCTTTGGGTTCAATCTTGCGGTGTCCTTACCCAGTGACAGAAAGGGTTGCAAGGCACGTATTGTATTGTTGCCATCGAGGATAACAAGATGGGGTTTATATCATATTGCATGAGTTTATCCCTCTACATCATGTCATCTTGCTTAATGTGTTACTCTGTTCTTATGAACTTAATACTCTAGATGCAGGCAGGAGCCGGTCGATGTGTGGAGTAATAGTAGTAGATGCATGCAGGAGTCGGTCTACTTTTTATGGACGTGATGCCTATATACGTGATCATGCCTAGATAATCTCATAACTATGCACTTTTCTATCAATTGCTCGACAGTAATTTGTTCACCCAACGTAATACTTATGCTATCTTGAGAGAAGCCTCTAGTGAAACCTATGGCCCCCGTGTCTATCTCTTCTCATATTTGCTTTCAATCTACTTTATTTGCATCTTTAATTTTTGCATCTATATTATAAAATACCAAAAATATATTTATCTTATCATACTATCTTTATTAGATCTCACTTTCGCAAGTGGTCGTGAAGGGATTGACAACCCCTTTATTGCGTTGGTTGCGAGTTCTCATTTTGTTTGTGTAGGTGCGTGAGACTTTTGAGGAGCCTCCTACTGGATTGATACCTTGGTTCTCAAAACTGAGGGAAATACTTACGCTACATTTGCTGCATCACCCTCTCCTCTTCGAGGAAAACCAACGCAAGCTCAAGACGTAGCAAGAGGGATTTCTGGCGCCGTTGCTGGGGAGGTCGTCGCTGAAGTCAAGACATACCAAGTACCCATCGCAAACCCATCTCCCTCGCATTTACATTATTTGCCATTTGCCTCTTGTTTTCCTCTCCCCCACTTCACCCTTGCCGTTTTATTCGCCCTCTCTTTCCCAATCTCCTCCTCTCTTTTTCGCTTCCCGTTTTTCTGCTTGCTTGTGTGTTGGATTACTTGTTGCCATGGCACAAGATAATACCAAATTGTGTGATTTCTCGAATACCAATAATAATGATTTCCTTAGTACTCCGATTGCTCCTCTTAATGATGTTGAGTCTTGTGAAATCAATACCGCTTGGCTGAATCTTGTTATGAAAGATCAATTCGCCAGCCTTCCTAGTGAAGATGCCGCTACTCATCTAAACAATTTTGTTGATTTGTGTGATATGCAAAAGAAGAAAGATACGGATAACAATATTGTCAAATTGAAGTTATTTCCGTTTTCACTTAGAGATCGTGCTAAAGTTTGGTTTTCGTCTTTGCCTAAAAATAGTATTGATTTTTGGAACAATGCTTATAGAGGAAACTTTAATGCTAGACCGTTCCCTAGTAATTCCTCTAATAATTATGGAAATTCTTACAATAATTCTTATGGTAATTTTAATAAGATGCCCTCTGATTTTGAGAATAGTGTGAAAGAATTTATGATTTCTCAAAAGAATTTTAATGCTTTGCTTGAAGAAAAATTGCTCAAAGTTGATGATTTGGCTAGGAACCTTGATAGACTTTTGCTTGATGTTGATTCTCTTAAACTTAGAACTTCTCCTCCTAAGCATGATATCAATGAGTCCCTCAAAGTAATGAGAATTTTTATTGATGAGTGTAAGGAAAGAACCGCTAGATTGCATGCTAAGAAAGATAGCTTTATAAAAGCGTGTTCTTCTAGTTTCCGTGAAAATAATGATGAGGATCTTAAAGTTATTGATGCGTCTCCTATTAGATCTATGTTTTGCAATATGAATTTTGATGATTATGGGACTGATGATGAATCAACTTTGCCTTGAAGACGTCCCAAGAATTCAGAATCTTTGGATCTTGATGCTAAATTTGGTAAAAGTGAGATTGGAGAATCCTCAACTTCTAATAACATTGAACCTACTATCTCAGATTTCAAGGAATTTGATTATGATAATTGTTCTTTAAAAGGTCGTATTTCCTTGTTGCAATCCATTGTCAATTCTCCTCATGCTTATAGTCAAAATAAAGCTTTTACCAAACATATTGTTGATGCCTTGATGCAATCTTATGATGAAAAACTTAATTTGGAAGTTTCTATACCTAGAAAACTTAATGATGAGTGGGAACCTACTATAAAGATTAGAATTAAAGATTATGAGTGTTTAGCTTTGTGTGATTTGGGTGCTAGTGTTTCCACGATTCCGAAAACTTTATGTGATATTCTAGGTTTCCATGATCTTGATGATTGCTCCTTGAATTTGCACCTTGCGGATTCCACCATTAAAAAGCCTATGGGGAGGATCAATGATGTTCTTATTTTTGCAAATAGAAATTTGGTGCCCGTAGATTTTGTCGTTCTTGGTATAGATTGCAATCTTTGTTGCCCTATTATTCTTGGTAGACCTTTCCTTAGAACGATTGGTGCGATTATTGATATGAAGGAAGGTAACATTAGATTCCAATTTCCCTTAAAGAAAGGCATGGAGCACTTTCCAAGAAAGAAAGTCAAATTACCTTATGAATCTATCATGCAGGCTACTTATGAATTTAGTGCCAAAGATGGCACTCGTTAGATCTATCTTCGCTTTTTATGCCTAGCTAGGGGCGTTAAACGATAGCGCTAGTTGGGAGGCAACCCAATTTTCTTTATGTTTTTTTGTTTCTGCGCCTGTTTAGTAATAAATCTTGCATATACCTTCTGTTTAGATGTGTTTTTATCTTTTAATTAGTGTTTGTGCCAAGTAGAACCTATAGGATAAACTACGATGATAGTTGATTTGATTCTGCTGAAAAACAGAAACTTTGTGCACATGAATATAATTTTGTTAAATCACAGGAACGTGATTTTGCGTTGATTATCTTTCTGCTGTTTAATAAACAAATTTTCCAGGACTTCCTATTTTGGTAGGATTTTTAGAGTTCCAGAAGTTTGCGTTAGTTACAGATTGCTACAGACTGTTCTGTTTTTGACAGATTCTGTTTTTCGTGTGTTGTTTGCTTATTTCAGTGCATCTATGGCTAGTAAATTAGTTTATAAACCATAAGGAAGTTGGATACAGTAGGTTTAACACCAAAATAAATAAATAATGAGTTCATTGCAGTACCTTATGTGGTGGTTTTGTTTTCTTTCACTAACGGAGCTTATAAGTTTCCTGTTGAGTTTTGTGTTGTGAAGTTTTCAAGTTTTGGGTAAAGCTTTTATGGACTATGGAATAAAGGGTGGCAAGAGCCTAAGCTTGGGGATGCCCAAGGCACCCCAAGATACTCAATAATGGCCAAAAGCCTAAGCTTGGGGATGCCGCTGGGAGGCATCCCCTCTTTCATCTTCGTTCATTGGTAACTTTACTTGGAGCTATATTTTTATTCGCTACATGATTTGTGTTTTGCTTGGAGCGTCTTGTATTATATTAGTCTTTGATTTTTAGTTTACCACAATCATCCTTGCTGTACACACCTTTTGGGATAAGCCTATTTGATTAGAATTTGCTAGAATACTCTATGTGCTTCACTTATATCTTTTGAGCTTGATAGTTTTTGCTCTAGTGTTTCACTTATATCTTTTAGAGCACGGTGGTGTCTTAATTTTGAAGAAATTGCTAGCCTCTCATGCTTCACTTATATTATTTTGAGAGTCTTTTAGAACAGCATGGTATTTGCTATTATCATAAAGTTGGTCCTAGAATGATGAGCATCCAAGTTGGGTATAATAAAAACTATCATAGGAAGTGAATTGGATGCTATGATCAATTTGATGCTTGATAATTGTTTTGAGATATGGAGGTAGTGATATTAAAGTCATGCTAGCTGGGTGATTATGAATTTAAAGGATGCTTGTGTTGAAGTTAGCAAGTCCCGTAGCATGCACGTATGGTTAAAGTTGTGTACAAATTGAAACATGAAGTGTACCTGGCTTGTGCATCCTTATGAGTGGCGGTCGGGGACGAGCGATGGTATTTTCCTACCAATCTATCCCCCTAGGAGCATGCGCGTAGTACTTGATTTTTGATGACTTCTAAATTTTTGCAATAAGTATATGAGTTCTTTTGACTAATGTTGAGTCCATGGATTATACGCACTTTTACCTTTCCACCTTTGCTAGCCTCTTCGGTACCGTGCATTGCGGTATGGAAAAGTTGGTGCAAACTTCGCCGGTGCATCCAAACCCCGTGATATGATACACTCTATCACACATAAACCTCCTTATATCTTCCTCAAAACAGCCACCATACCTACCTATTATGGCATTTCCATAGCCATTCCGAGATACATTGCCATGCAACTTTCCACCGTTCCATTCATCATGACATACTTTACTTTTGTCATATTGCCATTGCATGATCATGTAGTTGACATCGTATTTGTGGCAAAGCCACCATGCATTCTTTTTCATACATGTCACTCTTGATTCATTGCACCATCCCGGTACACCGCCGGAGGCATTCATATAGAGTCATATCTTGTTCTAGTTTCGAGTTGTAATTCTTATGTTGTAATCGATAGAAGTGTGATGACCATCATTATTAGAACATTGCCCAAAGAAAAAGAAAAAAAAGAAAGGCCAAAAAAAGGAAAAAAAAAGAAGGGCCCAAAAAAAAGAAAAAGGAAAAAAGAAAATAAAGGAAGAAAATAAATAAAAAGGGCAATGTTACTATCTCTTTTTCCACACTTGTGCTTCAAAGTAGCACCTTGTTCTCCATGTAGTCAGTCTCATATATTGTGCTTCAAAGTAGCACTATGTTTTTCATATAGTGAGTCTCATAAGTTGTCTTTTTCATACTAGTGGAAAATTTTCATTATAGAACTTGGCTTGTATATTCCTACGATGGGCTTCCTCAAATGCCCTAGGTCTTCGTGAGCAAGCAAGTTGGATGCACACCCACTAGTTTTCTTTTGTTGAGCATTCATTTATAGCTCTAGTGCATCCGTTGCATGGCAATCCCTACTCCTCATGTTGATATCAATTGATGGTCATCTCCATAGCCCGTTGATTATCCTCGTCAATATGAGACTTTCTCCTTTTTTGTCTTCTCCACACAATCCCCATCATCATATTCTATTCCACCCATAGTGCTATATCCATGGCTCACGCTCATGTATTGCGTGAAGGTTGAAAACGTTTGAGATTATTTAAGTATGGAACAATTGCTTGGCTTGTCATCGGGGGTATAGAAGTTGGGAACATCTTTGTGTGACGAAAATGAAGCATAGCCTAACTATATGATTTTGTAGGGATGAACTTTCTTTTGCCATGTTATTTTAAGAAGACATGATTACTTTGTTTAGTATGCTTGAAGTGTTACTATTTCTTTTATCTATATGAACTTTTATTTTGTATTCATTTGGATCTGACCATTCATGCCACAGTAAAGAAAATTACATTATGAATTATGCTAGGTAGCATTCCACATCAAAAATTCTCTTTTTATCATTTACCTACTCGAGGACGAGTAGGAATTAAGCTTGGGGATGCTTGATACGTCTCCAACATATCTATAATTTTTGATTGTTCCATGCTATTATATTACCCCTTTTGGATGTTTATGGGCTTTATTTTACACATTTATATCATTTTTGGGACTAACCTACTAACCGGAGGCCCAACCCGTATTGCTGTTTTTTTGCCTATTTCAGTATTTCGAAGAAAAGGAATATCGAGTCCAAACGGAATGAAACCTTCGGGAGCGTGATTTTTGGAACGAACGTGATCCGGAGAGCTTGGAGTGCAAGTCAAGAAGCCACCGAGGAAGCCACGAGATAGGAGGCCGCACCCCCCTTGTAGGGCGCGCCCCCTGTCTCGTGGGCCCCTCGGGCAGCCACTGACGTACTTCTTCCTCCTATATATACCTACGTACCTCGAAAACATCCAGGAGCACCACGAAACACAATTTCCACCGCAGTAACCTTCTGTATCCACGAGATCTCATCTTGGAGCCTTCGCTGGCACTCTGTCGGAGGGGGAATCGACTGAGGGAGTTCTGGATAAGGGGGTATCTGGACAACCAGACTATATTCATTGTCCAGACTATAGAAGCGTCAAGATACAAGACTCAAGACTTCGGCTCGTGTCCGGATAGGACTCTCCTTTGCGTGGAAGACAAGCTTGGTGATCCGAATATTATGTTTCCTTCCTTGTAACCGACTCCATGTAAACCCTAGCTCTCCGGTGTCTATATAAACCGGAGAGGATGGTCCTTAGAAGGCCGATCACATTTAGAATCATACCATCATAGGCTAGCTCTTAGGGTTTAGCCTCTACGATCTCGTGGTAGATCTACTCTTGTATTCCACATATCTTCAATATTAATGAAGCAGGAAGTAGGGTTTTACCTCCATCGAGAGGGCCCGAACCTGGGTAAACATTGTGTCCCTTGCTTCCTGTTACCATCAGCCTAAGACGCACAGATCGGGACCCCCTACCCGAGATCCACCGGTTTTGACACCGACATTGGTGCTTTCATTGAGAGTTCCTCTGTGTCATCGCTTCGAGGCTTGATGGCGTCTTCAACCGTCAATAGCATGGTGTAGGGTGAGACTTTTCTCCCCGGATAGATCTTTGTGTTCGGCGGCTTCGCACTGCGGGCCAATTCGCTTGGCTAGTTGGAGCAGATCGACAGCTTCGCCCTTGGGCACCAGATCAGGTTCGGAAACTTGAACTACACGGCAGATGTCCGCGGAGACTTGATCTTCGATGGATTCGAGCATGCGCCAGGAACACCGGACAGTCACGACGAGCATGGCCTAGACCTGCTGTCGGACAATGCTCCGGACATCATCCCCGAATCTGCCTTGGATCTACATCCAGGGCAGGTTGCACGGCCTATGGACGGAGTGCTGGACCCTGCCCTGCAGGCCGCACACTCATCGGTGGTGGAGCCGAACACATGTCTCACCTCTGTGGAGGCCTGTAACCCTGGGTCCCCGGACTCTTATCCGGCTGTTGGCCCTGGCCCGCACACTCTCGAGCCAGCCGAGCTAGGTTGGGTTCCGGTGATGGAGTTTATCGCTGCGGACATCTCTCAGCACTCGCCTTTTGGCGACATGCTGAACTCATTAAAGTCTCTCTCCTTGTCAGGAGGCTCTGAGCCTAACTATGTCCGGCTTGAGTGGGAAGCAGGCGACGAGGGAATTCGCTACCCACCCACCACCCACTTTGTCGCCACGATCGATGATTTCACCGACGTGCTCGACGTCGACTTCGAAGACATCGACGGCATGGACGACGATGCAAGAAACATACAGGAGCCATCGCTCATAGGGCGGTGGACAGCCACCTCTTCAAACAATATATACATGGTGGACGCTCCAAAAGAAACCAATGGCGACGTGGCAGTGGAGGACAACCCCTTGGGAGGAAAAGCAAAATATGGGCTCCTCCGACACCACTCCAAACCCCGCCACATAAATACTGGTCCCGGAGATGATCCGAATAGTACCGAAGAGGAATACAGTCCTGATCAGCCGACCATCAAGCAGGCCGCATAGGCCAAGGAGGGATACTTGGAGAGGGACAACTATACACCCCCTCCAAAGACGAGGTAACCCTCAACAATGACGAATTCGGCGTGCCTGAAGACCCAGTGGAACAAGTTCGCTTTAGGCAACGACTCATAGCCACTGCGAAGAGTCTGCAAAGGAAGCAAGAGCAGCTTAAGGCCAAACATGATTTGCTGATAGAACGGTGGACCAAGATCCTGGCCAACAAGAAGTACGGACTCGACCGCCCTAACAAAGGGCACACGCGACACAACTGGCTACCTCAACCTAAGCAGGAAAACCAAAGGCACATAACCCGACGTCCGCACAGCACTACGGTCCAAACCAGCAAGAAGGATACACGAAGAAGCAGCCTCAAGCCCCGGCGCAACGGTCATAAACAGCAAATCAGGGAAGCTGGTATCAATTTAAGGAAATCCCAGTCTGGTCAACGGACAAAGAATAGCTCAAGCCTATTCGGCCCAAGCCACGAACTCGGTCAGCCGTGCAAAATTCACAGTACTCCCAAAAGAACGGCAAACCATACTAACAGAGAATGCCAGATCTCCAAAGTAAAGCAACCGGGCGTGTGCCGGAAACATTGAGGGGAGACAATTAGTCAAAAGCCCCCCCTCCCCAGCACAATAGTACGGCCGACCGCCCCCTATCATACAAACCACAACAATTCAATTGCAAACCCCCAGACCTACCAGTCCAGGTGCTCCTTAAACAATAAAGCCCAAGTGGGCATGCGAATAGCACCTTCTACAAGGTATCAGGCACAAAGGCCAGGTTCATTGGCCCGCCGTCCCAACGGTTGTTTTCAGATAACCAAATAAGGCCGCGCCATCGACGCATTCCCCCTATATGGTATCACACCATATGCTAATAGGATGAACCACGTTGGCTAGATTCCACGTGGTAAATCATCAGGCCAGCACCGGTAATACACTCACGCCTGCGTGCAGAGCCAAACCCCGCCCTTAGAAGCGGAAATCATACAACTGCCAGAGTAGCAAGTCGCGCATGCCTGTCAACATTTTGATATGACAGCCAACTATCTGGACACCAACCGAGGAGTCCGGGTTGCTTCTCGAATAGCAGCCGGGGTCACCAGGGTCCGATCAGGAACCTTTGGACCAATCATATGAGGATGGTCGGCGCACTTACCTTCACAAACTAACATTTATGCAGAACAGGTTTGGCGGCGTGAAGTCGGCCCGGACACACAAGGACAGGACCATGCAGGTAGATGGCAGTTCGAGTTCACCTTCGATCCACTCACAGCCCCCTCCAGTCCGGCTGAGGGAGTCCTGGACTAGGGGGTGTCCAGATAGCCGAACTATCATCATTGGCCGGACTCCAAGACTATGAAGATACAAGATTGAAGACTTCGTCCCGAGTCCGGATGGGACTTTCCTTGGCGTGGAAGGCAAGCATGGTGATACGGATATGTAGATCTCCTACCATTGTAACCGACTTTGTGTAACCCTAGCCCTCTCCGGTGTCTATATAAACCGGATGGCTTTAGTCCATAGGACGAACAACAATCATACCATAGGCTAGCTTCTAGGGTTTAGCCTCCTTGATCTCGTGGTAGATCCACTCTTGTAATACCCACATCATCAATATCAATCAAGCAGGACGTAGGGTTTTACCTCCATCAAGAGGGACCAAACCTGGGTAAAACATTGTGTCCCTCGTCTCCTGTTACCATCCGCCTAAGACACACAGTTCGGGACCCCCTACCCGAGATCCGCCGGTTTTGACACCGACATTGGTGCTTTCATTGAGAGTTCCTTTGTGCCGTCGCAATCAGGAGGGATGCCTTTTCCCGTCTTTAAAGACGGCGCCGTCATCAAGGGAGCTTTGGCCACCGGCCAAACTATCCGGCTAGGCGGTTTTCTTATGACCGCCAGTTCGGCCACCGCTCCAACAATGACCTCTCAGATCATCAAAAGCGATCTTCACGTCAACTCAGAATTCACCGAGCAGCTAGATCCGATGGAGCTCTCCTCTGTAAATGAGCTCTTGGATTGCATCGCCGCCCTGGGAGTCGCTACAGACTGCGATCAGATTGGGCTTAAAACTAATCTGAGAGAAATTAACTCTCCCCAGGCTACACACCACGTTGTTGTGGTAGAGGAACAACAGGCGACTCTTCTAAGACCAGTTATGTTCGGATTCCCGATCCCTCCATGCCGGATTCCCGTGGAGGGACGTACGCCAATCAAGTACTGAACCTAAAGTCAGGCATCGGACCAGATCTGTTGGATAACATCCAACAGTCCAAGCTTCCAAATCCGGAAACTTCTCGGCCTTTGAGCCTTAGATTGGGCGGGATTCCGAATTTAATTCCGCCCGCCCACCCAAACATAAGCGATCTATATCAAATACGGCAAGAGCCCGATGAAACAGTACATCATTACTGGGCCAGATTCCTCCTGGTTATGGACAGGATAAAGGACTGCCGTGAGGAAAGCGCAATCTCAATTTTCTGCAACAATTGCACGGACAAGGGAATCATGAACGCCATAAGTCGTCGCGAAGTTACACGCTTCGCCGACCTGGCGACCATAGTACAAAAATACTGTGCGATGGAGAGTGCCTGGAAAACCGAAACCAGGTTTTGGGACAATCCGGCCCTGAACACAACCCTAGTTCGAAATAAAAGGGTGCGTCATACTCAAGCACCTGGGTTAAAAACCAAAAAGCAAAAACCACCTAAAGGGCACGGAACCGTACTGGAGGAATGGCTCAACGGACCCTGTAAAATCCATAATACAGAGGGCGCCACTACAACACATAGCCTTCGAGCATGTTGGATACTACGGCAGGTGGCCAAAAGTGGCGAAGGTTTTCTAACCCCGGGTAACCAGCCCAACAGTACCAGTACGGTATTAACAGTCTTCGAGACTTTCGCATCAAATAATATGCGGAAACGAACAATTCGCAGCCTCGCCGAAGTCTACCAAGTAGCAACAGCAAATCCATGGAGCGACACGGCTATCACCTTCAATGCCAGCGATGAACCTAAATTCCGAACAGCCCGAGCACCAGCCGCATTGGTCCTTAGTCCGATAGTGGACGACTTTCGTCTTACCAAGGTACTCATGGATGGCGGCAGCGGATTAAACCTCATCTACGAGGAAACCCTCCAAAAAATGGAAATTGACTGGAGCCGCATTGAGCGAAGCAGCACAACCTTTAGAGGAATAATCCCTAGTCGGGAAGTACGCTGCACAGGAAAAATCACACTAGATGTAGTGTTCGGCTCACCGGACAATTACAGATCCGAGGAGGTCACGTTCCAAGTGGCCCCGTTCGGCAGCGGATATCACGCCTTGTTAGGGCGAGAGGCATTCACAATTTTCCAAGCTATACCCCATTATGGGTACATGAAGCTCAAAATGCCCGGGCCCAATGGAATCATCACTCTTGTCAGTGATCCAGATATAGCACTCCGCACTGAAAATAAGACATCCGCACTAGCCCTAGAGGCACTATCCGAAGCCCTAGCGGCAGAGGAACTCACTGCGCTGCGCTCCACGGTGGATAGGGACGATGTGATACTCGATAAGAGATCTAAGTCCACCTCTTTTAAACCAGCAGACGAAATAGTCAAATTCCAGGTCCATCCAACGGACCCCACAAAGACGGCCTCTATTGGGGCACAATTAAACCTTGATGTAGAAGCCGCACTACGAGAATTCCTTCGGGAAAATTGGGACATTTTTGCTTGGCACCCTTCAGACATGCCAGGAATCCCACGCAGGCTGGTAGAACACAGCCTAAATATCCTAAAAGGTTTCAAGCCAGTCAAACAGGCTCTTCGGCGATTTTCCGAACCCAAGAGACACGCAATGGGAGAGGAGCTAGCCAAACTCTTAGAAGCCAGATTCATCAGAGATATAAAACATCCGGACTGGCTAGCAAACCTGGTAATGGTACCAAAAAAGGACAAATCCTGGCGCGTGTGTGTCGATTTCAATGACCTTAACAAGGCTTGTCCAAAGGATCCTTTCCCCTCCCTCGCGTCGACCAAATCATCGATGCTACCGCAGGGCACGATTCATTGTGCTTCCTCGACGCATACTCTGGATACCATCAAATCAAGATGGCGGAGAAAGACCAAGCCGCAACGGCATTCACTACTCCATACAGACCATTCTGCTTCAACACAATGCCCTTCGGACTCAAAAACGCCTGTGCAACATATCAGCGCATGATTCAGACATGTCTGGCTACCCAGATAGGCAAAACAGTGGAGGCATACGTAGACGATGTGGTCGTTAAGACCAAACACGTCGAAACTCTAGTAGACGACTTGAGGCTTACATTCGATAACCTCCGAGCATACGACATTAAGCTCAACCCGGAAGAATGTGTTTTCGGCGTACCAGCCGGAAAGCTCTTGGGCCTCATTGTATTTGGTAGAGGAATTGAAGCAAACCCAGCCAAGATCCAAGCTCTATCACAATTGGATATCCCAAAAGACCTCAAACAAATACAAAAACTAACTGGATGCATCGCGGCTCTAAGCCGTTTCATCTCCCATTTGGGAGAAAAGGCACTGCCCCTCTATCGCCTCCTCCGGCGCACTGAACACTTCGAATGGACGGATGCTGCCACGTCCGGACTCGAAGAAATTAAGGCCATATTGGCAAAAAATATGGTCCTAGCCGCGCCCAACCTTGGTGAACCGATGTTATTATATATCGCGGCAACACATCAAGTTGTCAGCGCGGTACTCGTCGTCGAAAGAGAAACAGAAGGGCACAAATTCCCTCTTCAAAAACCAGTGTACTACGTATCCACTGTCTTAACTCCATGCAAGTCCCGATACCCGCATTATCAAAAAATAGCGTACGCGGTGTTCATGGCATCCCGGAAGCTGCGACACTACTTTCAAGAGTGTTCCATAACGGTGGCCTCTGAAGTACCTCTCAATGATATTATAAACAATCGCGACGCGACGGGCAGGATTGCAAAATGGGCCATTGAGCTCTTACCATTTGACATAACCTACAAACCACGGCGAGCTATAAAGTCGCAAGTTTTGGCGGACTTCATCGCCGAATGGACCGAAGCCGAACTCCCTAAAGAGTATGGCGCATACTCCAATTGGATCATGCATTTCGACGGCTCCAAAATGTTGGCTGGCTTGGGGGCTGGCGTCGTCTTGACGTCCCCAACCGGATACACAGTCCAATACGTACTTCAAATAATGTACATGGACTCCAACAACGCAGCCGAATACGAGGCCCTTCTACATGGTCTCCGGATGGCAATCTCCACGGGTATTCAACTCCTAGAGGTGCGCGGGGATTCAAACCTCGCAATATCCCAAGTAAATGGAGACTTTGACGCCAAGGATCCAAAAATGGCAGCCTATCGTAACGTTGTCCTAAAAATGTCAGCTCGGTTCGAAGGACTCGAATTCCACCATGTAGCCCGGGATAATAACCAGGCAGTAGACGTGTTGGCACGCATCAGCGCAAAACGCGACACCGTCCCTCCAAACATCTTCCTGGAGCGGCTCTTTAAGCCATCCGTATTATGGGAAGAGGAGTCCGGAAATAACAACCCGGAACCAACTGCACCACCCAACACGGAACATTCTGACACAATCGGTTGCTCAGCCAATGAAATAACACCTTCAGCCCACGAAATAATAGCAGTAATTGCCCCGTGGACGGAACCATTCCTAGCCTACTTAATTAGGCAAGAACTTCCCAAAGACCAAAATGATGCCCGCTGCATAGATCGGCAATCTAAAGCCTACAAGGTCCATGCGGGAGAACTTTATAAGAAAAGCACAACCGGAGTCCTTCAAAGGTGTATCTCCGAAGAGGAAGGGCGAAATCTCCTGGCTGAAATTCACGCCGGACTCGGCGGGCACCACGCTGCAGCCCGGGCCCTTGTAGGCAAGGCCTTCCGTACAGGATTTTATTGGCCGACAGCCCGGGCAGATGCTCTGGACTTAGTCCAACGATGCGTCGGTTGCCAGCTCTTTGCTAATCAAAGCCACATGCCACCCACCGCCCTCAAAACTATACCCATCACTTGGCCGTTCGCGGTCTGGGGGCTTGACATGGTTGGACCCCTTAAAGGGGGAACCCACAAGCAAAAATAGTTATTGGTCATGGTGGACAAATTCACCAAATGGATAGAGGCCAAGCCGGTTAAAACGGCCGAATCCGGACCTGTGATAGACTTCATATCCGGGGTAGTACACCGTTTTGGCGTCCCCCACAGCATCATCACTGATAATGGCACGAATTTCACGGCCGACGAGGTTAAACTCTGGTGCAAAAACATGGGCATCAAGCTCCACTATGCTTCAGTCTATCACCCTCAAACTAACGGTCAAGTTGAACGAGCAAACGGTCTAATCATGAGCGGCATTAAACCCAGATTAATGCTATCCCTCACGGAATCTAACACGCACTGGGTAGAGGAGCTCGACTCCGTACTCTGGGGGCTGCGGACCACGCCAAACCGCACTACCGGATTCACACCATTTTTATGGTATATGGCGCAGAGGCAGTTTTGCCCTGCGATATAATTCATGACTCACCTCGCGTGCGCATGTACGAAGAAAGGGAAGCCGAGCCGGATCGGTAGGACAGTTTGGACGCCTTAGAGGAGGAGCGCGACATGGCAAAATCCCGTTCCGCATTCTATCAGCAGCAGGCTCGAAGATATCAAAGCATTGAAGTACGGGCCAAAACTTACAATGTTGGCGAGCTAGTTCTACGCCTGCCAGACAAGAAAAAGGACAAACTTAAGCCCAAATGGGAAGATCCCTTCATCATCGACCAAGTCCTTACCGGCGGTGCATACCGTCTACGCAACGCATCTAACAACCGACTTGAGCCGAACCCATGGAACGCAACCCGTCTCGGAAGATTCTACGCCTAAGCGCCGGAATTAGAGTTCGTCTCCTTCCTCCGTACACCTTTCATATTATTTTTTTCGCTGTCTTTTGTTTCCCTCCTTTTTCCTCCCTCTTTCAGTAAAAGCCTTCGAGGGCTGATCTGCGCATTGTTCGCACACACTCGATGTGCTACTCGCACTCGTTATACCTGGGGGCTTCTTTAACAGAAGCTTATTTATGCGGGCTTAATGCCCAACACATGTGTCATACTTCTGCATGTACCTTTTACTCACCATTATATGCATCGATATGACTTAAGTTTTGGCCAAGCTGGGTTGCTTGGCTCCTGTGCTTACCCGTACGTTCCCGATTGTTCGGCTAGGAGGTAAAGGGAGCACCTCTGCGATTGTTACTGCCGGGTCAGCCGGATGTGCACCTCAGACTGGGTGAAGCCGAAGGCTAGCGTTCTTAAGGGAATATTGGGTCGGTGACTTGAAAGATGATTTATTACTTATTTATTTATCTGCCCCCAGATGCTTTTTCTGCTCTTTTCGCAGTCCGGACATGCACTTTAGGGCATGCCTCCCAGGGAAAGGAACCCCTAACGGAACTATTCTCCCTGGAAGATGTTTCTTACTAACCATGTAATATAACATAGCTAGTTGGGCACTTGTCTGATAAAGCACTTATGACCCCTACGCCTGGTCTCCATGCATGCCCCGGTTTTTGTATAACTGTGAGGGTATTCAGACACACTCCGTCCCGAGGTTGAAGCGAAAAGGTCCGCAAAGACAAACGATCTACAATCCGGCTAGAAGGCATTTTACATGTCATTTTAAATTACATCGTCAAACTGACTGATTGTACTCCTCTTCAATCCCATCTAACAGGCTGTCTAGTTTACAGTCCCGTTGGGAATATTTTGCGGCCAACTCTACTTGGCCGTACATCAGGCTCACGGGGATCTCCTTCCCATCGGGCCCCACAGGTCCGACCTCGGCCATGTGGTTTGGATCAGCCTTCGTGTACCGCGTCTTCACCATGGCGCAGGCCTCCCTGGCGCCTTGACGGCAGGCCGATATCTTCCACAGACGGAAGCGCTGGCGTACTCCCTAAAGCTTCTCAGCAAGCCCTCCAAGACCCTCGGGTAGGGAGACGGAGGGCCATAAGGCCTGAATGACGCCGCTCATCGCCTGCCGGACATGTTCGTGCAGTTGCAGCAGCTCGGGAAGAAGGTCACCCGTGGAACCAGGCATTTCCCCCGCCGGACGACCCGTGAGCACTCCTACAGACACATTTCTGTCAATCGACTTCCTCGCCGAACTCTTCTTTTCAAAAGAGTTTGCTCAAGCACTTATTGTAAATGCCGCGACGAAGCCGCCGATTCTCCTTTACGGAGTTAGACAGCTGGACCCGAACATCTTTTAGTTCTTCGCCCAGCTGGGTGTTGGCATCTTGGAGTTTGTTGCTCTCCTGCTGCACCCTCATAAGCACCTTCTTGCCGGCCTTCAGCTGGCGCAACAGATGTTGCTTGTCCGGATCTAGTCCGGCACCCTCTGCAATATTATTGTCAGACTAAACGCACACGCCGCACTTCATAAACTACTTATCTTTTCGAAATATGTATTACCAGAGGGGGTCTCTGTGGCTCCCCCGGCGGGGGCTAGTGCGGCCTCAAGTTGTTCCTTGCATTCTTGAAGCTCCTGGGACAGGTGGGTATTCTTCTCCGTAAGATCCTGCATAACAAATGATCCTTAAATCAGTTAGTTTAACTATTTTAAGTCTCGGGGGCTACTGGCATATATAACTATTAAAATTCCCCACCCGTATGTCTTTCACATACAGCTCTGTGGCTCTGGTTAAACCATGTTGAGCAGCACGGAGGTGCGCTTCTCCCGCATTAAAGGCATTGAACACCTCGGGGGAGAAACACGTGTCACGAAGAACTGTCCGACGGCGCCTGTGATTCATGGCGCTCTCCACCTCAGACCTGGTGGCGGACAACCTGTCGGCATCCTTCGTTGGAGGAGCATCCGGCTCACGCCTTGCGCTCGCCTCCCCCTCCGGACCAGGTGTTGGAGCCTGGCTGGCGGAGGCTTGGTTGGCAACCTCTCCGGGCACAGTCCGGTGAGCGTTCTTTCTCCTGGAAGAATCATGAGCATTAATATACCTCCTAGGAGTCTTTCCCTTAAAGACAATGGTGCGCCATACCTTTGCAGCGACATTTCAATTCGCGCTACACTCCTCTTCCGCCTGCTGGGCCGCACTAACCCTAGTTGGTCAGTCGCCGCAGGCTCGGCTTCCCGCTGTAAAGGCACCTCCTGCGAAGCACCGTTGGTACACGGTGGTCAGAAATAAGCATTAAAAAAGTAATGTTGTCAGGACTTCGGTTGTGCTCACCTGGGAAGCCGGAGATAAACCGGGGTAGTCAGGCGTAATGGCGACTAGAGCATTGTCTATGCTAAGCTGGTGGAACACCCCGTCAATCAGTTCCACCATTATGTCCGGATCCTCTCCAGAGGCCGGATCAAGGGATCTTCCCGGATCCTCGGGTTGTGGAGTCGATCTTTCTATGCCCTCCACATCCCGGCGCAGTTCCTACATCGAAATCATAAAGTAAGACACTTATCTTTGAAAGCACGGATCGGATATATAAACGTCCGCTTACCCAGCTCCGAGGGTTATTCATGGAGAATCCATTCAATGGACTCGTGCGGAGGAAGTCCTCCTTCTCCCCCTTGTACAAGCCGGACAGGATCTTCACCAGATCGGCGGCCGATCCCGGCCCCTTGCGGCCATGACGGGTGGCGTCATTCTCCCCGTTGAAATCCCACATGGGGTGGCCCCTATATTGGAGCGGCTGCACTCCTCGCATAATGCATGTGGCCATGACTCCAATCATGGTCAGTCCGGAATGGGCCAGTAACCTTATCCGGCCCATCAGATATTGGACGCTCCTATCATATTCCCGTTGAGGGCTCCGCGGGCGCCAACTCAGGCATTTTCTCATAGGAGCGTTGCTAAACTCCGGGAGGCCGATCCGAACTGGATCCGGCAGCGGGGCGTCTTCCATATAGAACCATTCCGAAGGCCAGTCTTCGGATGCCTTCTTCGGGGTTCCGGATAGATATCCGGTCCCGACGATGCGCCATATTTCGGCTCCGCCCATTTGATATATCGACCCCTTGTGAGAACGGGGTACGAGGCAAAACAATCTCTTCCACAGCGCAAAATGGGGCTCGATGCCCAAGAACAGCTCGCAAAGAGCTACGAAGCCCGCGATGTGCAAGATGGAGGCAGGTGTGAGGTGGTGAAGTTGGAGTCCATAGAACTCCAGGAGCCCCCGGAGAAACGGATGTATGGGAAATCCGAGTCCCCTTATTAGGTAGGGGACGAAGCATACCCGCTCTCCTTTGGAGGGATTGGGGACGCTCTCCGCCTGCTTCCCACCCTTGTAGGTGGCCAGTCCGGCTCGAACCGGAACCATAAAGGCTGGGGGAAGGTATCCCTCTGCTTGGAGCGTCACTAACTCGCTATGTGGGACCGAACATCTCCTCCAATCTCCTGGCTGAGGACTGGGAGCGCGAGAGGAGGAGCCGCGTCGACTGTCCATGTTGGAATGGATTTTTGTCGGATGCGCTTCGATGAGAACTTGCGGAAGAAGGATGGTGTGATTCGGATCTGGATCCTCGCCTCTCTTATAGGCAGCTTATTCGCGTAGCTAGGGGGTAAAATGTAAAAATACCCTGGCTTTTCGCATTCATACGACACGTGGAAGAGGGCCATTATTGGACGTAGAAGCCAAGGAGCGCAACATTTATAAGGAAACCGGACACTGTTCGGCAAACACATGGAATATGGAGGAGAACCCGCCTTGCAAACGCCGAAGACAATATACGCGCCGGACTCGTCGTCCTTGAAGCCTGGTTCGGGGGCTACTGAGGGAGTCCTGGACTAGGGGGTGTCCGGATAGCCAAACTATCATCATCGGCCGGACTCCAAGACTATGAAGATACAAGATTGAAGACTTTGTCCCGTGTCCGGATGGGACTTTCCTTGGCGTGGAAGGCAAGCATGGCGATACGGATATGTAGATCTCCTACCATTGTAACCGATTCTGTGTAACCCTAGCCCTCTCCGGTGTCTATATAAATCGGATGGCTTTAGTCCATAGGACGAACAACAATCATACCATAGGCTAGCTTCTAGGGTTTAGCCTCCTTGATCTCGTGGTAGATCCACTCTTGTAATACCCACATCATCAATATCAATCAAGCAGGACATAGGGTTTTACCTCCATCAAGAGGGCCCGAACCTGGGTAAAACATTGTGTCCCTCGTCTATTGTTACCATCCGCCTAAGACGCACATTTCGGGACCCCCTACCCGAGATCCGCCGGTTTTGACACCGACACCGGCCACCACAAGTTCCGCCAGAAAACCATCTCTTTTTCATAATCATAAATCACATTCATATGCATAGACATATCATATTACTACAATGCATAGACTTGTAAACATGCACCGGTCATCGTTTATCATAGAGACCTCTTTGCCATAAAAGTGGCAGCCATGGTTTGTGTTACGCCCGGTTATGCCAGGGGCTCCACAGTACGACAATAAAGCCCGACCACCTTCTCGGTCGCTCGGCACCCCGAACTTATAACACTATATGCATCAGCTCCGAATCATGTCTTGGGTCATTAGTTGGGTTTGCCCGGCTCCCATGTTTTGGTACCTTACGTTCCATTCCGTCGGCTAAGGTAGCGCTGGGAGAACTACTGCGATTGTGTCCTAGATCTGCCGGACGAGCACCTCAGTAGAGAAAGCCGAAAACCGACTGTCATGATGCGGCGAGAGCTGGTAAGCTGTTCGAGAGGTTGCAAAATCCTTAAAGATTTATTCCGCATAACGCCACTATAAAATGCAGATTGCGATGGATCGGTCTACCGATCAGGCGCCAATAGAGCCCCTAGTCCGGCCTTTCGGACACTAGGGGCTGCGCCGACCATACTCGAGTTCCTATGGCTAAGTGAGAGTAGTAAAGCCCTATAGTCCGATTGCCTGGTTCGTGGTGAGAAACGCCTCCTTATAAGGACCCAACCATGGGATAAAGAGTGTTCAGAAATACCCCGAACACCCCCGTACTTCTCACGTGGGGGTTGAAGCCGACGACCGGCCAACTCTCAGAATTTACATACAATAAATAGCCGCAAAGGAAGAACATATGTTCAAACCAAACAGGCGACATATAATAAAAGTGACATTATCCCATATTACAAATGTTGGCAAAAATGCCCTCAGGGAAATATAATGTCTTTGGTGCACTTATCCACTGCCAGGCGGGCACCCTTCATTACACCTTCATAATACAGTTCGGACTTGTGATGCTCCTTACCCTCTGGTGGCCGCTCAGTTATCAGCTTCTCCGCGTTAAGCTTCCCCCAATGCACTTTTGCATAGGCAAGAGCCATTCGCGCACCTTCTATACAGACTGATTGCTTGATAATATCAAGCCGAGGACAGGCGCCCACAATCCGCTTGACGAGTCCGAAGAAACTGCTAGGAATTGGCCCTGCAGGCCACAACCGGATGATCAAGTCCTTCATGGCTAGATCGGCCGCCTGGTGCAGTTCGACCAGCTGCTTCAGCTGATCGATAAAAGGCACCGGATAGTTCGGCACTAGTACTGCGACCAGAAGTTCCTCCCCGCAGACTCACCCTCCTCGGACCGATAAAATTGGGCAGCATCTGATATACTACGAGGCAGATCCGCAAACGCCCCTGTAAAATCGAGAATTCATCTTGCCGCTTAGAGTTCTCCATATTATAATATCATAACGGCCATAGATACAACAGGCCTTACCAGCCGCAACTTTCCGGGCCTCCTGAATGTCCCGTACAGCACCTCGGGCTTCTTCCCGAGCATCTTCCGCGGCTTGAAGAGCTTGGGCGAGTTCGGATTCTTTCCCTACTAGACTCTGCTCCAAGCTCTCGCTTTTCGTCACAACATCCTATAGCTCCCGCTCAGCTAGGACGACCCCGACCTCGTGTTTTTCACGCAGAGCTTGTTCGGCGACAGCCTTCTCTTGGGCATCAGTCGCTGCCTTCTTCAGAGCCTCATATTCAGCACTCGCTCCTAGGGCGTATAACATAAATGCTTTTCAATAGGCACACTTATTCATTTGTACCCAATGCAAGACAATGTTAGAACATACCTTGCTTCTCCTCCAATTGTTTCTTCACACGGTCAAGTTCTTCTTCATCCCGTTCCAGGCTCTGCTTGAGTTCGGACACTTCCGCATCATAAGCGGCCGTCCTCTCGGCAGAAGCCTATTTTAAAACAAATGGGTATGCACCATTAAATAAAGGTTCCCATTTCAATAGAGGGTTTGATCCCCTGCCGGTCTTACTTTTGCCGGATAGTATATCAGGGGCTACTCCTCATATCATGATAATTCTTCAAAGGTTCCTTAGAAACCATACCTCAAAAGCCTTTATAAGGCCAAGACAGGACTCATTCAGCCTGCTTTCAGCAGTCTGAATCTTCCCAACCACCGCACCCATAAGGGTCCGATGTTCATCGACGACGGACGCGTTCTTTAACACTGTCAATAGGCCGCCCGGCAGCTCGGCGTAGACCGAGGTTGCCGGTGGAGTAGGCAAACCTCCCTCCATGGAGGATGGCCGCTCGCCTGATCCTGGAGCCTTAGAGGCCTCCAGGACCTTATCCGGCCCCGGATCTCTTTGAGACGACACCTTGGTGTCGCGTCCGGACTTCGGAAAAGGAGTCCCCGGAGGCATCTCGCTCGCCACAGCATTCAAGCTCAACGAATCCTCCGATGAGGATTGTCCAGCGGGAGACCTTGCCGGGCTGTATGAGATGTGGCGACAGTTAAAATTACTATACCCGAACAACCCTGGATACATAGGTGTATCCGGATTTCAGTTACTTGCGATTTTCCCAGGGGCTGGGCCTTGGGACCCAACTCTGGGCTCTTATCGGCGGCCGGGGTGGACGCCTCTGGAGGGGAACCTCGCCCTCTCTTCGGCGACTCGGCCTCCAGGGACGGGGAAGCCGCGCGCTTCTTCTTGCCTGCAGAGCGAGGCTCGTCCTCCTCTGCCTCCTCCTCTTCGTCTTCAGAAGAAGGAGCATCGCTGGAGCCTTCGGATTTGGCATCCGAAGCCCCGCGACAACGGAGGCCCCTCTGGATCTTCTTGACCTCCTTGGAGGCCTCCTTCTTTGGCGCCTTTTAAGACGCAGGGACCAACATCTTCGTAAGAAGAGGTCCGGCCGGTTCCTCCGGCAGCGGGGCCGGACATTGTATCCGCTCCACCCTTTTTATCCATCCCTAGAAACCACAATGAAGCACAATCAAAATGTCCCCCTCATGATATGCCAGCTGAAGCCTGGAGGGACAGGGCGTGGTTATAACTTACCGGGCTTGCAGAATGGGATAATTGATACCCCCGGTCCTCGGAAGAGTCCGGCCATGATTTGCTGGACTTAAAGAGCACCTTCCAGATATCCTCGTGCGAGGAATCATAGAGCTCCCAGAGGGTTTGGTGCTCGATTGGGTCGAATTCCCATAAAATACAGGCTCGACGCTGGCATGGGAGAACCAGGCGAACTAGCATCACCTGGACCACGTCAAACAAGCTTGACGTCCTTGTCGACCATATTCCGAACACGCGTCAGGAGCAGCGATAGCTCATCAAACGAGCACCAGTTCGGGCCCTTTTTGGGCCAGGACGTTAGCCGCAGTGGAGCTCCGGACCTAAACTCGGGAGCTGCTGCCCATTTTTCGCCGCGTGGTTGAGTGATATAAAACCACTGTTGCTGCCACTCCTTGACAGAGTCTTTAAAAGTGCCCTTCGGCCAAACAACCTTGGGCATCTTGCTCACCATGGCGCCGCCGCACTCGGCGTGTTCGCCACTCACCACCTTGGGCTTCACATTGAAAATATTCAGCCACAGGTCGAAGTGAGGCAGAATCCAGAGGAAGGCCTCGCACACGATGATGAACGTCGAGATATTGAGAAAAGAGTTGGGGGAAAGATCGTGTAAGTCAATCCCGTAGTAATACATGACTCCCCGAACGAATGGGTGGAGGGGAAACCCGAGCCTGCGGACAAAATGGGGAAGGAACACGACTCTCTCGTGGGGCTCCAGCGTAGAGACGACCTGTCCCGCCGATGGGAGACGGTACCAATCTTCTTGGCCAAATACCCGGCTTCTCAGAATCTCTTGATATCCTTCTCCCAAACAGTAGAGGCCATCCATTTGCCTCCTACTCCAAATCCAGACATCTTGGGAAAACCTCGCTTCGATGGAGAAGAAGAGCGCTTGGGCGTTGGGGCTCGAGCGGAGGGGAATGAGTTAGCGGAAGGAGAAGGCGTGGGTAAAAGAGGAAGATGACGTATCTCTTTATAAGAGAAGGTAAAGAGCTTTTTTGTGCCTCCCCACTTACCTAGTAGAACCCGCTAGTCTCCCACTCACTGCGATTAGCGGTATGGTTGGATTACCCGTACCCGTATTGATGAGAATCCCGTGATGAGGGGACACGATCTTCGCTTCGACAAAACGTGCTAAGGAAACCGCCTCGCAGTATATGCTGTGGCTGGTAGTGGAAAAACGGTTCGATCTGACTGAAAGGGCGTGTCACGTCGCCTAAAAATTATCAACTGAAGTATCATTCTCTCTGCGGTGGTATGGGAAAATCATTTTGCAGATCCGGACATGACCTACGTGTTCGATGATAACCTTGGAGTATTCGGAGGAGGAACCCACCTTGCGATGCCGAAGACAAGAATGCGCGTCAGAATCATCGTCATTGAAGCCTGGTTCAGGGGCTACTGAGGGAGTCCTGGATAAGGGGGTATCCGGACAGCCAGACTATATTCATCGTCCAGACTATAGAAGCGTCAAGATACAAGACTCAAGACTTCGGCTCGTGTCTGGATAGGACTCTCCTTTGCGTGGAAGACAAGCTTGGCGATCTGGATATTATGTTTCCTTCCTTGTAACCGACTCCATGTAAACCCTAGCTCTCCGGTGTCTATATAAACCGGAGAGGATGGTCCTTAGAAGGCCGATCACATTTACAATCATACCATCACAGGCTAGCTCTTAAGCTTTAGCCTCTATGATCTCGTGGTAGATCTACTCTTGTATTCCACATATCTTCAATATTAATCAACCAGGAAGTAGGGTTTTACCTCCATCGAGAGGGCCCGAACCTGGGTAAACATTGTGTCCCTTGCTTCCTGTTACCATCAGCCTAAGACGCACAGATCGGGACCCCCTACCCGAGATCCGCTGGTTTTGACACCGACATCGACCACGGAGGGCTTCTACATCAACATCCTTGCCCTTCTGATGAATTGTGAGTAGTTTACCACAGACCTACGGGTCCATAGTTATTAGCTAGATGGCTTCTTCTCTCTTTTTGGATCTCAATACAATGTTCTCCCCCTCTCTTGTGGAGATCTATTCGATGTAAATTATTTTTGCAGTGTGTTTGTCGAGATCCGATGAATTGTGAGTTTATGATCAAGTTTATCTATGAATAATATTTGAATCTTCTCTGAATTCTTTTATGTATGATTGAGTTATCTTTGCAAGTCTCTTCGAATTATCAATTTGGTTTGGCCTACTAGACTGATCTTTCTTGCAATGGGAGAAGTGCTTAGCTTTGGGTTCAATCTTGCGGTGTCCTTACCCAGTGACAGAAAGGGTTGCAAGGCACGTATTGTATTGTTGCCATCGAGGATAACAAGATGGGGTTTATATCATATTGCATGAGTTTATCCCTCTACATTATGTCATCTTGCTTAATGCGTTACTCTATTCTTACGAACTTAATACTCTAGATGCAGGCAGGAGTCGGTCGATGTGTGGAGTAATAATAGTAGATGCAGGCAGGAGTCGGTCTACTTGTTATGGACGTGATGCCTATATACATGATCATGCCTAGATAATCTCATAACTATGCGCTTTTCTATCAATTTCTCGACAGTAATTTTTTCACCCACCATAATACTTATGCTATCTTGAGAGAAGCCTCTAGTGAAACCTATGGCCCCCGAGTCTATCTCTTATCATATTTGCTTTCAATCTACTTTATTTGCATCTTTACTTTTTGCATCTATTTTATAAAATACCAAAAATATATTTATCTTATCATACTATCTTTATTAGATCTCACTTTCGCAAGTGGCCGTGAAGGGATTGACAACCCCTTTATTGCGTTGGTTGGGAGTTCTCAGTTTGTTTGTGTAGGTGCGTGGGACTTTTGAGGAGCCTCCTACTGGATTGATACCTTGGTTCTCAAAATTGAGGGAAATACTTACGCTACACTTGCTGCATCACCCTCTCCTCTTCGAGGAAAACCAACACAAGCTCAAGACGTAGCAACCACAGGTCCCCCAGTGGATTTCTTCCAATATAAGTCGACCTTCTTCAGGAGAAATACATCGTTGGGCTATGCCAGTAACACTTTCTCTGTAGAGCTGTCCATCCATAACTGTAAAAGCTTTAGATCTGTGGACAATCTGACATGCCTCGACTTCATCTTCTGGAAACTCTTTCCTAAGAAGATATGCAATGTATGGTACTATCCAGTCGGGAGTAATCACCGGGATCTCCATAACCAAATAAATCACTTCTAGTACTTCGATCTTAGTCGGATTGGTAGGTCTTATCGCCTGGGGATGTTCTTCAGTGCAAGGATCCTCTTGCACTGATGGGGAATGGAGATGCTCAAGAAACACATTACTGGGGATGGGTTCCCGCTTGGAACCTATTTTGCCAAGTCGTCAGCTGCTTGGTTCTTGATTCGGGGAATGTGGCGAAGCTCCAATCCCTCGAACTTTTTCTCCAACTTCCTCACTACATTGCAGTATCCATCCATGGAGGGGTTTCTGACATCCCACTCCTTCATCACTTAATTCACCACCACATATGAGTCGTCGTAGACCATCAGGCAATGGACGCCGAGTGAGATGGCCATACACAACCCATAGAGAAGTGCTTCATACGCCGAGGAATCGAAATGAATATGGAGGACATATTTGAGTTTATCACTTCTTGTGGACACCAGAACCACTCTAGCACCAGAATCATTCAACATCTTGGACCCATCGAAGAACATAGTCCAGTGTTTCGAGTGAACTTGAGTCGGTTGTTGCTGTTCAATCCACTCGGCCAAGAAATCCACAAGTGCTTGAGATTTGATCGCCTTCTTCGCTTCAAACTTGATATCCAAAGGGAGAAGTTCCATTGCCCACTTAGCCACTCGACCAGTTGCATCTCGATTGTTCATGATCTCAAACAATGGAGTGTCGCTGATGACTGAAACCGCGTGGTCAGGGAAATAGTGTGCAACTTTTTTCGCAGTCAAGTATATTCCATAGACAAGCTTCTGGTAATGTGGGTACCTCTACTTGGATGGGGTCAAAACCTCTGAAATATAATACAATGGACCTTGAACCTTATAGGCCTGGCCTTCTTCTTCTCACTCGACTGTGAGCGCTGTGCTAACAACCTAACCAATGCTTGCAATGTACAAGAGCAAAGGCTCTTTGCTGATCGGAGTAGCAAGCACCGGCTGGGTGGAAAGCAGGGCTTTGAGCTGCACAAACGCTGATTCAGCTTCGGGACTCCACTCGAATGTATCAGATTTCTTCATAAGTCGGTAAAGAGGTAGTGCCTTCTCGCCGAGACATGAAATGAATCGACTCCATGCAGCGAGACAGCCTGTAAGCTTCTGAATGTCGTGCACATGCATAGGGCATTTCATTCGGAGAACTGCACCAATTTTCTCGGGATTAGCATCTATCCCTCGTTCGGAAATGAGGAAACCAAGTAACTTTCCTCCGGGTACTCTGAATGTGCACTTGGATGGATTCAACTTGATATCATATCTTCTTAGATTGTCGAAAGTTTCAGCGAGATCAGTCAGCATGTCGGAACTCTTACGTGACTTCACTACAATCTCATCCATATACGCCTCCACATTCTGATTGATCTGAGTGAGCAGGCAACTATCTGATCGATGCGAGAGAGAGAAAAATGATCTTTCGGGAAGGCCCGATTGATATGCCTGAAATCAATGCACATGCGGAGTGACTTATCCTTTTTAGGAACCATGAGGATGTTGGCTAGCCACTCGGAGTGGTATATCTTATGGATGAACTCTGCTGCCAAGAGCCGAGCCACCTCTTTGCTAATCGCCTTCCTCTTCTCTACGGTAGACCGACGGAGATGTTCTTTGACAGGTTTAACTTTTGGGTCGACACGCAAATGGTGCTCAGCCAGTCCCCTGGGTACACCTGGCATGTCTGATGGTTTCCATGCAAGGATGTCCCAGTTCTCATGGGTGAACTGGATGAGCGTGGTCTCCTATTTTCTATCGAGTGTCATTGAAATGTGAGTCAGAGCAACTGTGGGATCTTTTGGGTGAATATGAACTGGTTTTGTCTCACCAGCCGACTGAAATGCAGACTCAGAAGCAAGCTTCTTGGAGCGGAATAAATCACTCGGATAAACATTCCTCTGATATTCCTCCAGTTCAACCACGGCCATTTGCTCGTCAGCGATCTTGGACTCTTCTGGAGGTATTCTTCTACTCTCTGCTTGTTCCCAGTGACTGTGCTCACACCTTTGGGTCCTGGCTTCTTCAGCTTGAGATATACGTAACATGGTCGGGCCATGAAACGAGCATATGTCGGCCTGCCCAGAATGGCATGATAGGCAGTGTGGAAATCTACCACCTCGAATGTCAACTTTTCTTTGCAAAAATTCTTGGAATCACGAAAACCACATCTATAGAAATCTGCTCGAGTGACTTTGCCTTCTTCCCTGGGATGACTCCGTGGAATTGCATGCTGCTTTCACTGAGTTGGGACATCGGAATGCCTATTCCCTGGTCTCCACATACAAAATGTTCAACCCACTGCCACCATCCATGAGAACTTTAGTCAGTCGGGTGCCCGCAATGACTGGGTCGACCACCAAAGCTTGTTGCTCGGGGGTAGCAACATGAGCTGGGTGATCAGACTGATCAAAGGTGATAGGAGTCTTTAACCACTTGAGGTACTTCGTAGTTGCCGGGGCAACCATGTTCACCTCTTTGTTTATGACTTTCAGTCGACTCTTGCTTTCAGCATTAGCAAAAATCACCAATGTAGCATTGACCTTTGGGTAACCATCATCCTTTTCTTCATCCCCATCTTTATTAGAGTCCTTCTCATCGGGCTGACTCTCTCGAAACTGCTGAATCAGGAGCCTGCACTGTCGAGTGGTATGCTTGGGTAGAATCAAGTTACCCTCTTCATCCTTCTTTGTTTGAATGTGACATGGCAAATCTAGGACGTCCTGTCCCGACTAATCTTTGACCTTCTTGGGTGTCCATTGCCCCTTGGGCTTTCCCTTGAACTTTCCATGGGTATTCACCACAGCGTTCTCTACCTAACCCGAGGCTTCAGCTTTACGCTTCTGCTTTCGACTGGGATTTCCGCCCCCAGCCTCTGGGTCGACTGTTTTCCCTTTACCATTTCTGACTCGGTCCTCTTCTTTGCCATTCGCATACCGAGTGGTAATTTCCATCATCTGATTCAAAGTCATGGGTCCGGAGCGACCAAATTTCAATGTGAGCTCTCTGTACTGAATGCCTTCCTTGAAAGCACATACAACCTGATGCTCAGAAACATTCTCCACTGTATGGTGAAGAGTAGTCCACCGCTGGATGTAATCCCTCAAAGTTTCATTCGGTTTTTGCACACAGTGCTGCAGCTCAGGCAGCCCAGCGGGACGCTTGCAAGTGCCTTCGAACGTCTTGACAAAAACTTGAGGCAAATCTTCCCAACAGGGGCCAACTGATTCAACCAAGCCCTGGTTGAGCCCTCAAGCATCAGGGGCAGGTGCTTCATGACTACCTAATCGTTGCCTCCACCAATCTGTACTGCCACTCGGTAATCTTCTAACCATGTATCTGGCTTCGACTCGCTAGTAAACTTGCTGAGTCCTGCCGCCAACCTAAAGTTGGGAGGAATCTCAGCAGCACGGATGGCTCTGCTGAAACACTCGGGTCCAGAAATGAATGCTTTGTTCCCACTCGGCTGATCTCTATGCAAACCATCCCTGTTAGCTATGCCTGTGTCAACCAGGCCCTGTACAAGAACTAACCTTGCATCAAAACCATGCTCTTGGGGGTCGACTGGAATCATCCGCTCATTGCCGTATGGGCGCCTGTCATCATACTGCCGGGGCATGTACGATCCACCCCTCGGAGGGGGTGTAGGACTCGACGGCGGTCATCACGGTGATACCGAGTGTCAAACTGCCTATGGCCTCTTCCCAGGTACTGATCCTGGTGGTAACCACGATATTCATGCCGTAAGGGCGACCTTGGCCTTCGAGCCGACTAAACTGTATCTGCCATAACTAATCTGCTGTGAATCCTATTGTGCGACTGAGAAACAACTGAATTCTGTTCCCCGACCGCTCTGAGCAATGTCCGAATCTGCTCTAAGCCTCTACCAACCTCAGAATAGGATGGCTGGATTGATTGTGCAATACGTGCAGCTGCTGCAACATTCTGGATCGGAGTATGGAATACCTGGCAATCATCCTTAGGTCCAGTCGGAAACAATTGCTGATGTCGTCGACTGGAAATTGGGATATGTCTATGGGCACGGTTGTCGACTGCTTGCTGAAGATTCTCCAAGAGCGCGCGCTCAGCTAGAGTGGTTACGCGTGCAGCCTCCAAGGCCCGAGCCTCGGGGGTCTCCTTGATGATAGGGTCTGGAGGGCCTCCAAAGCCTGATCTTGCATGCGCTGCAACTCCTCCCTCTGCTCCGCATTGAGAGCTTCGGGCTAATACTCGTCATTGTCGCATGCGTGACCGCTGCAGTTGCCCGCGCCACGGGGAAATCCCAGGGGTCTTCAATGGGAGTCGACCATCAGGACTTCCGCCGCGAGGTTGTTGCTTTCTCACTCAGAGAGAGTGTCTGAAAGGCTAGTCGACAGGTCAAACAAGCCATAAACGGAGTCATCGGGCTCGATTGCCGCGACTTGAGGGGTGGACGACTGATGGGCCACCGTGTGCTTCACCCACCACTGGACCCGCGAGTGATATTTCTCCAACATATCTATAATTTTTTATTGTTCCATGCTATTATATTACCCCTTTTGGATGTTCATGGGCTTTATTTTACACATTTATATCATTTTTGGGACTAACCTACTAACCGGAGGCCCAGCTCGTATTGTTGTTTTTTGCCTATTTCAGTATTTCGAATAAAAGGAATATCAAACGGAGTCCAAATGGAATGAAACCTTCGGAGGCGTGATTTTTGGAACAAACGTGATCCGGAGGACTTGGAGTGCAAGTCAAGAAGCAGCCGAGGCGGCCACGAGATAGGAGGGTGCTCCCCCTTATAGGGCGCGTCCCCCTGTCTCGTGGGCCCATCGGGCGGCCACCAACGTACTTCTTCCTCCTATATAAGCCTACGTACCCCGAAAACATCCAGGGAGCACCTGAAACACAATTTCCACCGCCGTAACCTTCTGTATCCGCGATATCCCATCTTGGAGCCTTCGCCGGCGCTCCGTCGGAGGGGGAATCAACCATGGAGGGCTTCTACATCAACACTATAGCCCCTCCGATGAGTTGTGAGTAGTTTACCACAAACCTTCGGGTCCATAGTTATTAGCTAGATGGCTTCTTCTCTCTTTTTGGATCTCAATACAATGTTCTCCCCCTCTCTTGTGGAGATCTATTCGATGTAATCTCTTTTTGCGGTGTGTTTGTCGAGATCTGATGAATTGTGGGTTTATGATCTAGTTTATCTATGAATAATATTTGAATCTTCTCTAAATTCTTTTATGTATGATTGAGTTATCTTTGCAAGTCTCTTCAAATTATCAGTATGTTTAGCCTACTAGATTGATCTTTCTTGCCATGGGAGAAGTGCTTAGCTTTGGGTTCAATCTTGCGGTGTCCTTACCCAGTGATAGAAAGGGTTGCAAGGCACGTATTGTATTGTTGCCATTGAGGATAACAAGATGGGGTTTATATCATATTGCTTGAGTTTATCCCTCTACATCATGTGATCTTGCTTAAGGCGTTACTCTGTTCTTTGTGAACTTAATACTCTAGATGCAAGCAGGAGTCGGTCGATGTGTGGAGTAATAGTAGTAGATGCAGGCAGGAGTCGGTCTACTTGTTGCGGACGTGATGCCTATATACATGATCATGCCTAGATAATCTCATAACTATTCGCTTTTCTATCAATTGCTCGACAGTAATTTGTTCACCCAACGTAATACTTATGCTATCTCGAGAGAAGCCTCTAGTGAAACCTATGGCCCCCGGATCTATCCCTTATCATATTTGCTTCCAATCTACTTTTATTTGCATCTTTACTTTCTGCATCTGTATTATAAAATACCAAAAATACATTTATCTTATCATACTATCTCTATTAGATCTCACTTTCGCAAGTGGCCGTGAAGGGATTGACAACCCCTTTATTGCGTTGGTTGCGAGTTCTTGGTTTGTTTGTGTAGGTGCGTGGGACTTTTGAGGAGCCTCCTACTGGACTGATACCTTGGTTCTCAAAAACTAAGGGAAATACTTACGCTACTATTGCTGCATCACCCTTTCCTCTTCAAGGAAAACCAATGCAAGATCAAGACGTAGCAACAAGGATTTTTGGCGCCGTTGCCAGGGAGGTCTTCGCTCAAGTCAAGACATACCAAGTACCCATCACAAACTCATCTCCCTCGCATTTACATTATTTGCCATTTGCCTCTCGTTTTCCTCTTCCCCACTTCACCCTTGCCGTTTTATTTGCCCTCTCTTTCCCAATCTCCTCCTCTCTCTTTCGTTTGCTTTCTTCCACCCTTGCTCTTGTTTGCCGCTATGTCTGGAATTGGGGAGATTATCGTCGATATGGACAATAATGATAACATGGAAAATTTCGAGGCTCCGGCCGATGAACCCCCTATCTTGTGCACTAAAAAGTTTTTAATCGGCAGTGGTAACATCATTGGAAAAGGTGTTATTCAAGATTTCTTTACTTGTGCCGGTGATTTACCTTCCATGGGTTGTTCTGTTCTTCATAGAACTAGTAGTCTTATGGATGTCGTCGCTATGCTTGTAGTCTAGCTTGAAAGACAATTTATGCATATGCATCCTTACATACAAAGAATTTTTCTGGAATTTTCCAATATTGAGCATTCTTCTGTTAAACGCGCTGTTACTATCTTTCTAGCTCATGAGTTTAGATTTATCATTAGAGAGGCCAAAGAAATCTTTACGAACTATAGGGTGGACGCCGGTTGTCCTCCCATAGAGGCGATCCTCTATGATCAAGAGGAATTTAGGCGTTTTCAATCTTCAGACTATATTCCTTTTAATGAAAACCTTAGGAAAAAGGTTCCTACCAATGTCTTGGTTGATAGAATTAACGAACTTAATAATGATTTTGCCCTTCGAAACAATGAGCTAGGATACTCTCTTGAGTGTAGGCTCACGAGATTTTGCCAGAAGAATGCTTTTAGTGATGAATTAATTGTGCATTATGAAGGGCCAAGGGAGGAACCCGTTCCTCCTGAGATTGATCTTGGGGACCTTTGTCCCACTAAATTTAGCCCTTTCAATTACTTTTGCTTACCTCAAAGAAAACTTGCTGCCGAACGTAGAGAATACGAGATGAGCTTTCAAGCTCTATCTTATTATTATGGCACTACTTAGATCTATCTTCGCTTTTATGCCAAGCTAGGGGCGTTAAACGATAGAGCTAGTTGGGAGGCAACCCAATTTTCTTTGTGTTTTTTGTTTTTGTTCCTGTTTAGAAATAAATCTTGGATCCACTTTCTGTTTAGATGTGTTTTTACCTTTTAATTAGTGTTTGTGCCAAGTAGAACCTATAGGATAAACTATGATGATAGTTGATTTGATTCTGCTAAAAAACAGAAACTTTGCACTCATGAGAAAAAATTCAATAAATCACAGAAACGTGCTTTTGCATTGATTCTTTTTTATGCTGATCAATAAACAAATTTCCAGTACGTCCTATTTTGGTAGGATTTTTAGAGTTCCAGAAGTTTGCTTTAGTTACAGATTGCTACAGACTGTTTTTTCGTGTGTTGTTTGCTTATTTTGATGCATCTATGGCTAGTAAAATAGTTTATAAACCATAGAGAAGTTGAAATACAGTAGGTTTAACACCAAAATAAATAAAGAATGAGTTCATTACAGTACCTTATGTGGTGGTTTTGTTTTCTTTCACTAACGGAGCTTATAAGATTTCCTGTTGAGTTTTGTGTTGTGAAGTTTTCAAGTTTTGGGTAAAGCTTTTATGGACTATGGAATAAGGAGTGGCAAGAGCCTAAGCTTGGGGATGCCCAAGGCACCCCAAGATATTCAAGAATAGCCAAAATCCTAAGCTTGGGGATGCCCCGGGAAGGCATCCCCTCTTTCGTCTTCATTCATTGGTAACTTTACTTGGAGCTATATTTTTACTCACCACATGATATGTGTTTTGCTTGGAGCGTCGTGTATTATATTAGTCTTTGCTTTTTAGTTTACCACAATCATCCTTGCTGTACACACCTTTTGGAAGAAGCCTACTTGATTAGAATATTGCTAGAATACTCTATGTGCTTCACTTATATCTTTTGAGTTTGATAGTTTTCGCTCTAGTGCTTCACTTATATCTTTTAGAGCACGGTGGTGTCTTAATTTTGAAGAAATTGCTAGTCTCTCATGCTTCACTTATATCTTTTTGAGAGTCTTTTATAACAGCATGGTATTTGCTTTGGTTAAAAAGTTGGTCCTAGAATGATGAGCATCCAAGTTGGGTATAATAAAAACAATCATTGAAAATGAATTGGATGCTATGATCAATATGATGCTTGATAATTGTTTTGAGATATGGAGGTAGTGATATTAGAGTCATACTAGTTGAGGTGATTATGAAAAATACTTGTGTTAAGGGTTGTGATCCCGTAGCATGCACGTATGGTGAACCGCTTTGTGATGAAGTTGGAGCACAATTTTATTTATTGAGTGTCTTCCTTATGAGTGGCGGTCGGGGACGAGCGATGGTCTTATCCTACCAATCTATCCCCCTAGGAGCATGCGCATAGTGCTTTGGTTTTTGATGACTTCTAAATTTTTGCAACAAGTACATGAGTTCTTTTGACTAATGTTGAGTCCATGGATTATACCCACCTCATCCTTCCATTATTACTAGCCTCTCTTGTGCCGCGCAACTTTCGCCGGTTCGATACACCCACCATATACCTTCCTCAAAACAGCCACCATACCTACCTATTATTGCATTTCCATAGCCATTCCGAGATACATTGTCATGCAACTTTCCACCATTCCGTTCATATGACACGCATTACTTTTGTCATATTGCTCTTTGCATGATCATGCAGTTGACATCGTATTTGTGGCAAGGCCACTTGCATAATTTCCATACATGTCACTCTTGATTCATTGCATATCCTGGTACACCACCGGAGGCATTCATATAGAGTCATATCTTGTTCTAGCTTTGAGTTGTAATTCTTGAGTTGTATATCCATAAAAGTGTGATGATCTTCATTATTAGAGCATTGTCCTAGTGAGGAAAGGATGATGAAGACTATGATTCCCCCACAAGTCGGGATGAGACTTCGGACTTTATAAAAAGAAAAAAGAAAAAAAGAGAAAGGCCAAAAAAAGGCCAAAGAAATAAAAGAAAAAAAGAGAAAGAAAAAAAAGAAAAAAAGAAAAAGAGAGAAGGGACAATGCTACTATCTCTTTTTCCACACTTGTGCTTCAAAGTAGCACCATGATCTTCATGATAGAGAGTCTCATATATTGTCACTTTCATATACTAGTGGGAATTTTTCATTATAGAACTTGGCTTGTATATTCCAATGATGGACTTCCTCAAAAGTGCCCTAGGTCTTCGTGAGCAAGCAAGTTGGATGCACACCCACTTAGTTTCTTTTGTTGAGCTTTCATATATTTATAGCTCTAGTGCATCCGTTGCATGGCAATCCCTACTCACTCACATTGATATCTATTAATGGGCATCTCCATAGCCCATTGATACGCCTAGTTGATGTGAGACTATCTTCTCCTTTTTTGTCTTCTCCACAACCACCATTCTATTCCACATATAGTGCTATGTCCATGGCTCACGCTCATGTATTGTGTGAAAGTTGAAAGAGTTTGAGATTAATAAAGTATGAAACAATTGCTTGTCTTGTCATCGGGGTTGTGCATGATTAAATACCTTGTGTGATGAAGATAGAGCAATAGTCAGACTATATGATTTTGTAGGGATAACTTTCTTTGGCCATGTTATTTTGAGAAGACATGATTACTTTGATTAGTATGCTTTAAGTATCACCATTTTCATGTTAATATGAACTTTTATTTTGTATCATTTGGATTTGAACATTCATGCCACAATAAAGAAAATTACATTGAGAATTATGCTAGGTAGCATTCCACATCAAAAATTTCTTTTTTTATCATTTACCTACTCGAGGACGAGCAGGAATTAAGCTTGCGGATGCTTGATACATCTCCAACGTATCTATAATTTTTGATTGTTCCATGCTATTATATTACCCCTTTTGGATGTTTATGGGCTTTATTTTACACATTTATATCATTTTTGGGACTAACCTACTAACCGGAGGCCCAGCCCGTATTGCTGTTTTTTTTGCCTATTTCAGTATTTCGAAGAAAAGAAATATCAAATGGAGTCCAAACGGAATGAAACCATCGGAGGCGTGATTTTTGGAACAAACGTGATCCGGAGGACTTGGAGTGCAAGTCAAGAAGCAACTGAGGCGGCCACGAGATAGGAGGGCGACCCCCCATAGGGCGCGCCCCCCTATCTCATGGGCCCCTCGGGCGGCCACCGACGTACTTCTTCCTCCTATATAAGCCTACATACCCCAAAAACATCCAGGGAGCACCCGAAACACAATTTTCACTGCCGTAACCTTCTGTATCCGCGAGAGCCCATCTTGGAGCCTTCGCCGGTGCTCCGCCGGAGGGGGAATCAACCACAGAGGGCTTCTACATCAACACCATAGCCCCTCTGATGAGTTGTGAGTAGTTTACCACAGACCTTCAGGTCCATAGTTATTAGCTAGATGGCTTCTTCTCTCTTTTTGGATCTCAATACAATGTTCTCCCCCTCTCTTGTGGAGATCTATTCGATGTAATCTCTTTTTGTGGTGTGTTTGTCGAGATCTGATGAATTGTGGGTTTATGATCAAGTTTATCTATGAATAGTATTTGAATCTTCTCTAAATTCTTTTATGTATGATTTAGTTATCTTTGCAAGTCTCTTCGAATTATCAGTTTGGTTTGGCCTACTAGATTGATCTTTCTTGCCATGGGAGAAGTGCTTAGCTTTGGGTTCAATCTTGTGGTGTCCTTACCTAGTGACAGAAAGGGTTGCAAGGCACGTATTGTATTGTTGCCATCAAGGATAAAAAGATGGGGTTTATATCATATTGCTTGAGTTTATCCCTCTACATAATGTCATCTTGCTTAAGGCGTTACTCTATTCTTTGTGAACTTAATACTCTAGATGCAGGAAGGAGTCGGTCGATGTGTGGAGTACTAGTAGTAGATGCAGGCAGGAGTCGGTCTACTTGTTGCGGACATGATGCCTATATACATGATCATGCCTAGATAATCTCATAACTGTTCGCTTTTCTATCAATTGCTCGACAATAATTTGTTCACCCACCATAATACTTATGCTATCTCGAGAGAAGCCTCTAGTGAAACTTATGGCCCCCGGGTCTATCCCTTATCATATTTGCTTCCAATCTACTTTTATTTGCATCTTTACTTTCTGCATCTATATTATAAAATACCAAAAATATATTTATCTTATCATACTATCTCTATTAGATCTCACTTTCGCAAGTGGCCGTGAAGGGATTGACAACCCCTTTATTGCATTGGTTGCGAGTTCTTGGTTTGTTTGTGTAGGTGCGTGGGACTTTTGAGGAGCCTCCTGCTGGATTGATACCTTGGTTCTCAAAAACCGGGGGAAATACTTACGCTACTATTGCTGCATCACCCTTTCCTCTTCAAGGAAAACCAACGCAAGCTCAAGACGTAGCAGCGAGCGACTAGATCGCTTGCGTCAACGGGTAGCGGGAAGCGAAGACGCCACGGGAGCCGACCGATACTGAGTCGACAGCTGCCACAGAAGGATGCCGCAGGCACTCGCACGGAAGTGCGCCGCCCCGCAACGGGGAGCGCCTCGACATCAAGGGAGGCCTCCTAGAGCCAGGCCGAGTCTTCGGTGATGAAGGCGAGCGCGTCGAGACGGATCTCGCGGCGCAAAGGAAAACCACCGCCCGAAACCATGTTGATGAAGATTGAAAACTACAACCTTGCCGAAAGTCGTTAAGACGCCTGCCCCATGGTGGGCGCCAACTGTCGTAGGAATGAGTCTGATAGTAGAAGTAGGAGGTACATAGGAGAAGGGTCAGGCCCTAGCTACGGTGAGGTTGTACACACACGAGTTTACGAGTTCAGGCCCCTCACAAAGAAGGTAACAACCCTACGTCTCGGTGCCTCGGGAGGCTTGTTGATTGAAGTGTGGAAAAGTTATAGGGGGTGTGAATCCCTGTGCCTGAGGGGAGGGGTGGCTTATATAGAGTGCACCAGCCCCTTGCCCTCCTCAGTTACGCGAGGGTTCAATGTGAGTTAACTCATGTACGTTACTGGTAACACCCGTAATTAATGACCTTAATGGCTACGGACTGAATGCCTGTCCGTTTCCATTCAAGGGTGACTCTAGGTCTTCTGCTTTCCGAGTGGATTCTTGTCTTCCGAGTGGAATAACATCGGTCGAGTGGAATTAGGGTATTCGAGTGGAAGCGTCTGTCGAGCGGATTGCACTTCTTGAGGATTCCAGTCGGTATCTTCCTTTTAACTTTATAGATCTTGGCTTCTTGTGTCCTGTCCTTGGGAAGGGCATATAGGTCAGGCCTTGGACCCTACCCTAGGTACGTGTCACCGTCAGATACGGCTAGCCATGGACTGTGAAAGAATGGTGGAAAAAGGAATAAACTTTATTTTATGTTTGGGAACCGCCTATGATTTACCTAGCATGGAAGATATTGGAAATTCTCGGTCGTTTTCGTTGACAGGAAAAGCATGCCTCCGAAAACAATTTTAGCTCTCAATTTAAGATTGAGCTCTGGCACCTCTACAAATCTCTGTTTCCCTCTGCGAAGGGCCTGTCTATTTACTTTTATGCAAAAAATATATTTTTATTGAGTCTTCATCTTTTCTTATAAAGCACCAACTGGGGAAGACTATTATCATACTTGTGCATTGGGTGTAGCTAATATTTGAGTGTGTTTCGTGAATGGATCAATGATTGAGCACACTGGACCAGGGATGGCTTTCTTTTAGCGTTGATATTTTGAAAGACATGGTTACTTGTTGATATGCTTGAGTATTGAGGTCTTCATGTCAAATTATAGACTATTGCTTTGAATCATCTAAAGTTCAAATGTCAATGCTACAAAGAAAATAATATGTGATGAATATGATGGGTAGCATTCCACATCAAAATTATGTTTTTATCATTTACCTACTCGAGGACGAGCATGAAATAAGCTTGGGGATGTTGATACGTCTCCAACGTATCTATAATTTTTTATAGTTCCATGCTATTAAAGTATCAGATGTTTTATACTCATTTACTAGCAACTTTATATCATTTTTCGGGACTAACCTATTGACATAATGCCCAGTGTTGGTTGTTGCTTTCTGCTTGCTTTTACTTTGCAGAATATCAATACCAAATGAAGTCCAAATGCCACAAAACTATTTGGAGATTTTTTCTGGACAAAAGACACCCAGAGAGCCAAATGAGCACACGGGAGGAGGCTCGTGGGGCCCACTAGGCAGCAGGGCACACCAGGGGCCCCAGGCACGCCCTGGTGGGTAGTAGAGCCGACGAGAACCTTCTGGAGTCACCTCCACCTCTATTAATACTCTAAAATCCCAAAAACCCTAGGGGAGTCGACGAAACACTTCTCGAGCCGACAAAAGTTCCAGAACCACAAGATCCAATCTATAGGCTTTTTCTGGCACTCTGTCGGAGGGGGCAACAATCATGGAGGGGTTCTTCATCATCCTTGTTGCCCCTCTGATTATGCGTGAGTAGTTTACCACAGACCTATGGGTCCGTAGGTAGTAGCTAGATGGCTTCTTCTCTCTTTTTGATCTTCAATAGAATATTCTCCTTGATGATTTTGGAGATCTATTTGATGTAATGACTTTTTGCGGTGTGTTTGTTGGGATTCGATGAATTGTAGTTTATGATTAGATCTATCCATGAATATTGTCTGAGGCTTGGATGAACTCCTTTATGCATGATCTTTATAGCCTCGTATCTCGTATTTCTTCTCCAAAACTTTGGTTTGGTTTGGCTAACTAGATTGATTTTTCTTGCCATGGGAAGAGGTGCTTTGTGATGGGTTCGATCTCGTGGTGCCCAATCTCAGTGACAGAAAGAGACATGACACGCATGTACCGTTGTTATTAAGGGTAACAAGATGGGATTCATTCCAACATGAATAAATTGTGTCTACATCATGTTATCGTTCTTATTGCATTACTCCATTTTTCCATGAACTTAATACACTAGATGCATGCTGGATAGTTGTCGATGTGTGGAGTAATAGTAGTAGATGCATGCAGGAGTCAGTCTACTAATATTGGACGTGATGCCGATATACATGATCATTGCCTTGGATATGGTCATAATAATTTGCTTTTCTGTCAATTGCCCAACAATAATTTCTTTACCCATTGTTTATTTTCTTGAGAGAAGCCTCTAGTGAAATCTACGACCCCGGGGTCTATTTACTATCATATTAAATTTAAAAATACCTTTCTGCACTTTTTCTTTATTTATTTTATTTTGTGTTTTAGTTAGATCTATTTATCAATTTATACCGTTGAGGGATTGACAACCCCTTCATGCATTGGGTTGCAAGTATTTGTTGTTTGTGTGCAGGTGTTGTTTACATTGTGTTTCGTGGTTTTCCTACTGGATTGATAACCTTGCTTTCATAACTGAGGGAAATACTTACCATTGTTGTGCTGCATCATCCCCTCCTCTTCGGGGAATTACCAACACAGATACAAGCAATCAGGAAGAATTTCTAGCGCCGTTACCGGGGAGACATCATCAACATCTATCAAGTACCTACGCATAAACTCTCATAGCCTTGCAATTTACTTTATTTGCCATTTTCCTCTTGTTTTCATCTCCCCCACTTCTAAAAAGCTTTTGTAAAAATACAAAAATATTTTTTGTTCGCCTTTTTCTCGTTCGATCTTTTGTTTGCTTGTACTCTTGTTTGCGTAGTCACGATGTCTCAAGAAAATACCAAATTGTGTGACTTTTCCAATACTAATAATAATGATTTTATTAGTCCTTTGATTGCTCCTCCCGCCACTAGTGCGGAGTCTTATAATATTAATGCTGCTTTGTTGAATCATGTTATGAAAGAGCAATTTTCCGGTAATCCTAATGAAGATGCCACGTCCCATCTAAGCACTTCCGTAGAATTTTGTGATATGCAAAAGAAAAAAGATGTGGACAATGATATTGTGAAATTACAATTGTTTCCCTTTTCTTTGTGAGATCATGCAAAAAAATTTGGTTTTCATCTTTCCCGTGAAATAGTATTGATTATTGGGACAAGTGCAAAGATGCTTTTATCACTAAGTATATTCCTCCCGCGAAAATTATTTCCCTTAGAAATCAAACCATGAATTTTAAGCAACTTGAGAATGAACTTGTTGCCCAATCTTGGGAAAGGATGAAGTTCATGATAATAAATTGCCCTACTCATGGTTTAAATCTGTGGGTGATCATACAAAAAAAATTATGCGGGATTGAATTTTGTTTCTAGAAATCTTTTAGATTCCGCCGTGGCCCGCGGGTGGTTCTTTTATGGAAATTACTTTGGGTGAAGCCACTAAATTGCTTGATAATATTATGGATAATTATTTACAATGGCATACTAAAAGAGCTCCTACTAGTAGAAAGATCAATTATGTTGAAGAAACTAGTACTTTGAGTGAAAAAGTTGATGCTCTTATGAAATTGGTTTCAAGGTGAGAAAAGGCAATGCACGGTACCGAAGAGGCTAGCAAATTGCGGAAAGGTGAGTGCGTATAATCTATGGACTTGCACTAGTTTTAAAGAAATCACAGACTTATGGCAAGAGTTTATTAGCCCTCGAAGCAAAGTACTACTACGCATGCTCCTAGGGGAGAGGTTGGAAGCAGTTAACTATCGCGTGCCCCCGACCTTCACGCAAATAAAGACACTCAATAATAAATCATGCTAAAACTTCGTAGCATAATGGGAGACTATAAGTGCATGCTTCGGGAATCACAAACCTTAACTCCAATATTCTTACTAAACCACAATTACTCACTAGCACAATGCTACTTCTTGAGCTTGCCTTGGTTTTTCCATGTAGCAAAGTAGAGATAAGTATTTACCTCAGTTAAGAACCAAGGTATCAATTCAGAGGAACACACAAGTCTCCAATCATAGCACCTACACAAACAAACAAATACTTCTTGATTGTCTTATTGTTCAATGGGCGGTAATCGACACAAAGTCGTTCTGTACCATCTTTCTTCTGGACAAAGAGAACACCACATCCCCAAGGAGATGAACTTGGTCTAATCGAGTTGTTTCTTCAATTGTTTCAGTTCTTCTGGCCCAATCTTGTAGGCACACTTGCAAATGGGTTCTGTACCGGGCTCTAGTTCAATGACGAACTCAACTTGGCCGGTGAGGAGGCATACTCGGGATCTCTTCTGGAAAGACATCTTGATACTCACAAACAACAGGAAATTGAGAAATAGCGTTGATCTCGCCTTTCTCATTGAGAGAGAACAACCGAATAGTGTCATCATGAGCCGCAAAGATAATCACATATTTAGAAGGATGAGTCCATTTGACTTCCTTGGCAGCATAATCAAGAGAAGCCTTATGCTTAGAAAGCCAATCCATGCCAATAATGAGATCAATATCGAAATTGTCGAGAACAATTGGGGAAGCCAGAAATGAATAGTTACCCATGTTGATGGCAACATTAGGAGCTATCAAACTAGAGCTCATCGTTTACCCGGAGAAAAAACAGCCATGGGTCTACCCGAATGTGAAGAAGTGAATTCATGCTTGGTAAAGAACGGCGTTGTTATGAAACAATGCGATGCACCAGAATCGAACAACACTTTTACAGGAAAAGAGTTAATTGGAAGAGTACCCATGATCACTTCTGAAGAATCCTCTGCTTGAGCTGAGTTCACCATCTTCACCCTTGCATACTTGGGATTATGCTTGACAACTGCATTGCTTGCTGACGTGATAGGAGGAGGAGGCGGAAGGCGCCTATGGTTGGAGCACTTGTTGGAATAGTGACCCTTCAGACCGCATTTGTAACAAGTCACATATGAAGCTTGGCGAGGAGGAGGAGCAGGACCACCTGTCCTGGGAGCTTGCGACTGAGACTTGTTCTGATAGCTTGGGTTGGGTGGGTGGAAAGATCCACGACTACCTGTCTGCTTCTGCTGATAGGGAGGATGAAACGGAGGAGGTGGAGGAAGCCAGAACTTCCATTGCTCTGAGACCACTTGAGAGGAAGAAGAGTGGACTACATCCCTGAGTCTCTTCTTGGAAGCTTCACACTTGCGTTGAGTTGCTTCGTGTTTTAGAGCCATGTTATAGAACTGGTCGAACTGAGTAGGCTCAACAAGAACGAGGGCTAACTGAAGGTCCTCTCTAAGGCCACCCCTGAAGTAGTAGATCACACTCTTCTTATCTGGAATGTCTTGCTTTTCATAGCGAGCAAGATTCTGAAACTTGAGGTTGTATTGGTACACAAACATGCTGCCTTGCTTGAGATTGCAAAATTGCTCACGCATGCTCTCGACAACACTTGTTGGAATATGATGAGCTCGGAAATCCTGGCGAAGTCGGTCCAACTAATCACTCAACCCCCTCTAGAGTCTTTGTACTGTCGATACCAATTAGCTGCCTGGTCCTTGAGCTGTAAGGAAGAGAACTTGACGTGTGGGTCCTGCAGGGCCTCACATGGCAGCGGCTCGCAACGGCCTCCAAACTGAGGAAGCAGAGGAGCGGCCGACACGGGCGTAGAGCAGCGAAGGACTCGTCGGAGTTGCTCCAGTGACCTAAGCAAGCGGCGTAAGGTTGCTATGGGGTCGCCGGAGGATCCTACACATGCGGGTGCCACTAAACGCATCGGACGATGATGGAAGCGTCACTGGTGACGACTTGCCGAGGCGGTGGTGGTGGAGACGAAACGCGGTGAGGCGATAGACTAGGCAAGGAGCTGTGCGCACTGATCGATGCTATGCGGCACAGTGAACATGGTGGACATGATAGGAAGAGCTAGTGAGACTGTAGCACTCATCGGCGACGAGGTCCGATGGCAGCAGGTTCGGGTACGGACGGCGATCACGCTCAGAGCATACAAAACAGGAGGAAAAGGATGGGGAGGTTTGCATGCTCCATACAAGCACGGTGGTGCGCTTGGTTGCTCGATAGGAGGTCAGAGACGACAGTATTTGGCTGAAGACAACGAGGAGGGAGACGGACTTGGCGTCCCTCAAGGACGTAGGGGAAGTAGTCGATGGAGTCGACGACGGTGGACTTGACGAACACGCTTGGAGTGGCGGAGGTCGATGGTGGGCACGCTGGTGACAGGCATGTGCTCCTGGACGCGCTCGGGCACGACGGATAGCGGCGGATCTGGTGGTTTCAATGGCCTGGCGGCGGCGCGACGAGGGGGGAGGGAACCCTAGCAGGTAGGTAGGGCAAGGAGGGAGGCCTTATAGAGCACCAGGGCGAGCGAGGCGAGCTTAGGTGCGCTCGGCCATGCCATGTGCGTGAGCTGCGAGGGGGGGACTGTCGATGTCAAAACCGTCAGATCTCGGGTAGGGGGTCCCGAACTGTGCGTCTAGGCGGATGGTAACAGGAGACAAGGGACACGATGTTTTTACCCAGGTTCGAGCCCTCTCGGTGGAGGTAAAACCCTACTCCTGCTTGATTAATATTGATGGTATGGGTATTACAAGAGTTGGTCTACCACGAGATCAGAGAGGCTAAACCCTAGAAGCTAGCCTATGGTATGATTGTTGTTCGTCCTACGGACTAAAACTCTCCGGTTTATATAGACACCGGAGAGGGCTAGCGTTACACAGATTCGATTACAATGGGAGGAGATCTTCATATCGTATCGCCAAGCTTGCCTTCCACGCCAAGGAAAGTCCCTATCCGGACACCGGACGGAGTCTTCAATCTTGTATCTTCATAGTCCGGGAGTCCGGCCAAAGGTCATAGTCTAGCCATCCGGACACCCCGTAATCCAGGACTCCCTCAGTAGCCCCTGAACCAGGCTTCAATGACGACGAGTCCGGTGCGCAAATTGTCTTTGGCATTGCAAGGCGGGTTCCTCCTCCGAATACTTCATAGAAGATGTTTGAGCACAAGGATAGTGTCCGGCTCTGCAAAAATAAGTTCCACATGCCACCGTAGAGAGAATAATATTTGCACAAATCTAATCTGCTGACGCATTCCGCGGTGTGACATCATGCCACAGCCAAGCCTTTATTCATTTTACTGTTCCACCTCAGCGCGTTTAGCAAGGCGGTTTCCTTAGCACGTCTTGTCAAAGCAGATATCATGTCCCTTTGTTCCGGGATTCTCATCAATACGGGCGTGGGTAACCCAACCGTGCCATTAACCGCGGCACTTGGGAGATAAGCGAGTTTTATTAGGCCAGTGGGGGCTCGTAGTTTCGGCCGCCCATATAAGGGGATAAGGATCTACCCTTTCCACTTACGCCTTCTTCCTCCTTTGCTTATCCGTCCTTGCGCACTCGAGCTCCAACACCCAAGCCCGCACTTCCCACCTCAACCTTCTCCAATCATGTCCGGAGCGGGAGGTAGATGGATGGCCTCCTCCGTCACGGAGGGGCACATCAAGAATCTGAGGAAGGCCGGATACTTGTCTGACGACATCGCGCACCGGCTTCCAGATGAGGGGCAACTCATCCCCACCCCCAGGCCCCATGAGAGGGTTGTTTTCCTTCCCCATTTCCTCTGCGGACTAGGTTTTCCTCTTCACCCGTTTGTATGGGGGCTCATGTTCTACTACAGCCTGGACTTCCATGATCTGGCCCCGAACTTTATCCTCAACATCTCGGCGTTCATCGTCGTGTGCGAAGCCTTCCTCCACATCCAGCCTCACTTTGGCCTATGGCTGAAGATCTTCAGCGTCAAGCCGAAGGGCGTGGGCGGCCGCCAAGCAGAGTGCAGAGGCGCCATGGTGGGCAAGATACCCAACGTTACATGGCTTAAGGGCGCCTTCGTAGAGACCACCAAAGGGTGGCAATCGGGGTGGTTCTACATCACCGAGCCGCGTGACCCTGAATGGGCAGCGGCCCCCGAATTCCAATTTGGCATTCCCACACGGCTCACGTCTTGGAAAGAGACGGGCCTGTCATGGGGTAACTCGGCAGAAGTGACCAGACTTCAAACCTGCATCAAAGACCTGATCAGCAGGAAGGTTAAACTCGTCACCGTAGTCCAGGTCATGCTCTTCCGCCGGATTCTCTCGTGTCAACGACGGGCTTTCAACTTGTGGGAGTTCGACCCAGCCCAGCACCAGACTCTGTCTCGTCTCTTCGACACAAAGCACGAGGATGCCTGGAAGGTGCTATTCAAGAGCTCCGAGGTCTCCCCTCCCGTCACCGAGGATCGCGGATTCGGCGCCAAGCGCCTAGCCAGCGCGGTGAGCTAATTCTTCCCATTACGGGGTATATGTTTTCCATAGATTTGATTCTATGCGGGATCTAAACCCCTATCCCTTTAACAGGACTGGCAGAAGAAGGCCGGACAGATCAATTGTCCGGCTCCTTTGCCCGAAGACCCAGCGGACGCTCGTTTAACGAAGCTGCTGGTTCCGGCACCTCACGTGGTGCCGGAGAAGAAGGCCAAGAAGAAGGCCACAGGGACTCGAAAGAGTTCCCGGCGCTTGGTGGTGTCGGATTCATCGCCCGACAACCCCGATGCACCCTCCGCCTCGGAAGACGAGGAGGAGGAAGAAGAAGCCTCTCCCCCTCCAACGGGGGGAGGAAAGAAAAGGAAGGCCGCCCCAACTGGGGAGGCCGGAGGGTCCAAGAAGGGGAAGACCCTTCTGCCGGACTATGCCTCCGATGCCGAAGACGGCGGGGAGGAATGGTCATCCAGGGTCAAGCCCCTGGCAAAATCATAAGTGTCCGGTTACCCAAATACTCACGGCGCTCCTCTATTATTCGGCAATGTCTAACACCGAATTTAATCATGCAGTCCGCCCAGAGCTCAGCTCGGCGATTCGTCGAGCGGCTCCCTGAATTCGTCGGATGTGAACAGCGCTTCACTTTCGACGGACTCCTCCCCTCTCCCTACGGATGACGCCGAGGTGGGGTCCCGAAGGGGACCGAACTAGGAGGAGGTGGTCCTGGAAGCGCCCCAAGGCGACCTCCCGGATTCCAGGCCCAAAGGGGGTAAAGCCCCAGAGGGATCTAAGTCCGGCCCCGGGCCGGACACTGCTCCGGAACCACCAACGGTTCCCGAGTCCGACAGGCGGCACCTTCATAAGAAGGGAAAGCCTACACCGCCGGCGACCTCCGTCAATCTGGAGGCGCCGGACAATTTGCTGGAGGCGCTTAACGGCGCCTCCATCGATGAGGAACACCGCACTATTATGAGTGCGGTGATTCAAAAGGTTCAGTCCGCCAAGAGCGGGCTGACAGAAGCCTGTACAAGTCTATTAACAGGCTTTGAGGTATATGTTCAAGACATATAAAAATGTTACCGCATAGACAGTAGCCCCTGATGCTTAGTTCGGCGTTCGGAAAGACAAGCGGAGCTGAGGATCTAAAAAGAAATACGCAGGAGTCTAACTAAAATATGTCAATATGGGAATGCAGGCTGCGCTGCTGATCTCTACCGGACTGACTGCGGAGGTCAATGTATTGAAGGAAAGCCTAGAACGGTCCGAGAACGAGCTCGGTCGTGCCAAGAAGCAGCTCGAGGACAAGGAGGGTATGTAATACCGCATGTAAATGTATATAGAAATACTTGGTTGCAAATAATGACAGGACCAACTTAAATGTTGCAGGGGCCATGGCCGAGGTGGCGACCCTGAAGGAGGTGGTCTCCAAGGCCGAAAACAGTGCGGCCCTAGAGCGCACCGAGCGAGAGAAGTAGGAGGCGCGGGTGGCGGAGGTGCGGCAAGAGCTCCAGGCTCTCGTGGAAAAACACGAGAGTTTGGAGCGTGACTCGAAGACTCGAGAGTCCGAGCTTGCCTTGGCTCTTGAGAGTGCCAAAAACGCTAAGGCCGAAGCCCAGAAGGCCCTCCAGGAGATCGAGGCGATGAAGAAGATAGTGGCGGGTAAGGCATTCTTTATGCAAAGCAAGAATATAAAAGTTAATTATCTGCTACTTACCCAAATCCGGAGCTCTCCAGGAGCGTTCGCCAATCTGCCCCGTAGTGTGTCTGATGTCGCCGCATACTACCGAGCCGAAGAGGGGAGCTCGACGGAAAAAGTGTTCTGGTCTCAGTATGCTGAGGCCGAACATCCGGTGTCCCTGAGCGACCAGCTGAAGTAGCTAGTCGAGCTCCACAAGGTGGCCGAACAGGCCATGAAGGGCCTCATAGCTCGGCTGTGGCCTGGAGAAGCCATGCCTGGGAGCTACTTCGGTCTGGTGCGGCGGCTGGTGGACGCGTGTCCATGGATTGAGGTCGTCAAGCGCTCCATCTGTATCGAAGGTGCCCGTCGGGACCTTGCCCGTGCTAAGGTGCACTGGGGCAAGCTGGACGCTGAGAAGCTTTTGACGGACGCACCACCGCCGGGCAAGGAGTATCGCACGCCCGAGATGTATTATAAGGGCGTCCTGAAGGGTGCTCGCCATATAGCAAACGAATGCTCCAAAGATGTAATTTTTGAGTAGACTCGCATCTGTTATCCTGTACGCTGAAAACTTTGTTCATATGCGTTAAGCAACACTTGTTAATTTAAAATATTACCTTCTGTGCGGCCATTTATCAAATCTGAGAGATGCAAGTCGTCGGCTTCGACCCCCATGCCACAAGTGCTGGGGTGTTCGGGATAAACCTGAGCGCTCTTGTTCCCATTCTTGGGTCCATCTAGGGAGGCGCTCAGCACAACGAACCAGGCCGTCGGACTTATAATGCTTTATCACTCTCACTTAGCCATAGAATTCTATAATTTTAAATTTCGGCAAAGCCCCTAGTATTCGGAAGACCGAGTTCGGGGCGCTATCCACGCCTAGGCCGGATAAGTCCGATTCCTCGCTCTAAGCGGCATAAGTCTTTAAGGACTCGAAAAACCTCGCAAACAGCGACCGGTCTCTCGCACTATCATGACGGTCAGTTTTAGCTTTCTCTACTGAGGTGTTAACTCAGCTCAACTGGGGCACAATCGCAGTAGTTCTCCCAGCGCTACCTTAGCCAACATTGCGGAACGTAAGGTACCAAAACATGGGAGCCGGGCAAACCCAACTATTGACCAAAGACATGATTCGGAGCCGATGCATATACTGCTATAAGTTCTGGGTGCCGCACTCATGAGAGTGTTCGGTCTTCTCACACCATGTTATGGGGTGCTTAAGCCCCTGGTGTATTGGCCGTACCAAAGTGTACGGTTGCATAATGTCATGACTGAACATATATATATATATATATATATATATATATATAAAGGAATACAATAATAGATAGAAGCTATGTATTGTTTATTATTAAGGGGCTGCTATGAAAGCATAACGATACAAATAGTGCGATAAGCAAGAGATGGGATTATTTGACATGTCCCCCTCCAGGGGCAAGCTGTGGGTTTTGTAAGTAAAAACAGGTATTTAACTTGTTATAGAGGCCACCTGGACATTCGACGCGGCTTGTCCTCACCCTGGTTGTTGCATCGTGTGTTCGGCGAGTGTATTGCCGGACAGGCCTTCTGAGTAGTTGGGTCCTGAAAGTATATAAAAAAAGGAAAACGACCAGATAGGGAGCCCATAAGTGCGGTTGAGCCGCATTCTGGGCGTGCCATAGTTGTGCCCCTCCCCTTATGCCCATGGTATTTTCAAAGCATAATTATGTACGCGTGGTACTGATAGCACCATCTGGCGAGGGCTGGGGTTGGGGCCGCACTCCTATGCTTGCTTGGAACGTGCCAGCCGGATTTGTTGTAGGTTGCTTCGGGGGCGCTTGACGTTGTCCGGACGTTTAATACCCGGATTGGAGAGCTGCCTTGAAAGGCTTCTCTGTACTTCCGCCGCCAGGGCTGCTGTGTGCTCCTTCGTTCGGAGAGAGCGTTCGGTCTTTACATTTACCGTGATGACTCCGCGAGGGCCTGGCATCTTGAGCTTGAGATATGCATAGTGCGGCACCGCATTGAACTTTGCAAATGCGGTTCGTCCGAGCAGGGCGTGATAGCCACTGTGGAATGGGACTATGTCAAAGATTAACTCCTCGCTTCGGAAATTATCCGGGGATCCGAAGACCACTTAAAGGTTGACGCCTTTAAAGGTTGTCTTTGTGGGTTTAATCCTTGAGGGATCTATGCCCATTTTCCGCACTGTATCCTGATAAAGCAGGTTCAGGCTGCTGCCGCTGTCCATGAGGACTCTAGTGAGGTGAGATCCGTCAATGATTGGGTCTAAGACCAATGCGGCGAATCCGCCGTGACGGATGCTAGTGGGGTGGTCCCTTCGATCAAAAGTGATCGGGCAGGAGGACCATGGGTTGAGCTTTGGGGCGACTGGCTCCAATGCATAGACGTCCTTGAGAGCACGCTTCCGCTCCCTTTTGGGGATGTGGGTTGCGTATATCATGTTCACCGTCCGCACTTGCGGGGGAATCCCTTTTGTCCTCTGTTGTTCGGCGGCCGGGGCTCCTCCTCGTCATCGCTACGCAGCCCCTTGTCTCTGGTATCGGCACTTAACTTGCCTGCCTGCTTGAACACCCAACAATCCCTGTTGGTGTGGTTGGCTGGTTGTTCGGGGGTGCCGTGTATCTGGCATGAGCGGTCGAGTATCCGGTCTAAGTTGGATGGGCCCCGGGGGTTTCTTTTGAATGGCTTCTTCCGCTGACCGGGTTTAGAGCCTTTGAATCCGGCGTTGACTGCCGTATCCTCAGTATTGTCACTGTTAATGCGGCGCTTGTGCTTGTTGAGACGTGACCTGCCATTGTTGTCCTTGGTATCCGAATTGCCAGGGCTCTTGGTTATGTTATTGCTACGAGCTAGCCAGCTGTCTTCGCCCGCGCAGAAGCGGGCCATGAGTGTCGTGAGGGCTGCCATAGATTTCGGCTTTTCCTTTCCTAGGTGCCGAGCAAGCCATTTGTCTCGGATGTTGTGCCTGAAGGCTGCAAGGGCCTCGGCGTCCGGACAATCGACTATTTGATTTTTCTTGGTTAGGAACCGTGTCTAGAATTGCCTGGCTGATTCCTCTGGCTGCTGGATTATGTGGCTTAGGTCATCGGCGTCTGGTGGCCGCACATAAGTGCCCTGGAAGTTGTCCAGGAATGCGGATTCCAGGTCCTCCCAACAACTTATTGACTCTGCTGGCAGGCTATTAAGCCAATGTCGATCTGGTCCTTTAAGATTGAGCGGGAGGTATTTGATGGCATGTAGATCATCACCACGGGCCATGTGGATATGAAGGAGATAATCCTCGATCCATACAACAGGATCTGTTGTGCCATCGTATGATTCGATGTTCACGGGTTTAAAGCCCTCGGGGATTTGATGATCCATTACTTCGTCTGTGAAGCATAGTGGGTGTGCGGTGCCCCTGTATTGGGCTATATCACGATGCAGCTCAGATGAGCTTGGTCTGTTGTATTCGGCCTGGCCGTATTTATCATATCCGGTGTGACGGTTATCATCACGTAATGTGGGGCGCCCACGCGATCCGTAGATCGATCTTTTTTGCCTTGCCTTGTCCTCCAGTATGTTTCGCAGGTCTGTTGCGTTTCTCCATGCTCTGGTACTCTTAGAGCTGCGCCGGGGTGCGACTTGGATTGAGGGCCGGGAGGCCTCTCTGTCGCGACCACGGGGTGGCCGATCGGGCGCATCGTACGCTGGTGATGTAGGTTTAGTTACTTCCTCCTCTAATTGGGGTAGCAGCCTGTGCTTTGGGTAACTCTTGGAGGGGCGTTCGAGTTTATACTCTTCGGCCGCCAGGACTTCCATCCATCTATCGGCTAGAAGGTCTTGGTCAGCTCTAAGCTGCTGCTGTTTTTTCTTGAGCCTGCTTGCCGTGGCCATAAGCCTGCATTTGAAACGCTCTTGTTCGACGGGATCCTCTGGCACGACGAATTCGTCGTCGTCGAGGCTTGCCTCGTCTTCGGAGGGAGGCATATAATTGTCGTCCTCGACCTCTCTGTCGGCCGCTCTCTCATGAGGGCTGGCTCCTTCGTCCTCCTGCGCTGAGTCCTGCTGGAGGGGGATGTCTTCGGTGCTGTCCGGCGTGTTGTTATCTCCGGTGCCGGAATCGCCATTCTTGCGTTGGCGGGATTTAGAGCGGCGCCGCTGATGTCGGTGCTTGGGTTGCTTCTTGGAGGGGTCGTCCTCCGCTTTTTCTTCGCCATCCCCTGCTTTGGGGGTGTCCACCATGTATATGTCGTATGACGAGGTGGCCTTCCAGTGCCCTATAGGTGCTGGTTCTTGGTCGTCTCCTGCATCGGCGTCCATACCGTCGATGTCTTCGGAGTCGAAGTCGAGCATGTCGGTTAGATCGTCGACAGTGGCTACAAAGTGGGTGGTGGGTGGGTTTCGAATTTCTTCGCCGTCCGCATCCCAACCCTGCTGACCATAGTCCGTCCAGGGCTCTCCTGACAAAGAGAGAGACTTTAGGGAGTTCAGGATATCGCCAAAGGGCGAGTGTTGAAAGACGTCCGCGGCGGTGAACTCCATGATCGGAGCCCAATCGGGTTTGATCGGAAGGGGTGCGGAAGATTCGGAGTCCGGAACGGAGTCCGGCACCTTGTTGTCACGGGCCTTGCAAAGGACTAGGCTGGTATTCGGCTCTATCGTCGTAGAGATTGCGGCTCCTGGGGCGGCGTCCAACCGTCCGTCCATGGTTAGCGCAGTCGGCTCCGAGCTAATGGTCAGAGCGGACTCCTGAGTGGCACTCTGGGCGCTGTCCGGAGGCAGAGCTAGATCATGCCCATCGAGACAGTGCGGCACGCTCGGCCGTGGCTCGAATCCATCGAAGATCAAGTCCCTCCGAATGTCGACCGTGTAGTTTAAGCTTCCAAACCTGACCTGATGGCCAGGGGCGTAGCTTTCGATCTGCTCAAGATGGCCAAGCGAGTTGGCCCGCAGTGCGAAGCCGCCGAATACGAAGATCTGTCCGGGGAGAAACGTCTCACCCTGGACCGCGTCGTGGTTGAAGATTGAAGAAGCCATCGGGCCTAAAGGTGACGACACAGAGGAACTCTCAATGAAAGCACCAATGTCGGTGTCAAAACCGGCGGATCTCGGGTAGGGGGTCCCGAACTGTGCGTCTAGGCGGATGGTAACAGGAGACAAGGGACACGATGTTTTTACCCAGGTTCGGGCCCTCTCGGTGGAGGTAAAACCCTACTCCTGCTTGATTAATATTGATGGTATGGTTATTACAAGAGTTGATCTACCACGAGATCAGAGAGGCTAAACCCTAGAAGCTATCGTATGGTATGATTGTTGTTCGTCCTACGGACTAAAACTCTCTGGTTTATATAGACACCGAAGAGGGCTAGGGTTACACAGAGTCGATTACAATGGGAGGAGATCTTCATATCGTATCACCAAGCTTGCCTTCCACGCCAAGGAAAGTCCCTATTCGGACACGGGACGGAGTCTTCAATCTTGTATCTTCAAAGTCCAGGAGTCCGGCCAAAGGTCATAGTCCGGCCATCCGGACACCCCCTAATCCAGGACTCCCTCAGGGACCGAGGAAGGGGAAAGGTGGGTGCGGGCGCGGGTGGAGCCACTGACGGCTGGGTCCCTCTAGGCCATGTGGAGGTGAGGCAGAGAGGGGGTGAGTGGTGCACGAATGAGGAAGGAAAGGAGGGGCGCCGCGCGGGGCTAGCGGGGCCGGCCTGGAGGCCGAGGCCCAGGTGGTTGCTGGTCTACTGCTGGGCTGCATGCCTGCTGCTGCTGCTTTTCTTTTTCCTTTCTTTTCTTTAGACAGAAAAATCAAAGAGAGAAGCACAGGGGGATTGGAGAGGGTTGTGACATATATGAAAATATATCCATGACCCTAGGTTTATGCACGTAATTATTAAAATGGTTTGGAAACTTTTAGAGGAAGAAAATATTCCAAGTTTGAATTAGATTCAAACTTGAGGCATTTTTTACCCCAACCAAACCAAACCCAATTGAGATGAAAATTTGCAGAGAGGTTAAATGTGAGGTGGAAGATTTAAAGGGAGAAGTCGAACATTATTTGAGGCTAAATAATGTTGCTTGCCAAAATAAAGAAAGGAAGAGGTGGTTAGATGAGGGGGAAATATGATGATGCCATGACTTAAGGATGCACTCAAAACACATCAAGAAGCCCACTATGCACAACATAACAGAGCCTAGCAATGACCATGATGCAATATGGGATGACAAGTGCAAATGATGATGACATGACAATGAAATAAGTAAAACAACAAACAAAACAAAAGAGGCCAAAAGATTGAACTCAAATGGAATTGGATGAAGATCAAGGTTGGATATATTGCCAAAATAGGGAAGTTTTACGTCTGGGGTGTTACCGAGAGCTAGCCTTGAAATTTGTTCATGCCCATGGAAACTTTGTGAATCTTAATTACAGAAACTTTTCAACAAAAATAACTATCCCCTTGTACAATTCCATTCCATTATAAAAATAATGTGCCAAGATTTGCCTTTAGGATGATTAGATTGCTTGTTGGTATGTGCGGTGTAAAAACGGAAACTTTGGCTGTAGCGCTGAATTTTCAATTTTTTTACTGGCACGTCAAACATTTGTGAAACTTTTTGCAAACTATTTCTATACAAATTGTTTATGTTTTCCTAAGTTTTTAGAATTTTTGGAGTTACAGAAGTATGCTAGTGTTCAGACTACTACAGACTGTCCTGTTTAAGACATATTTTGTTTTTGATCCATTGTTTTGCTTGTTTTGATAAAACTATCGATTTTATCGGTGGTATAAGCCATGGAGAAGTTATATTACAGTAGCTACAATGCAAAAACAAAATATGAATTGGTTTGCAATAGTACTTAGAGTAGTGATTTGCTTTATTATACTAACGGATCTTACCGAGCTTTCTATTGAGTTTTGTGTGGATGAAGTGATCAAAGATCGAGGAGGTCTCGGTATGAGAAGGAGGAGAGGAAAGATTTCAAGCTTGGGGGTTCCCAAGGCACCCCAAGAAAATATTCAAGGACACTCGAGCGTATAAGCTTGGGGATGCCCCAGAAGGCACCCCATCTTTCTTCAACAAGTATCGGTATGTTTTCTTCTTTGTTTCGTTCATGTGATATGTGTGAATCTTGGAGCGTCTTTTGAGTTTAGTTTTCATTTTCCTTTATGCACCATGCTGGTATGAGATAGTCCATGGTTGATTTATAGAATTCTCATTGCACTTGACTTATATCTTTTGAGTATGACTTTATAGAATGCTTCATGTGCTTCACTTATATCATTTGAAGCTTGGATTGCATGTTTCTCTTCACATAGAAAACCGTTATTTGTAGAATGCTCTTTTGCTTCACTTATATTTATTAGAGCTTGGTCTTTTATAGAAAGAATTAAAACTCTCATGCCTCACTTATATCTATTTAGAGAGTCAACGGGAATTGGTCATTTGCATGGTTAGTCATAAAATCCTACATAAAACTTATGGATCACTGAATATGATATGTTTGATTCCTTGCAATAGTTTTGCGACATAGAGATGGAATATGTGGGAGGTACCAGTAAACGGTTGTGGTTAGTAAGAACATGGGTGTTAAGTTTTGTGATTCCCGAAGCATGCATGTATAGTCTCTTGTTATGCTATGAAGTTGGAGCATGATTTATTATTGATTGTCTTCCTTATGAGTGGCGGTCGGGGAAGAGCGATGGTATTTTCTTACCAATCTATCCCCCTGGGGCATGCGTAGTAGCACTTTGCTTCGAGGGCTATGCAATAAGTATATGAGTTCTTTATGACTAATGTGAGTCCATGGATTATACGCACTCTTACCTTTCCACAATTTGCTAGCCTCTACGGTACCATGCATTGCCCTTTCTCGCCACAAGAGTTGGTGAAAACTTCGCCGATGCATCCAAACCCCGTGATATGGTACGCTCTAACACACATAATCCTTATTATATCTTCCTCTAAATAGCCACCATACCTACCTATTATGGCATTTCCGTAGCCATTCCGAGATATATTGCCATGCAACTTCCACCGCTTCCGTTTTGATGACTTGAGCTTTCATTATAATATTGATTTGCATCATCGTAAGATAGCTAGCATGATATTTACATGGCTTGTCCGTTTTTTGATATCGTTGCTATGCTAGATCATTGCACATCCTGGTACACTGCCAGAGGCATTCATGTAGACTCATACTTTTTTCTACGTATCGAGTTGTAATTTTTATTTCTTTTGAGTTATAAGTAAATAGAAGTGTGATGATCATCATTATTCATTATTAGAGCATGTCCCAGTGAGGAAAGGATGATGGAGACTATGATTCACCCACAAGTCGGGATGAGACTCTGGACAATGAGAGAGAAAAAAAGAAAAAAAGAAGAAAAAGAAAAAGAAGATAGAAGAAAAAAAGAGAGACTATATTTTACCACACTTGTGCTTCAAAGTAGCGCCAAGTTTTTCACATAGAGAGTCTCCTATGTAGTCACTTTTATATACTAGTGAGAAATTTTCATTATAGAACTTGGCTTGTATATTCCAATGGTGGGCTTCCTCAAATGCCCGAGCTCTTCATGAGCAAGCAAGTTGGATGCACACCCACTTAGTTTTCATATTGAGCTTTCATACACTTATAGCTCTTAGTGCATCTATTGCATGGCAATCCCTACTCCTTGCATTAATATCAATTGATGAGCATCTCCATAGCTTGTTGATTAACCACGTTGATGTGACACTTTCTTACTTTTTGTCTTCTCTATATTTACCCCTATCATCATACTCTATTCCACCCATAGTGATATATCCATGGCTTGCGCTCATGTATTGTGTGAGAGTTGAAAAAGTTGAAGCGCGTTAAAAAGTATGAACCAATTGCTCGGCTTGTCATCGGGGTTGTGCATGATAAATACTTTGTGTCAAGAAGACAAAGCATGATAAGATTATATGATTTTGTAGGGATAACTTTCTTTAGCGTTGATTTGAAAGACATGATTGTTTGTTGGGATGCCCGAGTATTGATGTCTTTATGTCAAATTATAGACTATTGCTTTGAATCCCTTGTGTCTTAATATTCATGTCGTGATTAGATATATGACCAAGTTTATGCTAGGTAGCATTCCACAACAATTTTTTTTCTTTTTTATCATTTACTTGCTCGAGGACGAGCAGGAATTAAGCTTGGGGATGCTGATACGTCTCTGTCGTATCTAGAATTTTTGATTGTTTCATGCCAATATTATACAACTTTTACATATTTTTGGCAACAATTTATATGATTTATTGGACTAACCTGTTGATCCAGTGCCAGTTCCTGTTTGTTGCATGTTTTTTTTTCTGGAGAAAATCCATATCAAACAAAGTCCAAACACGATAAAAATATATGGAGAATTATTTTGGAATATATGTGATTTTTTGGAGGTGGAATCAATGCAAATGGGGGCCCACAACCCCCAAGATACATCAGGGCACGCCAGGGGGTGCCAAGTGCACCCAGGTGTCTTATGCCCTCCTCGTAAGGCGGTTGGGGCCCTTCTTATGGTGCAAGAAATATAATTTATGGAAAAAAATCATGTAAAAATTTCAGCGCAATCGGAGTTATGGATCTCCGGGAATTTAAGAAACGGTGAAGGGCCAGATCTGGGGAACGCGGAAGCGAAGAGAATAGAGAGGGAGATCCAATCTCAGAGGGGCTCCCGCACCTACGCCGCCATGGAGGCCATGGACCAGAGGGGGAACCCCCCTCCCATCTAGGGAGGAGGCCAAGTAATAATAAGAAGGAGGGGGCTCTCTCCTCCTTTCTTGCGGTGGTGCCTGAGTGCCGCCGGGGCAAGGATCATGACGGCGATCTACATCAACAATCTTGCTACCGTCAACACCAACTCTCTCCCCCTCTATGCAGTAGTGTTACACCCCTTCTCCCCGCTGTAATCTCTACTTAAACATGGTGCTCAACTCCATATATTATTTCCCAATGATATTTGGCTATCCTATGATGTTTGAGTATATCTGTTTTGTCCTATGGGTTAATCGTGGTCTTGGTTGGTATGATTGTATATTTTATTTATGGTGCTGTCGTACAGTGCCCTCCATATCACGCAAACATGAGGGGTCCCCGCTGTAGAGTGTTGCAATATGTTCATGATTCGCTTATGCATGGTGGGTTGCAAGAGTGACAGAAGCTTAAACCCGAGTAGGTGGGTTGTTGCGTATGGGATAAAGAGGACATGATACTTAATGATATAGTAGTTGAAGATACTTGCTAGAGTTCCAATCATAAGTCCATATGATCCAAGTAGAGAAAGTATGTTAGCTCATGCATCTCCGTCATATAGAATTACAATAATGATTACCGATACTTGTTATTGATTGCCAAGGGACAAATGACTTTCTTGTTGACAAAATCTATCCACTTTTATTACCTTGCAATCTATTCGTAGTTTTATTCTCGCAAAGTACACGTAGTTTTATTCTTGCAAAATAGTTTCATACTTGTTCTAGGTAAAGCAAACGTCAAGTGTCCGTAGAGTTGTATCGGTGGTGAATAGAACTTGAGGGAATATTTGTTCTGCCTTTAGCTCCTCATTGGGTTTGACACTCTTATTTATCGAATAAGGCTACAAGTGATCCCCTATACTTGTGGGTTATCAAAGAGTGTATCATATCACGGGATTTGGATGCACCGGTGAAGTTTGCACCAACTCTCAAGGCGAGAAAGGGCAATGCACAGTACCGAAGAAGCTAGCAATGGTGGAAGGGTGAGAGTGTGTATAATCCATGGACTCAACATTAGTCACAAAGAACTCACATACTTATTGCAAAAGTTTATTAGCCCTCGAAACAAAGTACTACTACGCATGCTCCTAGGGGAGAGGTTGGTAGGATTTAACCATCGCGTGCTCCCAACCTCCACACGGAAGATGATAATCAATAATAAATCATGCTCTAACTTCATCGCATAACGAGAGACCATACGTGCATGCTTCGGGAATCACAAACCTTAACACAAATATTCTACTAATCCATAATTACTCACTAGCATGACTCTAATATCATCATCTTTATATCTCAGAACACCTGCAAGGAATCAAACTTCTCATATATTAAATGATCTTCATGGAAGTTTTTATTATATCCCTCTTGAATACCCATCATATTAGGACTAAACTCATAACCTAAGCAAATTGCCATACAATTTCTAAGACTCTCAAAATAATATAAGTGAAGCATGAGAGTTCATCAATTTCTTCATAATAAAACCACCGCCGTGCTCTAAAAAGATATAAGTGAAGCACTAGAGCGACTACCTAGCTCAAAAGATATAAGTGAAGCACATAGAGTATTCTAATAAATTCACTATTAATGTGTGTCCCTCTCAAAAGGTGTGTACAACAAGGATGATTGTGGAAAACTAAAAAGCAAAGGCTCAGATAATATAAGACACTCCAAGGAAAACACATATCATGTGGTGAATAAAAATGTAGCCTCAAGTAATTTACCGATGGATTGAAGACAAAAGAGGGGATGCCATCCGGGGCATCCCCAAGATTAGATGCTTGGTTGTCCTTGAATATTACCTTGGGGTGCCTTGGGCATCCCCAAGCTTAGGCTTTTGCCACTCCTTATTCCTTAGTCCATCCAAACTTAACCCAAAACTTGAAAACTTCACAACGCAAAACTCAACAAAAAACTCGTGAGATTCGTTAGTGAAACAAAGCAAATAACCACCTTTAGTTACTATTGTAAACTCATTCCAATTTCATATTTGTGTTATATCTACTATATTCTGACTTTTTCATGGTTCATATCCCCCGATACTACCCATAGATTCATCAAAATAAGCAAACAACACGATGAAAACAGAATCTGTCAAAAACAGAACAGTCTGTAGTAATCTGGACTTTAGCCAAACTTCTGTAACTCCAAAAATTCTGAAAAATTAGGACAACGTAGGAAATTTGTACATAAAGCTTGTGTAAAAAATCAGAGTTTTATCATGCTCCAGTGAATTTTAACAATTCTGCTACTTGACAAAAAAGTTTCTATATTTTAGGAAAATCAAATCACTACGGGAAACAGGTAATTTGCCGTTAGGAGGCGTCTTTGCCGTCAGCTTTTCGTCGGGAAGACGGCAACAAGTGGGTTTGCCGTCATCAGTAGACGGCAAAGAAAAACTGACGGTAAAAATACTTTGCCGTCTACGAAAATAAATACAGACGGAAAACAGGTCGCTTTGTCGTCTGCAGCAAAAATCACAGACGGCAAAGAAACTTTGCCGTTTGTATTTGTTTTGGTAGACGGCAAAGACTTTTTACCGTCTGTGTTTTTTAGCAGACGACAAAGTGATCTCTTTGCCGTCTGTATTTATTTTCGCAGACGGCAAAGAAGAAGCACATCACGCGGATCAATCACATGGATTGATGACCTGGCAATATCTCAAACGCACATCCCACGCCATCGGACGCATGCCTCCACCCACCCCACGATGCACGCCTCCACCTACCCCATAACGCACGCACCCCCACGCACGCCCCCACCCATGAGGCCACGACCCTACCTTCTCCACCCATGACTCCCATCTCCTCCCCCGTGCTCCCTCTTCTTTCCAGCCTCCAGCTCCCCGATCGAGCAGTAGCACCCTGCCGGCCATCGCCCTCATCTCTCCTGCTCCCTGCTCCCTTCTCCTCCCCCGAGCTGCCATAGGCTGCAGGGCAACGCCCACCCGCCCAAAAGGCGCCCCAAGCAGCCGAACGCTGATCCCAGCGCTCACCCGTCCCCAAGCAGCTGCACGTCGCGGCCAGTGCCCTCCCGCCCGTCCGTCCGCCGCCGCGCCCAGCATCCTCCGGCCGCCGCCCTCCGGCCCACCCTCTCGGCCGTCCGCCGCCGGGCCCAGCATCCTCCGGCCGCGCTTCGCATCCTCCGGCCGCCGCCTCGCACCACAGCTCTTCCGGTCGTGCACCCGAGCCCGTCCACACTCTGAGCTGATCCTCACCCGCTGGTCATGCTCTCCGCCTCGTGAGCTCCGCCGCCAGAGCAGCCAGGCGCTCCACCTCGTGAGCTCCACGTGTCAAGCACCGCCCATCCCCGACCTCCCTCGCTACCTCGTCGTGGCGTTGGAGCGAGTCAGCTCCCGAGCGCGGCTAGGCCGGAGCGACATGGCTGAGCAGGTCCTGGAGACGGCGCAGCGAGCAGAGCACGACAGAGCAGTGCGGCCGGCGTTGGGGCCAGGCGGCAGGGCGAACAGATCGTTGCAGGGGAGAAGAAGGACCCGATTGATTTTTAGATTTAATCTTTAGGGTTCTTTGTGTTAATTTCCAGGACTATTCTGTAGCTTTAGTTTTTTCGGGTCATGTTTATGTTTACATTATGTACTGACATCACTGTCATGGAATGAAAGCAATAAACATGGCCGGGCCTTTGCCTATTAAAAAAGAAGAAACATGGGCAGTGCACTGCGTGCGTTGACCACATCCCTCGGGAACAACACTGATGTGTTTTTTTATTTGATCCTTTTCTTTGCCATCTGTGTATATGAGGCTCACGACAAAGACAAAAATAGCTGACGGTAAAGATATAGTCCGGCAGACGGCAAAAGTACTTTTCTTTGCCATTTGTGATCTATAAGGATGACGGCGAAGTAGATTTGGCTGACGGCAAAGTCTTTGCCGTCTGTTTGATGAAAAGCAGACGGCAAAGTATTCTTTGCCGACTTATCTTTGCCGTCTGACTTTGCCGTCTGCTTCCTGACGACAAACTCTTTGCCGTCTGGATTTAGGCCTTTGCCGTCTGTGATCCACAGACGGCAAATTACCTGTTTCCTGTAGTGAATCAACTATCACCCAAATCATCCCAAAGGTCTTATTTGGCTCAAAGACTAACTAAAACACTAAAACACAACCATAACAGAAGTATAATTGTATATTTATTAAAAAACAGAAGCAAAACATAAAAATAAATTGGGTTGCCTCCCAACAAGCGCTATTGTTTTACGCCCCTAGCTAGGCATGTTGCATAGATCTAGGTATTGTCATGTTTGGTATTCAATCCATAAGTGGCTCTCATAATAGATTCATATGGCAACTTAATTTTCTTTCTTGGAAAGTGTTCCATACCCTTTCTTAATAGAAATTGAAATATAATGTTTCCTTCTTTCATATCAGTAATTGCACCAATCATTCTAAGGAAAGGACTACCAAGAACAATAGGGCATGTAGGATTGCAATCTATATCAAGCACAATAAAATCTATGGACACATAATTACTATTTGCAACAATAATAACATCATTAATTCTTCCCATAGGTTTCTTAATAGTGGACTCCGCTAAGTGCAAATTTAAAGAACAATCATCAAGTTTATGGAAACCTTGCACATCGCATAATTTTTTTGGAATAGTGGAAACGCTAGCACCAATATCACACAAAGAATTGCACTCATAATCTTTAATATCAATTTTAATAGTGGGTTCTCACTCATCTTAAAGCTTTCTAGGGATTGAAACTTCCAACTCAAGTTTTTCTTCCAAATATTTCATCATAGTATCAACGATATGTTTGGTAAAAGCTTTATTTTGATTATAAGCATGAGGTGAATTAAGCATAGATTGAAATAAGGAAATACAATCAATCAAAGAAAAATTGTCATAATTAAATTCCTTGAAATCCAAAAGAGTGTGCTCATCACTAGTTAAAATTTTGACCTCGCCAATCCCACTTTTAGCAATTTTTTCATGAAGATCTTCATCCTCCAAGTTATTGGGATGCCTTCTAGCTAAAGTTGACTCATCTCCAGTTCCTTATTTATCAAGTTTTATATTAACAAACGAAGATTCAATAGGAGTCAGACCAATCACTTTAAGATCTTCATCATGATTCAAAGATTCTGGTTTAGCAGCCATCTTATTTATTAACATAGTTTGTTTATCAGAAATTTGGCCTACAAATTTTCAATATGAATGAGTTGAGATTTAAGACCAATAACTGAGTTGAGATTTAAGACCAATAACTTCCTTATTAACATCATCGAGCTCTCTATTGATATACTCAATCATATTATTTTGTTCTTTAACTTCGTTCCCAAACAAACTATTATGCCCAAATTGTAAAGACTTGAAGCTTTTTGCATTATTTTTAGTTCCTTGCAACTTTCTGTCGTAAAGATCAAGGCTTTTAGATTGAGACATGGTGAAAAGCAAGCAATCTAGCACACAAGCAAGGAAAAATCAAATGAAAAGACGGATGAAAAGAAGGCAAATAAAAAGGCAAATATTTTTGTTTTTTCCGAGTTGGGGTGATGAAAACGAGAGGCAAATGGCGAATGATGTAATGCAAGAGATGAGAGTTTATGATAGGTGATGACCCACAAGTATAGGGGATCAATCATAGTCCTTTTGATAAGTAAGAGTGTCGAACCCAAGGAGGAGCAGAAGGAAATGACAAGTGGTTTTCAACAAGGTATTTTCTGCAAGCACTGAAATAGTCGGTAACAGGTAGTTTTATAGCAACATAATTTGTAATGGACAAGTAACGGTAACGGTAAATAAAGTGCAGCAAGGTAGCCCAATCCTTTTGTGGCAAAGGGACATGCCAAGACGGTCTCTTACAACAAGCAAAGCGTTCTTGAGGGCACACGGGAATTTCATCTAGTCACTTTCATCATGTTGGTTTGATTTGCGTTCGCTACATTGATAGTTTGATATGTGGGTGGACCAGTGCTTGGGTGTTGTTCTTTTTTGAACAAACCTCCCACTTATGATTAACCCCCTAGCAAGCATCCGCGACTACGAGAAAAGTATTAAGATAAAATCTAACCATAACATTAAACATTTGGATCCAAATCCGCCCCTTACAAAGTAGCGCATAAACTAGGATTTAAGATTCTGTCACTCTAGCAACCCATCATTTAATAACTACTCCATAATGCATTCCCTTAGGCCCAAAGATGGTGAAGTGCCATGTAGTTGACATTCAAATGACACCACTAAGGGAATCACAACATACATATCATCAAAATATCGAACACATATCAAGTTCACATGATTACTTGCAATATGACTTCTCCCGTGACCTCAAGAACAAAAATAACTACTCACAAATGATATTCATGCTTAGGATCATAGGGGTATTAAATAGCATAATGGATCTGAACATATAATCTTCCACCAAATAAACCATATAGTAATCAACTACAAGATGTAATCAACACTACTAGTCACCCACAGGTACCAATCTGAGGTTTTGGTACAAAGATTTAACACAAGAGATGAACTAGGGTTTGAGAGGAGATGGTGTTGTTGAAGTTGTTGATGGAGATTGCCCTCCCAAAGATGAGAGGGTTTTGGTGATGACGATGGCTTCGATTTCCCTCTTTGGGAGGGAAGTTCCCCCGGCGGAATTGCTCCACCGGCGGGCAAAAGTGCTCCTGCCCAAGTTCCGCCTCGAGACGGCGGCACTTCATCCCGAAACGCCTCTCCTTATTTTTTCTAGATCAAAATGACTTATATACCAGAAGATGGGCACTGGAGGTGGGCCGGGCTGGCCACAACCCACCAAGCCACACCTGGGGGGACTGGCGCACCCTGATGTCTTATGCTCACTAGGTGCCCCCCTCCGGTAGTTATTTTCTCCAGTATTTTTCATATATTCCAAAATAATTCTCCGTAAATTTTCAGCTTATTTGGAGATGTGCAGAATAGGTGGCTTGAAGTAGCTTTTTCGGGTCCAGAATTCCAGCTACCGATATTCTCCCTCTTTGTGTAAACCTTGCATATTATGAGAGAAAAGACATTAGAATTACTCCATAAAGCATTATTATGCATAAAAACATTATGAATAACAGTAGGAAAACATCATGCAAAATAGACGTAACAACTCCCCCAAGCTTAGACCTCGCTTGTCCTCAAGCGAAAAAACGACATTGAAAAACATGCCCACATGCTTAGAGAGAGAGGTGTCGATAAAAATGAAATATGGACATAGTAGCATCATGCCTGTTATTATAACATCAACAAACATTATCATAAAACTTTATCACATAACTTTATCATGTAACTTCTCATGAGCACGTAACAATTCATCACAACATCAAAGTAAAAGCATAAACTCTACTGAAAACCAACAAACTATATTCTTAGTCAACTTTGCAACTACAATTCATAATATTTTTAGGAAGGGTCTCATATCGGAGCCTTTTGGCAAGTTCACATACTCAACCATCATTTAATCTTCTATGATTGCTAACACTCACCGCATACCCATGAGCAAAAAGTTTCAACCGGGCACATAGAAAGATAGGAGCTTATAGTTTTGCCTCCCAACTTATTCACCTCAAGGGTGTTGTGAACAATAATAACTCATGCTCACTCATATCCAACTGGATATATGTTCCTAGATCTTTCCACACCACATGATGCTTGCAAAAGGAGAAAATAAAAAGGAATAGGGAAGAATAATTTGACACTTGCATAAAATATAAATACATAAAGTAAAAGATAGGCCCTTCGTAGAGGGAAGCAGAGGTTGTCATGCGCTTTTTGGTTTGCATGCTCAATATCTTAATGCAAAAGAATGTCATGTTATATTGCCCCTTATGATAGCAACCTTTATTATGCAGTTCGTTTCTTTTATTACTTTGCCATCACAAGTCCGTACAATGTTTCTCTTGCATTAAATGATCAAACACATTTAGAAACAATTCTTATTGCCTTATTGCACCGATGATAACTTACTTGAAGGATCTTACTCAATCCATAGGTAGGTATGGTGGACTGTCAAAACAAGATTTTTGTTCAAGGGTTTTTGAATGCACAAGTAGTACTTCTACTTAGTGCGGATTTTTGGCTGGCAAAGATATTGAGCAAGCACCACATGTTGAAGGATCTATGACAATATAACTTCTATGTGAATATGAACAAACATAAATCATTACGTTGTACTTGTCCAATGTCAACAATTTTGCATATAATATTTGATGGGGCTCACAATCATAAAATATGTCCAAGATAGTGTATTTGCATGTGAATCTTCTCTTCCCTTATTAATTCTTTCATGAATTGTGTGATTTATCAATGCTATGTTTGTCAACTTTCAACAAATTTTACCACTTGTACTTCTCCTTATGTGATGTCATTACTTACCATAAGATTAGCATATGTCTTTTTCATTATTTTATTTTATTTGATTGAAAACATAAAAGTAAAGAAGCAAAACTCAAACTAAACTTTATTATATAAATCTCACTCAATTACATAGATAGATCACGAAACTAAGACTTGGAAATAAACCATGCTAAACTTTATTTAACTAATTCAAGAGATAACTAAAGATCGAACTAACATAAGTAAAGGCAATAAAACTGATGGTGATACGATACCGGGGCATCTCCCCCAAGCTTGGCAAAAGCCAAGGGGAGTGCCCTTACCCATGTACTCAAGTATCCTTTGGTGGTGAAGATGATGATGGGGGTGGAGTAGTAAGCTTATCCAGCTTGCGTCGGAGGCTAAAATTATCATCCCTCAGATCCTCATTTTCCAGTTCGAGCCTTAATATCTTCTTGCATAGTGCTGGCTTGCTTTCCTGCAGGAAACAAGGAGCGATAGATTCGGTTTTAATTTTGTTCGCTCTGTTGGGGAGATTTGGCTTCTTGAGCTTCGTGTGAAGATCTCCAGGTTGATGTAGTGGAGCTTCATCTTCATCTCAGGATGCATCCTCCATCTCCTGCGGATCGGTTTCCTCCTCCTCATCCGTGAAACACACATAAGGGAAGGTAGACATTTGGATCTAGAGGATGGTAAGAAACAGGGCTCTCTCCCTCTGAATCTTGAGATGGCATATTTTCAGATCTATCACGAAAACAACACGAAGCAAGAATAGAAGATTTCTCTGTGATGCGGTGGTCAATATGTCTGATGGGTATATATAGTTTTTTTTATCTTGGGAAACAAGCAATACGAAAGGAAAACGGGGCCGAGAAGGTTCCCGAGGGAGGCACAACCCACCAGGGCACGCCAGGCAGGGCAGGCACACCTTGGTGTATTGTGCTCACCTTGGTTGCCTTCCTGGTTGTTTCTTATTTTCCTAATTTTTGCTATTTTCCAAAACTGACAGAAAATATTTTTGCGGATTTTTCGGAGTTCGTTTACTTACCGTATCATGTACCTCCTCTTTTTTAGGTTCTAGAGCATTCTGGAAGGTTTATTTGATGTCTTCCTCTGGTGTCATGGTTTGGATAATATTAGTTTCAACATAAATGGGCATACCTAAGATATAGTGTTTAATTCTTTGCCCATTGACCACCTTTGGACTAGTGCCTTCGGCATTATTGATCTTAATGGCTCCAGAATGATAAACCTCTTCGATAGCATAAGGTCCTTCCCATTTGGAAAGAAGTTTTCCTGCAAAGAATCTAAAAGAATCTAAAACGAGAGTTGTACAAAAGAACATATTAACAAACTTTGAATTCCCGCTTTTGGATTCTTTTGTCGTGCCACCTTTTAACTTTTTCTTTATATAGTTTGGCATTTTCATAAGCTTGGGTTCTCGATTCATCTAGTGAGCTAATATCAAATAACCTCTTTTCACCGGCAAGTTTGGAATCATAGTTGAGTTCTGCTACATATTGAGCTTGCATTGGTTTTCCTTGAAGAGGAAAGGGTGATGCAGCAAAGTAGCGTAAGTATTTCCCTCAGTTTTTGAGAACCAAGGTATCAATCCAGTAGGAGGCTCCTCAAAAGTCCGACACACCAACACAAACAAACAAGAACCTCGCAACCAACGCAATAAAGGGGTTGTCAATCCCTTCACGGACACTTGCGAAAGTAAGATCTGATAGAGATAATATGATAAGATAAATATATTTTTGGTATTTTATGATATAGATTGGAAAAGTAAAGATGCAAATAAAAGTAGATGGTAAACTTATATGATAAAAGATAGACCCGGGGGCCATAGGTTTCACTAGTGGCTTCTCTCAAGATAGCATAAGTATTACGGTGGGTGAACAAATTACTGTCGAGCAGTTGATAGAAAAGCGAATAATTATGAGATTATCTAGGCATGATCTTGTATATAGGCATCACGTCCGTGACAAGTAGACCGACTCCTGCTTGCATCTACTACTATTACTCCACAAATCGACCGCTATCCAGCATGCATCTAGACTATTAAGTTCATAAGAACAGAGTAACGCATTAAGAAAGATGACATGATGTAGAGGGATAAACTCATGCAATATGATATAAACCCCATCTTTTTATCCTCGGTGGGAACAATACAATACGTGCCTTGCTGCCCCTGCTGTCACTGGGAAAGGACACCGCAAGATTGAACCCAAAGCTAAGCACTTCTCCCATTGCAAGAAAGATTAATCTAGTAGGCCAAACCAAACTAATAATTCGAAGAGACTTGCAAAGATAACTTAATCACACATAAAAGAATTCAGAGGAGATTCAAATATTTCTCATAGATAAACTTGATCATAAACCCACAATTCATCGGATCTCGACAAACACACCACAAAAAGAGTTACACTGAATAGATCTCCAAGAAGATCGAGGAGAACTTTGTATTGAGATTCAAAGAGAGAAAAGAAGCCATCTAGCTAATAACTATGGACCCGAAGGTTTGTGGTAAACTACTCACAACTCATCGGAGAGGCCTTGAAGATGATGTACAGGCCCTCCATGGTCGATTCCCCCTCCGGCAGAGTGCCAGCGAAGGCTCCAAGATGGGATCTCACGGATACAAAAGGTTGTGGCGGTGGAAATAGTTTTTCGTGGTGCTCCTGGATATTTTCAGGGTACATGGGTATATATAGGAGGAAGAAGTAGGTCGGTGGACGCTCGTGGGGCCCACGAGGGTGGGGGTGCGCCCACCTGTAGGGGGCGCACCGGGCACCCTCGTGGCCGCCTCCTCTGTTGCTTGACGTCCACTCCAAGTCCCCTGGATCACGTTTGTTCCAAAAAGATCGCTCCCGAAGGTTTCATTCCGTTTGGACTCCGTTTGATATTCCTTTTCTTCGAAACACTGAAATAGGCAAAAAAACAACAATTCGGGTTGGGCCTCCGGTTAGTAGGTTAATGCCAAAAATGATATATAAGTGTAAAGTAGAGCCCATAAACATCCAAAATGGGTAATATAATAGAATGGAACAATAAAAAATTATAGATACGTTGGAGACGTATCAAGCATCCCCAAGCTTAATTCCTGCTCGTCCTTGAGTAGGTAAATGATAAAAATAGAATTTTTGATGTGGAATGCTAGCTAGCATAATTCTCAATGTAATTTTCTTTATTGTGGCATTAATGTTCAGATCCAAATGATTCAAAATAAAAGTTCATATTGACATAAGAAATAGTAATACTTCAAGCATACTAACTAAGCAATCATGTCTTCTCAAAATGACAAGGCTAAAGAAAGTTCATCCCTACAAAATCATATAGTTTGGTCATGCTTCCATTTTCGCCACACAAGAATGCTCTCATCTTGCACACCCCTGATTTCAAGCCAAGCAATTGTTTCATACTTTAGTAATCTCAAACTTTTTTCAACTTTCATGCAATACATGAGCGTGAGCCATGGATATAGCACTATGGGTGGAATAGAATATGATGATGGAGGTTGTGTGGAGAAGACAAAAAGGAAGAAAGTCTCACATTGATGAGGATAATCAACGGGCTATGGAGATTCCCATCAATTGATGTCAATATGAGGAGTAGGGATTGCCATGCAACAGATGCACTAGAGCTATAAATGTATGAAATCTCAACAAAAGAAACTAAGTGGGCGTGCATCTGCTACCTCTTGAGCACTGCGTTGAATTTCCCCAAAGAGGAGAGGATGATGCAGTAAAGTAGCGTAAGTATTTCCATTAGTTTTTGAGAACCAAGATATCAATCCAGTAGGAGACCACGCACAAGTCCCTCGCACCTACACAAAACGATAGCTACTCGCAACCAACGCGATTAGGGGTTGTCAATCCCTTCACGGTCACTTACGAGGGTGATATCTAATAGAGATGATAAATAATATTTTTGGTATTTTTGATAGATAGATGCAAAGTGAAAATTAAAAAGCAAAGTAAAAACAAAGAAAATAATAAAGTGATAGAGATTGGTATGATGAGAATAGACCCGGGGGCCATAGGTTTCACTAGTGGCTTCTCTCAAGAGCATAAGTATTCTACGGTGGGTGAACAAATTACTGTTGAGCAATTGACAGAATTGAGCATAGTTATGAGCATATCTAGGTAATGATCATGTATATAGGCATCACGTCTAAGTCAAGTAGATCGAAACGATTCTGCATCTACTACTATTACTCCACTCATCGACCGCTATCCAGCATGCATCTAGAGTATTAAGTTAAAAACAGAGTAACGCCTTAAGCCAGATGACATGATGTAGAGGGATAAACTCATGCAATATGATAAAAAAAATCATCTTGTTATCCTCGATGGCAACAATACAATACGTGCCTTGCAACCCTTTCTGTCACTGGGTAAGGACACCGCAAGATTGAACCCAAAGCTAAGCACTTCTCCCATTGCAAGAACTACCAATCTAGTTGGCCAAACCAAAAAGGATAATTCGAAGAGACTTGCAAAGATAACTCAATCATACATAAAAGAATTCAGAGAAGATTCAAATATTTTCCATAGATAATACTGGATCATAAACCCACAATTCATCGGTCTCAACAAACACACCGCAAAAAGAAGATTACATCGAACAGTTCTCCCAAGAGAGGGGGGGGGGCATTGTATTGAGATCCAAAAAGAGAGAAGAAGCCATCTAGCTACTAGTTGTGGACCCGAAGGTCTGAAGTAAACTACTCACACTTCATCGGAGGGGCTATGGTGTTCATGTAGAAGCCCTCCATGGTAGATGCCCCCTCTGGCGGAGCTCCGGAACAGGCCCCAAGATGGGATCTCGTGGACACAGAAAGTTGCGGTGGTGGAATTAGGTTTTTGGCTCCGTTTTTGATCTGTCGGGGATACGTAGGTATATATAGGAGGAAGGAGTACGTCGGTGGAGCAGCAGGGGCCCACGAGGTAGGGGGCGCGCCCAGGGGGTGCCCTCCACCCTCGTGACCGCCTCTTTTGTTCCTTGGAGCAAGGTCCAAGTCTCCTGGATCATGTTCGGTGAGAAAATCATGTTCCCGAAGGTTTCATTCCGTTTGGACTCCGTTTTATATTCCGTTTCTTCGAAATACTAAAATAGGCAAAAAACAACAATTCCGGGCTGGGCCTCCGGTTAATAGGTTAGTCCCAAAAATAATACAAAAGTGGAAAATAAAGCCCAATATAGTCCAAAACAGTAGATAAAGTAGCATGGAGCAATCAAAAATTATAGATACGTTGGAGACGTATCAGGCATCCCCAAGCTTAATTCCTGCTCGTCCTTGAGTAGGTAAATGATAAAAAGGAATTTTTGATGCGGAGTGATACTTTGGCATAATTTCAATGTAAATCTTCTTAATTGTGATATGAATATTCAGATCCGAAAGATTCAAGACAAAAGTTCATATTGACACAAAAATAATAATACTTCAAGCATACTAATCAAAGCAATCATGTCTTCTCAAAATAACATGGCAAAAGAAAGTTCATCCCTACAAAATCATATAGTTAGGCTATGCTTCATTTTCGTCACACAAAGATGTTCCCAACTTCTATACCCCCGATGACAAGCCAAGCAATTGTTTCATACTTAAATAATCTCAAACTTTTTCAACCTTCACGCAATACATGAGCATGAGCCATGGATATAGCACTATGGGTGGAATAGAATATGATGATGGGGATTGTGTGGAGAAGACAAAAAAGGAGAAAGTCTCACATTGACGAGGATAATCAACGGGCTATGGAGATGCCCATCAATTGATGTCAACATGAGGAGTAGGGATTGCCATGCAATGGATGCTCTAGAGCTATGAATGCTCAACAAAAGAAAACTAGTGGGTGTGCAACCAACTTGCTTGCTCATGAAGACCTAGGGCATTTGAGGAAGCCCATCGTAGGAATATACAAGCCAAGTTCTATAATGAAAAATTCCCACTAGTATAAAAAGACAACTTATGAGACTCACTACATGAAGAACAAGGTGCTACTTTGAAGCAGAATATATGAGACTCACTACATGAAGAACAAGGTGCTACTTTGAAGCACAAGTGCGGAAAAGAGATAGTAGCATTGCCCTTTTTTCTTTTATTTTCTTTTCTTTTTCCTTTTTTTGGGCCTTTCCTTTTTTTTGGCCTTTCTTCTTTTTTTTTCTTTTTTTTCTTTGGGCAATGCTCTAATAATGATGATCATCACACTTCTATTGATTACAACATATGGATTACAACTCAAAACTTAGAACAAGATATGACTCTATATGAATGCCTCCGGCGGTGTACCGGGATGGTGCAATGAATCAAGAGTGACATGTATGAAAAATAATGCATGGTGGCTTTGCCACAAATACGATGTCAACTACATGATCATGCAATGGAAATATGACAAAAGTAATGTATGTCATGATGATGATGGTGGAAGTTCCATGGCAATATATCTCGGAATGGCTATGGAAATGCCATAATAGGTAGGTATGGTGACTGTTTTGAGGAAGATATAAGGAGGTTTGTGTGTGATAGAGCATATCGTATCACGGGGTTTGGATGCACCGACGAAGTTTGCACCAACTCTCAGGGTGAGAAAGGGCAATGCACGGTACTGAAGAGGCTAGCAAAGGCGGAAAGGTGAGAGTGCATATAATCCATGGACTCAACATTAGTCAAGAGAACTCATATACTTATTGCAAAAATTTAGAAGTCATCAAAAATCAAGTACTACGCGCATGCTCCTAGGGGGATAGATTGGTAGTAAAAGACCATCGCTCGTCCCCGACCGCCACTCATAAGGATGCACAAGCCAGGTACACTTCATGTTTCAAATTTGTTACACAACTTTAACCATACGTGCATGCTACGGGACTTGCAAACTTCAACACAAGCATTTCTCAAATTCATAATCACCCAACTAACACGACTTTGATATTATCACCTCCATATCTCAAAACAATTATCAAGCATCAAACTTATCTTAGTATTCAATTCACTCAAAAGAAAGTTTCACATATCTTGAATACCAAGTATATTAACATTAAGCAAATTACCATGCTATTAACGACTCTCAAAATAATCTAAGTGAAGCATGAGAGATCAATAGTTTCTTTAAAACAAATCCACCACCGTGCTCTAAAAGATATAAGTGAAGCACTAGAGCAAAAATTATCACGCTCAAAAGATATAAGTGAAGCTCTATGAGCAAAACTATCAAGCTCAAAAGATATAAGTGAAGCACATAGAGTATTCTAAAAAATTCCAAATCATGTATGGCTCTCTCAAAAGGTGTGTACAGTAAGGATGATTGTGGTAAACTAACAAGCAAAGACACAAATAATACAAGATGCTCCAAGCAACACACATAACATGTGGTGAATAAAAATATAGCTCCAAGTAAATTACCGATGGAAGTGGACGAAAGAGGGGATGCCTTCCGGGGCATCCCCAAGCTTTGACTTTTTGGTGTCCTTGGATTATCTTGGGGGTTCCATGGGCATCCCCAAGCTTAGGCTCTTGCCACTCCTTGTTCCATAATCCATCAAAAGAATTCACCCAAAACTTGAAAACTTCACAACACAAAACTCAACAGAAATCTTGTGAGCTCCGTTAGAGAAAGAAAACAAAAGACTGCTTCAAGGTACTGTAATTAACTCATTCTTTATTTATATTGGTGTTAAACCTACTGTATTCCAACTTCTATATGGATTATAAACTATTTTACTAGCCATAGATTCATCAAAATAAGCAAACAACACACGTTGTTGGTGTACTAGAATAGGGGTACCCTAGTACCCCGAACTTGTGCACGGGCAGTTGCAGCACCCCGCGGCAAGGCTTGCCGGGCGAATGCCAAGATCCTCCATGGTTCCCTTGGAGCCATTCAAGAACAAAGTATTTAAGCTCAGGCGACAAGGCCCCGGCAAGAGGAGCTTGCCGGGAAGGCCAACCGAGGCACTCCAAGGAACTTGCCGCGACACGCCACGCGCTCCGGCAAGGCAACAAGGCCCTGGCAAGAGGAGTTTGCCGGGAAGACCAACCAAGGTACCTCGAGGCCCGGAGAGCGACAAGCTTCCGGACCCGACAAGATAACAGCAGCGGCAAGGCGCTTGCCGCGGCAGGCGGCTACTCTGTGCCCACGCTCCAGCGCATCCACCAACGTGTCGCTCTGGGGGCCTCTCCAGGCGCGCGTGGCGGGAAGCTGTGCAGCCAGCGGTGCGCAGTGCCATGCGAAGCTGACAGGATCGCCATCGTGGCGAACGGTGGCGCCCCTAACAGTCCTTTTCTGCACTGTTTGGGCGACCCAGATGGGCATTTAATGCCCTTGTCCCCTGCCGTCAGGGTTAGGTAGGGTACACTGTACAAGCAACTGTACCAACCACCTCACTTTTTACATTTGTACCCTCCTCTGCGTTGCCACCTGTCGGTGACCCCTTTAGCGTATAAAAGGAGGCCCATGCACAACGTAGAGGAGGTTCGGACAGTTCGCTTCGATTCATTCGTAGCCCAGAAAACACTACGCTCTCTCTCTAGAGCAAGAACACAAGATAATACAACCAGACAAGCAGCAGTAGGAGTGTTATCTCTCCGGAGAGCTCCGAAGCTGGGTAAAACTGCTCGTGTGCTTCGCCTCGATCCGCTCTTCGTGCGACCTCCACCCCCCGCCCAACCGAAAGGGGCCCGGTCCACCGGCCCCATAGGTGTTCGTGGATCAGTTTCCCCGACATCTTTGGCGCGCCAGGTAGGGGGTGTTGAGATTGTGTGAATCCGATCCGGCGTTCACGCGAGCTAGATCTTCATTCCCTTCATCAACATGCCACCGAAGAAGAAGACTTCGGTGGCAGCCGCTCCGTCCACGTCACTTCCGCCACCGTTGGATCAAACGGGTGGTGGAATGGACGCCGGCGGAAGAATGGACGTCGACGAAGAAGCTCATGATGCTGCCAGGTCAAGGACAAGGCTGCACAAACCTCGGCGACTGTACATGTCCCGCACCACTCTCAAGAGGCGCAAGACCAACAGCGTCATGGCACTTGCAGTGCCATACGCATGATAGGCCAAGACCAAACTGGTGGATCTCAGGGCGCTCAAGACCAGCATGCACGCCAGCGTGCTGGCACGAGCGGGGCACGGTCGCCTGGACGGGATACTGCTCCTTCTAACATAGTTAGAAGTTCGAGCACGTCCCGCTCCTCGCGCCGTCCGCCACTGCCACCCACCACTCCAGCAGAAGCTTTGGCACGAGCTCAACTTCTCCTAGATTACCCTCCGACATCGGACAAGATCGACGAATGGAGGGCCACCATTCAGAGTCTCATCGACTACGCCAACGACGACACTCCACGGCGGCCGAGCGCGTCGCCGCCGCGGCAGGGTTGCTGGACGCGAGCCGGTGGCGACGAAACGGGCGGAGGTGCAACTACCATGCAATCACCGCCCCGAAGGCCATGATCACCGACTCGCCGGATCCACCTCGACAGCGACTCCACTGCATCGTCGGATCCACGAGCTCGTCGCAATCAGCGCCAAGTTCTTCATGATCGACAACAAGAAGACGCTCGAACCCGCATCGAGCGCCGAAGAGAAGCGCGACGTCAATCCGACAAGCGCGCTGGGCCCTCTGTTGACATGCATGCGCCAGGGGAACCAGGCGATCTGCCGTACGCGGTAGGTTGCCCTGCGTTCACTCGTGAGCTGCGGCAAGTCCAGTGGCCCAGCACAAAGAACTTCAAGCCAGACGTACCGGAGAAGTACGACGGCAAGACGCATCCGTCGGAGTTCCTCAGCATCTACACCATTGCGGTGCAGGCTGCCGGGGGACGAGATGACAAGATCCTTGCCAACTACTTCCCGCTAGTGCTCAAGCCCAACGTCAGATGCTGGCTCATGCTCTTGCCGGACAACTCCATATCCTCTTCGGCTGACATGTGCCATCAATTTGTCGGTGCCTTCACAGGCGGATACAAGCCTCATGGCCAGGAGAGTGATCTTCATCTGCTCGCCCAGAAGGAAGGAGAGCCCCTGCGCAAGTACATTCAGAGATTCAGCAGTGTGCAGCACAACATCCCAGACGTCCACCCCGCCGCAGTGATCAGCGCGTTCCATCAGAACGTGTGAAACCGCAGGATGCGGGAGGAAATGGCGATGTGCAAGATCAGGGACGTCAGTGAGTTATATGCACTGGCCGACAAGTGTGCACGTGCTGAGGAAGGGAGGAGACTCCCCGGAGAAAATATAGGAGCGGGAGGATCTGACAGTGAAGATGCTGCCCCGACAAGGAAAAACCGGCGGCGGAACAACAGAAGGAGGAAAGGCAAAGAAGTGCTAGTTGTTGAGCAGTCCGGCAATGGTGGCGGCGCCAAGGAAGCCAAAGCTGGTGACTCCGGCAAGGAGGTTGCCGCGGGGGTGGCGGTCGCCGACAAGCAGGACGGCACCAACAAGCAGTATTGCAAGATCCACCGCACCAAGGGCCATGATCTCCAGAACTGTAAGAAAGTCGAACAGCTTGTTGAGCAACAGAAAGCTGAATATGAGCGGCGCGACAAGGAGAAGGCCCAGGAAGGAGCTGGTGGATCCGGCAAGAAACGTCCCGGCCGAGGAGGACGCCGCGGCAAGGCCAAGCAGCGGCAAGGAGACAGACCTCCTCGCGGCAGCGACAAGGATGAAGATGACGACGACAATGCAGACATGGATGATGAGGAGACTGATGAGCAGGAGTTCCAGAAAGCCACAGAGGTCCTGTGCGTTGACGGTGGTGCTTCTCTGCATGCCTCGCACCGCCAGCTCAAGCAGTGGGTGCGGGAAGTTAATGCAGCAGAACCACCCGTCGAGTCACGCAAGCCTCTGAAATGGTCCGGCACGCCTATCATCTTTGACATTCAGGACCACCCTGATCGCATAACTGCGGTCGGGTGCTTGCCGATGCTGGTTTCACCAACAATCCGCAACCTCAAGGTCACTAAGATGCTAGTTGACGGCGGGGCCGGCTTGAACCTGATCTCCTCCACGGTGCTCCAGAAACTCCAGATCCCTGACAGTGAGCTCGAAGAGACCGATACATTTCAAGGAATCAACCCGGGAAGGAGCAAGCCGAATGGAAAGATCACGTTGCCGGTAACATTTGGCAGCGAGCTGAACTTCAGGACTGAGAGGGTACGTTCGACGTTGCCGACTTTCCATTACCTTACAATGGAATACTTGGCCGTCCGGCACTCGCCAAGTTCATGGCAGCCTCTCACTATGCGTACAACGTACTGAAAATGCCAGGCCCGATAAGTGTCATCTCTGTCCCTGGCGACAAGAAGGATGCTCTTATGTGTGCCGACAAGATCTACCCGGAAGCAGCAGCCGTAGCAGAACGCAGGACACTTGCCGCTGAAGCTCCCGGGGGGAAGAAGAAGACCAAGTCCGGCAAGAGCTCTGATGCCCACTCCGGCAAGCGCACCTCTTCGGAGTGCTGCGCTACCATCGAGGACGCACCATCGAGCTCCACCGGCAAGTGTAAGAAGGCAATGGCAGCTCCACCTGAGACCAAGAAGGTGTCCGCCAAGGAGGACGGCACTGGTGGTACCTTCACCATCAGCGCTACTCTTGACCCCAAATAGGAAAGCGCGCTCGTTGCTTTCCTGCGGGCGAATGTCGACGTGTTTGCGTGGCAACCGTCTGATATCCCCGGTGTTCCCAGGAAAGTAATTGAGCACCACCTTGTCGTATGTCCTCGTGCACGGCCCGTCAAGCAGAAAGTCAGGAAGCAGGCAGTGGAGCACCAAGAATTCATCGTAGAAGAAATCAAGAAGTTGGAAGCAGCAGGCCTTGTCAGAGGAGTGCTCCATCCCACGTGGTTGGCCAATCCTGTTGTCGTGCGCAAGGCTAACGGGAAATGGAGGCTTTGTATTGATTTCACCGATGATATCATCAGATCTTCATGGCAGAAGAGGATGAAGAGAAAACCGCATTTATCACCCCATGTGGCACGTACTGCTTCGTACGGATGCCTTTCGGTTTGAAGAATGCTGGTTCAACATTCGCAAGGGTAGTCCACCACGCTTTTGAGCCACAGATGCACAGAAATGTGGAAGCCTACATGGATGACATAGTGGTCAAGAGCAAGATCAGGGCGACCCTAATTCAAGACTTAGACGAGACATTTGCAAATCTGCGCAGGATCAACCTCAAGCTTAACCCCGAGAAGTGCGTGTTTGGGGTCCCCTCCGGCAAGCTTCTCGGGTTCTTCGTGTCTCAGCGGGGAATTGAAGCCAATCCCGACAAGATCAAGGCCATTGAGCAGATCGAAGCACCAAAGCGCGTCAAGGATGTACGAAGGCTTGCCGGTTGCGTGGCTGCTCTCAGCAGGTTTATCTCTAGATCTGCTGAGCGCGCCCTGCCATTTTTCAAAATTTTGAAAAAGGCAGGTCCAGTAAAATGGACTCCGGAAGCGGAGGCTGCGCTGCAGGACTTGAAGAGATACCTGTCCTCCACTCCAACACTTGTCGCACCTAAGCCGCAAGAGAAGTTGCTGCTGTATATAGCGGCAACCAATCAAGTGGTTAGTGCTGCGTTAGTGGCGGAGAGGGAGGCAGATGATGAGCCAGCAACCACGGCAGATCCATCCAGCGACAAGCAGGGGGCTTCGCCGACAAGCTCTGGTCCCGACAAACATGGGTTTGCGCAGGAGCATGATAAGATGCCGAAGAGAATGGTGCAGCGCCCAGTTTACTTTGTCAGTTCTCTTCTGCAGGGGGCTAGATCAAGGTACTCTGGTGTGCAGAAGTTGCTTTTCGGCCTCCTCATGGCCTCGAGAAAGCTGCGCCATTACTTCCAAGCACATGAGATCACAGTCGTCACTCGCTTTCCGCTGAAGAGGATACTGCAAAATCCAGAAGCAACAGGCAGGATTGTCGAGTGGGCGCTGGAACTGTCAAGCTTTGGCCTCAAGTTTGAGAGCACTTCAACTATCCAAAGCAGAGCATTGGCAGAGTTCATAGCAGAGTGGACGCCAACCCCAGATGAAGAAATTCCAGAGACGAGCATCCCCGTCAAAGAGGCAAGCAAAGAGTGGCTGATGTACTTTGATGGTGCCTTCTCGCTGTAAGGCACTGGTGCAGGCGTGCTGCTTGTCGCACCCACCGGAGAGCACCTCAAGTACGTAGTCCAGATGCACTTTCCCAAGGAGCAAGCAACCAACAATACCGCAGAGTATGAAGGATTGCTTGCTGGCCTCAGAATCGCAGCAGACCTTGGGATCAAGAAGCTCATTGTCAGGGGTGACTCACAGCTTGTCGTCCGACAAGTGAACAAGAACTACCAGAGTCCGTTGATGGTAGCATATGTTGATGAAGTGAGGAAGCTAGAAGAGCACTTTGACGGCCTACAAATGGAGCATATCCCAAGAGCTCAGAATGACATTGCTGATGGCCTGTCAAAGTGCGCCGCACTAAAGTTACCTGTGGAACCAGGGATCTTTGTGCTTAAGTTGACTCAACCATCCGTAACACCATCAACTGGACAAAGCAAGAAGAGGAAGTTGGTTTCTGGTGACTACTTTCCGGCAGAGCTCCCCGAAGCCGCCGCCAAGAAAGTCCCCAAGATCAACACCAAGAAGGCTGAGGGGCAGTCTGCTCCGGCAAGCCTTATTGTTTGTTCCGTTGAAGCAGATGCTCCTGACAAGTTTTGCTCCGGCAAGCTTGCCAGGGAACATCAAGCTCCGGCAGGACCGCAAGTCCTTGCCGTGGAAGCGGATGTTCCCGCAGCAGCAGATGTGCCTTTAGTCCTTGTTGTCGAGCCACAAGCTCCAGCATGGGCACAACAGATTGTCCACTTCCTTCAGACAGGAGAACTTCCCGAAGAGCAAGAAGAAGCGGAAAGAGTAGCCCGACAGTCAAGTATGTACCAGTTTGTCGATAGCATACTGTACAGAAGAAGACTCAACGGTGTGAAATTGAAGTGTATTCGCCGGGAAGATGGACAAAAGCTGTTGGCAGAGATACATGGAGGCATATGTGGCCACCACATTGGCGCAAGAGCACTTGCCGGCAAAGCTTTCCGGCAAGGTTTCTTTTGGCCGACAGCCCTCCAGGATGCAACTGCACAAGTAACCAAGTGTGAAGCGTGCCAGTTCCACTCCAAACAGATACACCAGCCAGCTCAAGCTCTCCAGACGATCCCTTTATCCTGGCCATTTTCGGTCTGGGGGCTCGATATCCTCGGCCCCTTCCCCCGAGCTGTCGGGGGCTTTGAGTACTTGTACGTCGCAATCGACAAGTTCACAAAGTGGCCGGAAGTGCAGCCAGTGAGGAAGGTGACAGCACAGTCAGCAGTCAAGTTCTTCAGGTCAATTGTTTGCCGTTTCGGGATCCCTAACAGGATCATCACCGACAACGGCACGCAATTCACGAGCCGCACCTTCATGCAGTACATCCAAGACCTTGGCGCCAAGGTCTGCTTCGCTTCTGTTGCTCATCCGAGAAGCAACGGTCAAGCAGAGAGGGCAAATGCTGAAGTGCTGCGCGGGCTCAAGACCAGAACTTTCGACAGGCTGCACAAGTGCGGAAGGAACTAGATCGAGGAGCTGCCGGTGGTTCTTTGGTCGATCAGAATGACGCCAAATCGAGCCACTGGCCAGACACCTTTCGCTCTAGTCTATGGAGCAGAGGCAGTTCTCCCCACGGAACTCGTATACGGATCACCTCGAGTGCTCGCTTATGATGAGCTTGAGCAAGAACAGCTGCGACAAGACGACGCGCTGCTCCTTGAGGAAGATCGTCTTCAGGCTGCTGTACGAGCTGCTCGATACCAGCAAGCTTTGCGCCACTATCATAGCCGCAAAGTTAAAGCCAGAAGCTTCAAGAAAGGCGACCTTGTTCTTCGGCGCGTTCAGTCCGCCAAGAATTCCAACAAGTTGACGCCGAAGTGGGAAGGCCCTTATCGGGTGAGACGAGTCACAAGGCCCGGCGCTGTCCGCCTTGAGACCGAAGATGGCATTCCGGTGAGCAACTCCGGGAACATAGAACATCTTCGTAAGTTTTTCCCGTAGGGCGCGGTTGCCGGAACCCGTTCCGGCAACCACCTTTTGTACAAGTCTTGCGCTGTTGCATGTAATCCTTTGTACAAAGCCGGGCGCAGATCCCGTGCATAAGTAAAACCCCATGTGCTCCGCACAACTTGTCCATTTCATGTATTAGTTTCTTTCTTGCATGCGATTATCTGACACTTTGTGCAGCACCTACATCCGGTAAGCACTAACGAGCCGAAGGGCTCCCTATCATTATTTTCTCTTCTTTCTTCTTTTCAACAAGGGAAAAGAAGGTTCCCCCGCACACATGTTTGCCGGGGGGGAAAGAGAAGATTGTGGTATGGACCAGGCGTCGTTCAAGCGAAGTCCTGCCTTGCCCGGAAGCAAACGATAGAAAAGCTAAGTTGTCAAAGTTTGAGCAGTCACTTTTTAAATTTTTGAGTTATCTTCCTCGAACGACCCTGCTTTGTATGGAAAACCTGTGCGCGGAGGAACCAACTCGTGGCTAGTTGCGCCCTTACTTTGTTTCGAGTCCGCTCAACAGCTTAAGCGTGTTGCATCTAGTCGCGACAAGGTTTCTTGTCGGAAGCAGCGCCGCCAGCAGGCTACTGAAGTTCCGCACTCAGCGCTCGCGGCTCGGGCGCCTGCGCCGACAAGTTCCCTAGAAGCGTAGGGTAAAAACATACAAAGGAAGGAATCTAGTAGAGGAAATAACATAGCAATTGATAACAGAAATAAAGTTATATTACAAGATAACTTGTCGCAGCTCTAACAGACTGTTTTCATAACATGATTAGCAGCGACAAGGGAAAAGAAGAAATGGGCGGCCTAGTCTACGCGTCCGCCCTCGACCCTCCTTGATCTCGCTCACCTTGTCCACAATGGGTGCGACAAGGGCCTTGAGTGCATCCAGATCGGCGTCAGGCGGCAAGGACCTGAGGACGTTGGTGAAGCTGAGGCCTGGATTGCGGAAGGCTACCTTCATCAGCACCTTCTGGAGAACCCCGGTGCAGATTTTGCGTGACTCGTCGGCCAGCTGCTTTGGGATCCTCTCCCGGACCCGCTGGAGTGCCGTCGCCACGCCCTTGAAGAACAGGCTGAGCTTGGCGCTGGGTTGAAGACTCTCGTCGGAAGGATACCCAAAGTCCTCCATCCCCAGCTGCGCCAGCTCCTCGTTGATGACTGCGGCAATGTTCACCAGACCCTCGGTCCAGTGCTCCACAGTGTCTCTGAATGAGTTCTGGGTAACTGCAATGCTCTCCAGCAGCGCCGCGTCAGCATTGACCTTCTCCGACAAGGTCTTCTCCCGCTCCTTGGCGGCCTCCAGCGTCTGCGTCAGCGTGGCCAGCTTCAGCTCCAGGTCTACTTTGGAATCCTTGGCGGCGCTGAGCTCCTTGCCCCTCTCAGCGAGAAGACCTTGCAGCTCACCGTGGGCGGCAACATCCTTCTCACGCTCATGCTTGAGCGCGGCAAGCTCCTCGCTGCTCTTCCCAATGTTGGCCTCCAGCTGCGCCACCTTCTCCTCCAGCTCTTTCTTGGCGGCCTCTGCAATTGCCGCAGCGTCCATTGCCTCCTTGAGCGCCCCGCCAAGTGCTTGCTCGCGCTCGGCGAGCTCTTCCTCGTAGCTGTCGAGGTTGGCCTTCCGCTGCACTAGTTCACCTTCCCGCGCGGACTGCTTCTCGGCGGCCAGCCTTTGCTCCTCCTCAGCCTTGGCCTTCTCGAGAAGGAAGGCCGTGCGCTCCTTGTCGAGTCGCTCCCGCTCCTGCGCCAGGGACCGGAGAGCTTCTTGATTTTGGCCCCGGAGCTCCTCCGCGCGCTTCTCCATGTCAACTCCCGCCTTCGCGACAAGCGCTTCCCGGGAAGCTAGTTTGGCTTGCCGGGCGCGGTAGAGTGACAGCAGTTGCTCCTCCTCAGGCTCGCCGCTGCTGCTGCTGGGCGTGTCGACCAACGACAGTCCAACAGAGGCGAGCACCTCCCCGTCGAAAGTTTCCCCCTCGACCGGCGCCTTGGAGCTCGACGCCCAGGGTAGCTTGATGAAGATACCGTCGCCGGCCTTCAAGTAGGCGCCGGGCTGGGGCTCCTCGGAGCCCGGCTCCACAGAAGCAGCAGAGGGATCGGCGGTCGGTGCAGCGCCTGGCGCTCCTGCGGCCTCAGGGTCGTCAGTGCGATCGCCCGACCCCTCGCCGGCTTCTGCGGCGGCAGCCCTGGTGGCCTCCTCGCCGGCGGCCTCGTCAGCACCGGCCCCTTCCTCGCCGGCGCCCTCTATCTCCATTGGCTCAGCCGCAGATGGGTCTGAAGAACGAAGAAGGGAGAAAAATCAATCCAAAATCCAAGAGAAGAAAATCAGAAGAAGAAGAACCCAAGGGAAAGTTTCTGGGCAAGTGGATTACCTGTGCCAAGATCTGCAGTTGCGGCCTCGGTCGCCGCAGGATCAACGGTGCTGTCCCTTGCCGGAGAGCTGCCCCTTGCTGGAGAGTTCTCCCTTGCCGGAGAGCGCTCCCTTACCGGGAACCCCTCCCTTGGCGGCGTAGTCGAAGCAGATGGCACCTCGGGACCAACTTCCGGGCACTCCTGATGTGGCTGCTCTGCTCCTACACAAATCAACAAGCAAGATATCAACAAAGGAAGAAGCACTCAAGCGCGCCCCGCAGCAGAAGGCTAAACTATGAACTTATGCTGGGGGCTGCGCTGGGGGCTGCTTTGAGGAGTGATTGCCGGGTCCGTCAAGGTGGCCTCAGACCCACCACCTACTGACATGGTGGGGTCATCCTCGATGACAATCACCGCGGCCTTGGCCCTCTTCGCCGCTCTCTGGGCCAGCGTCCTGAAAAGAAAGGAGTCCAGATTGAAGCAAGTCTGATACAAGATAAAAATAGCAAGATTGAAGAACTATAAGAGCACCAAAGAAGCTTACTCTTCTTCCTCCTCGTCGGAGCTGAGCGCGGAAAGATAGAAGTCCGGCTCCCCTCTGGTGCGGCAAGGCGGAGGAGTAGGATCCCTTGCCCGCTTGGCGGGGACGGTGGTGGTGGCCCGGGAAGATCCCGCTCCAGTTGCCGCTGCTGCGTGAGGCGCTCCCGCGGAAACATGACTTGCCGCGGTAGAGCATGTCGCACGGCTTGGCGGCTGTTGAGCCGGCTGCCGCCCCGCTATGTCCGCGGCCCTGCGAAGACGCCTTCTTGGCGAGGCCGGGGGCTCCGCCTGCAGCAAGCCTTCTGAGGGCTCGGGCTCTTCCTCGCCGGCCTCGCTCGGCTCAGCTTCAGAACCGGCAAGCTCTTCCTCGCCAATGAACTCCGCGCGCTCGGCAAGGTTTGCCGCCTCTGCAGCCTCCGCCTCCTCCACTGTGAACCCGAACGCGCCCACGGTAGCTGCGGCCGCAACCTCTTCCGCCCTAGTGGCGATGCGCTGCAGCTCCTCGTCGGTGGTGTCACGGGTGAGGCTCTTCTGCTCGTCAGCGTGGACCGACACTTCCTCCAAGGTGTCGAAGAACGCTCGCACAACGTCATCCGCAGGCTCTTGCCAAGTTGGGACGATTCCATGTGAATCGCACAACGGCATCATGGCACGGATCCGGTCAAGCGAAGAGTTATTGCACAAAGGAACTACGCCCCTCGGCAGTGTGAATGGGTGCTGGGGGTCGCATTTGAACAACTCCAGAAGCATCACATCCAGCTCCAGGACGGTGAAGTTGTAGTTGAGGCCCGGCCGCAGCCTCATGATGTCCGCCGAATTCTTGAATTCCCAGGCGGGCCTCCCCCTCTCCTGCAGGGGGGCAATGCGGCGGCGGAGGAAATCTGCCCCGATAGCACCTACAGTGAGCCCGGCAAGCCTGAGGCGAAGAATCCTAGTGGTGGCGATCTTCAGCCTCTCATCTTCCGGGGCCACATTGCTCCAGTCATTGCCGCGCACTATTGGAGCTTGGCGCACGGCGGTGAAGGGCTGCGGATTCTCCTCAACGATCCAGCACCACTCCGCTCTCCACTCCTCCCACTTGCTGCGGAGCTCACCCTCCAAGTACGCCTCTTTCTTGCCGACTCTCGAGATCCAGGAAATCCCTCCGGCAAGCGGCTCTCCTCTCTCTAACCCGAGGTATGAAGTAGTGGCGGAAAAGGGCAACACTAGGGTGGACTTCGACAAAGTTTTCGCACAAATGTGCGAAAACTGCCATGGTCAGGACAGCGTTGGGGGTGAAGTCAAGGAGGCGGAAGCCATATGTGTTCATGATATCACAGAAGAACTCCGAGAAGGGCGGGCAGAGCCTGCAATAGAAGAATAGCGCGAAGAACGGGTACCCGTTTGGAGCCAGCTCCGAAGCAGCGGCCGGGAGTACCCTCGTGCACGGATGCGCCCGCGTCTCCGTCGCCCAGAAGAGGAAGAAGTACTCCCTCAGCTCCTTCGCGCCGAGCTGGGGGGTGAAGATCGCCCGCTCCTTCCGCAGCGCCGCGAGCCGCTGCGCCTCGGCCGACTTCACGCCCTTTCCCTTGTCGGCTTTCGGAGCCATGGCGGAGGTGGTGGGGAAGGTCGACGGCGTTGGTGATGCTGGTGGCAATGGGGGGCGGAGCCCTGCTCTCTCGGCTTCGAGAAGAAGGGGGGAGCGGCGGAGTTTCTTGAAGATGAAGTAGCAGCAACCAGCGAGGGGGAACGAACTGCCCCTGTTTCCTCTGCTTATAAAGAAGGATGGGGCGGATGTTTCGCCCTTCCGAATAAACAACCACCCATGATCTCTCCCACGATGCCGCATTCAACGCGTGCCGTTATGGGAGAGCACGTTGGATACGGAGCAAGATTCGGCGTGGCCCAGCCCACGTGTGCCCGTGCCCTGTCTTGGGCCTAGACCAACAGCGCTCGACATCGTGTCTGGCCCAGGCCCGGGGGCTCCTGTCGGTGTACTAGAATAGGGGTACCCTAGTACCCCGAACTTGTGCACGGGCAGTTGCAGCACCCCGCGGCAAGGCTTGCCGGGCGAACGCCAAGATCCTCCATGGTTCCCTTGGAGCCATTCAAGAACAAAGTATTTAAGCTCAGGAGACAAGGCCCCGGCAAGAGGAGCTTGCCGGGAAGGCCAACCGAGGCACTCCAAGGAACTTGCCGCGACGCGCCACGCGCTCCGGCAAGGCAACAAGGCCCCGGCAAGAGGAGTTTGCCGGGAAGACCAACCAAGGTACCTCGAGGCCCGGAGAGCGACAAGCTTCCGGACCCGACAAGATAACAGCAGCGGCAAGGCGCTTGCCGCGGCAGGCGGCTACTCTGTGCCCACGCTCCAGCGCATCCACCAACATGTCGCTCTGGGGGCCTCTCCAGGCGCGCGTGGCGGGAGGCTGTGCAGCCAGCGGTGCGCAGTGGCATGCGAAGCTGACAGGATCGCCATCGTGGCGAACGGTGGCGCCCCAAACGGTCCTTTTCTGCACTGTTTGGGCGACCCAGACGGGCATTTAATGCCCTTGTCCCCTGCCGTCAGGGTTAGGTAGGGTACACTGTACAAGCAACTGTACCAACCACCTCACTTTTTACATTTGTACCCTCATCTGCGTTGCCACCTGTCGGTGACCCCTTTAGCGTATAAAAGGAGGCCCATGCGCAACGTAGAGGAGGTTCGGACAGTTCGCTTCGATTCATTCGTAGCCCAGAAAACACTACGCTCTCTCTCTAGAGCAAGAACACAAGATAATACAACCAGACAAGCAGTAGTAGGAGTGTTATCTCTCCGGAGAGCTCCGAAGCTGGGTAAAACTGCTCGTGTGCTTTGCCTCAATCCGCTCTTCATGCGACCTCCGCCCCCCGCCGAACCGAAAGGGGCCCGGTCCGCCGGCCCCATAGGTGTTCGTGGATCAGTTTCCCCGACACACGTAAAACAGAATCTGTCAAAAACAGAACAGTCTGTAGAAATCTGTAACTAACGCAAACTTCTGGAACTCTAAAAATTCTACAAAAATAGGAAGTCCTGTACAATTTGTCTATTGAACAGAAGAAAAAAGAATCAACGCAAAAGCACGTTCCTGTGATTTAACAAAATTATACTCGTGCGTGCAAAGTTTCTATTTTTCAGCAGAATCAAATCAACTATCATCATAGGTTATCCTGTAGGTTCTACTTGGCACAAACACTAATTAAAAGACAAAACCACATCCAAACAGAGGCTAGATGGATTATTTATTCCTAAACAGAAGCAAAAACAAAAAATAAAAAATAAAATTGGGTTGCCTCCCAACAAGCGCTATCGTTTAACGCCCCTAGCTAGGCATAAAAACGAGGATAGATCTAGGTATTGACATCTTTGGTAGGCAATCAATAAGTGGCTCTCAAGATAGATTCATATGGTAATTTTATTTTCTTTCTAGGGAAGTGTTCCATGCACTTATTTAAGGGAAATTGGAATCTAATATTCCCTTCCTTCATCTCAATAATTGCACCAATTGTTCTAAGGAAAGGTCTACCTAGAATAATAGGACATGAAGGATTGCAATCTATATCAAGAACGATAAAATCTACGGGCACATAATTCCTATTTGCGACAATAAGAACATCATTAATTCTTCCCATAGGCTTTTTAATTGTGGAATCCGCAAGGTGCAAGTTTAGAGAGCAATCATCAAAGTCACGGAAATCTAGCAAATCACACAAAGTTTTGGGAATAGTAGAAACACTAGCACCCAAATCACACAAAGCATGAAACTCATAATCTTTAATTTTAATTTTAATAATAGGTTCCCACTCATCATAGAGTTTTCTAGGGATAGAAACTTTCAACTCAAGTTTTTCTTCATAAGATTGCATCAAGGCATCAACAATGTGTTCGGTAAAGGCCTTATTTTGACTATAAGCATGAGGAGAATCTAGCACGGATTGCAACAAGGAAATACAACCAATCAAAGAGCAATTTTCATAATTAAATTCCTTGAGATCCAAAATAGTGGGTTTAGCAACATCTCGGTTTTTATTTATTTCAATCCCACTTTCATCAATTTCATCATCAAGATCTAGAAACTCCGAATTCTTAGAACGCCTTCTAGGTAAAGGAAGATCATATTCAGTTTCATCAAGATTCATATTGCAAAACAAAGATTTAATGGGGGACACATAAATAAATTTTAGATCTTCATCTTGATTTTCATAGGAATAGGAAGAACACGCATTAATAAAGGCATCTTTGGAAGCACGCATCCTAGCGGTTCTTTCCTTGCACTCATCAATGTAAATTCTCATGGCTTTGAGGGAATCATTGATATCATGCTTAGGAGGAATAGATCTAAGATTTAAAGAATCAATTTCAAGAGAAATTCTATCAATGTTCCTAGCCAAATCATCAACTTTAAGCAATTTCTCTTCAGGCAAAGCATTAAAATTCTTTTGTGAATTCATAAACTCTTTAACACTACTCTCAAATTCAGAGGCATCTTATTAAAATTTCCATAAGAGTTGTTGTAGGGATTTCCATAATTATTAGAAGGATCACTAGGATAAGGCCTAGGATTAAAATTCCCTCTATACGCATTGTTTCCAAAACTATTCCTACCAACAAAATTCACATCCATAGATTCATTATTATTCTCAAGCAAGGTAGACAAAGGCATATCATTGGGATCAAGAGGAGTATTTTTAGGAGCAAACATCTTCATAAGTTCATCCGTCTTTTCACTCAAAACATTGGTTTCTTCTATAGCATGCACTTTTTTACTAGAAGATCTTTCGATGTGCCATTGAGAATAATTAGCCATAATATTATCAAGCAATTTTGGAGCATCTCCTAAAGTAATTTCCATAAACGTGCCTCCCGCGGCCGAATCTAAAAGATTTCTAGAAGCAAAATTCAATCCGGCATAAAATTTTTGTATGATCATCCATAAATTCAAACCATGAGTAGGGCAATTGCGAAGCATTAATTTCATTCTTTACCAAGATTGGGCAACATGCTCATGATCAAGTTGTTTAAAATTCATGATATCATTCCTAAGAGTGATAATCTTAGCGGGAGGAAAATACTTAGAGATAAAAGCATCTTTGCACTTGTTCCAAGAATCAATACTATTTTTAGGCAAAGATGAAAACCAAACTTTAGCACGATCTCTAAGTGAAAACGGAAATAACTTCAATTTGACAATATTGTTATCCATATCTTTCTTCTTTTGCATATCACACAAATCAACAAAATTGTTTAGATGAGTAGTGGCATCTTCACTAGGAAGGCCGGCGAATTGATCTTTCATAACAAGATTCAACAAAGCGGTATTGATTTCACAAGACTCGTCCTTATTAAGAGGAGCAATCGGAGTACTAAGGAAATCATTATTATTGGTATTTGAGAAATCACACAATTTGGTACTATCTTGCGCCATGGCAACAAGTAATCCAACACACAAGCAAACAAAAAGGCAAAGGGAAAAAGGCAAACGGGAAAGAGAGGAGGAGATTGGGAAAGAGAGGGTGAATAAAACAGCAAGGGTGAAGTGGTGGAGAGGAAAACGAGAGGCAAATAATGTAATGCAAGAGATAGGGATTGTGATGGGTACTTGGTATGGTTGACTTGCTTGCGTGAGCCTCCCCGGCAATGGCGCCAGAAATTCTTCTTGCTGCCTCTTGAGCACTGCGTTGGATTTCCCCGAAGAGGAGAGGATGATGCAGTAAAGTAGCGTAAGTATTTCCCTCAGTATTTTAGAACCAAGGTATCAATCCAGTAGGAGCCCACGCACAAGTCCCTCGCACCTACACAAAACGATAGCTACTCGCAACCAACGCGATTAGGGGTTGTCAATCCCTTCACGGTCACTTACGAGGGTGAGATCTGATAGAGATGATAAATAATATTTTTGGTATTTTTGATAGATAGATGCAAAGTGAAAAGTAAAAAGCAAAGTAAAAATAAAGCAAATAATAAAGTGATAGAGATTGGTATGATGAGAATAGACCCGGGGGCCATAGGTTTCACTAGTGGCTTCTCTCAAGAGCATAATTATTCTATGGTGGGTGAACAAATTACTGTTGAGCAATTGACAAAATTGAGCATAGTTATGAGCATATCTAGGTAATGATCATGTATATAGGCATCACGTCCGAGACAAGTAGATCGAAATGATTCTGCATCTACTACTATTACTCCACTCATCGACCGCTATCCAGCATGCATCTAGAGTATTAAGTTAAAAACAGAGTAACGCCTTAAGCCAGATGACATGATGTAGAGGGATAAATTCATGCAATATGATAAAAAAAACCATCTTGTTATCCTCGATGGCAACAATACAATATGTGCCTTGCAACCCTTTCTGTCACTGGGTAAGGACACCGCAAGATTGAACCCAAAGCTAAGCACTTCTCCCATTGCAAGAACTACCAATCTAGTTGGCCAAACCAAAAAGGATAATTCGAAGAGACTTGCAAAGATAACTCAATCATACATAAAAGAATTCAGAGAAGATTCAAATATTTTCCATAGATAATACTGGGTCATAAACCCACAATTCGTCGGTCTCAACAAACACACCGCAAAATGAAGATTACATCGAATAGTTCTCCCAAGAGAGGGGGGGACATTGTATTGAGATCCAAAAAGAGAGAAGAAGCCATCTAGCTACTAGTTGTGGACCCGAAGGTCTGAAGAAAACTACTCACACTTCATCGGAGGGGCTATGGTGTTGATGTAGAAGCCCTCCGTGGTAGATGCCCCCTCCGGCGGAGCTCCGGAACAGGCCCCAAGATGGGATCTCGTGGACACAGAAAGTTGCGGCGGTGGAATTAGGTTTTTGGCTCCGTTTATGATCTGTCGGGGATACGTAGGTATATATAGGAGGAAGGAGTACGTCGGTGGAGCAGCAGAGGGCCCACGAGGTAGGGGGGCACGCCCTCCACCCTCGTGACTGCCTCTTTTGTTCCTTGGAGCAGGGTCCAAGTCTCCTAGATCATGTTCGGTGAGAAAATCACATTCCCGAAGGTTTCATTCCGTTTGGACTCCGTTTGATATTCCGTTTCTTTGAAATACTAAAATAGGCAAAAAAACAGAAATTCTAGGCTGGGCCTCCGGTTAATAGGTTAGTCCCAAAAATAATATAAAAGTGGAAAATAAAGCCCAATATAGTCCAAAACAGTAGATAAAGTAGCACGGAGCAATCAAAAATTATAGATACGTTGGAGACGTATCAGCATCCAACTTGCTTGCTCACGAAGACCTAGGGCATTTTGAGGAAGCCCGTCATAGGAATATACAAGCCAAGTTCTATAATGAAAAATTCCCACTAGTATATGAAAGTGACAACATAAAAGACTTTCTATATGAAGAACATGGTGCTACTTTGAAGCACGAGTGTGGAAAAGGATAGTAACATTGCCCTTTTTTTCTTTTTGGGCCTTTTTTTCTTTCCTTTTGGCCTTTCTTTTTTTATTTTTTATTTTTTCCTTTGTCCTTTCTTTTTTTATTTTTGGCCTTTCTTTGGGGGGGGCAATGCTCTAATAATGATGATCATCACACTTCTATTTATTTAAAACTCATGAATTACAACTCAAAACTAGAACAAGATATGACTCTATATGAATGCCTCCGGTGGTGTACCGGGATGGGCAATGAATCAAGAGTGACATGTATGAAAAATTATGCATGGTGGCTTTGCCACAAATACGATGTCAACTACATGATCATGCAAGGCAATATGCCAATGATGATGCGTGTCATGATGATGAACGGAACGGTGGAAAGTTGCATGGCAATATATGTAGGAATGGCTATGGAAATGCCATAATAGGTAGGTGTGGTGGCTGTTTTGAGGAAGATATAAGGAGGTTTATGTGTGATAGAGCGTATCGTATCACGGGGTTTGGATGCACCGGCGAAGTTTGCACCAACTCCCAAGGTGAGAACGGGCAATGCACGGTACCGAAGAGGCTAGCAATGATGGAAGGGTAAGAGTGTGTATAATCCATTGACTCACATTAGTCATAAAGAACTCATATACTTATTGCAAAAATCTACAAGTCATCAAAAACCAAGCACTACGTGCATGCTCCTAGGGGGATAGATTGGTAGGAAAAGACCATCGCTCGTCCCCGACCGCCACTCATAAGGATGACAATCTAAGAACACCTCATATTTCAAATTTGTTACACAAGGTTACCATACGTGCATGCTACGGGACTTGCCAACTTCAACACAAGCATTCTTTAAATTCACAATTACCCAACTAGCATGACTCTAATATCACCACCTCCATATCTCAAAACAATTATCAAGTATCAAATTGATCCTAGCATCCAATTCACTTCCTATGATAGTTTTTATTATACCCAACTCGGATGCCCATCATTCTAGGACCAATTTTATAACCATAGCAAATACCATGCTATTCTAAAAGACTCAAAAAAATAATATAAGTGAAGCATGAGAGATTAACAATTTCTACAAAATCAAGCCACCGTCGTGCTCTAAGATTTAAGTGAAGTACTAGAGCAAAACTATCTAGCTCAAAAGATATAAGTGAAGCACATAGAGTATTCTAATAAATTCCAATCAAGTGGGCATCTCCCAAAAGGTGTGTACAGCAAGGATGATTATAGTAAACTAAAAAACAAAGACTAATATCATACAAGACGCTCCAAGCAAAACACATATCATGTGGCGAATAAAAATATAGCTCCAAGTAAAGTTACCGATAGACGAAGACAAAAGAGGGGATGCCTTCCGAGGCCTCCCCAAGCTTAGGCTTTTGGTTGTCCTTGAATATCTTGGGGTGCCATGGTCATCCCCAAGCTTAGGCTCTTGCCACTCCTTATTCCATAGTCCATCAAATCTTTACCCAAAACTTGAAAACTTCACAACACAAAACTCAATAGGAAATCTCATAAGCTCCGTTAGTGCAAGAAAGAAAAACCACCACATAAAGTACTGTAATGAACTAATTCTTTATTTATATTGGTGTTAAACCTACGGTATTCCAACTTCTCTATGGTTCATACCCCCCCAATACTAGCCATAGATGCATTAAAATAAGCAAACAACACACGAAAAACAGAATCTATCAAAAACAGAACAGTTTGTAGCAATCTATAACTGTCGAATACTTCTGGAACTTTAAAAATCCTACCAAAACAGGAAGTCCTGGGCAATTTTTCTATTGATCTACAGCAAAAATAATCAATGCCAAAGCACGTTCTGTTTTTCAGCAGAATAAAATTAACTATCACCGTAGGTTATCCTATAGGTTCTACTTGGCACAAACACTAACTAAAACATGAAAACACATCTAAACAGAAGCTAGATGAAATATTTATTACTAAACAGAAGCAAAAACAAAAAAACAAAAATAAAATTGGGTTGCCTCCCGACTAGCGCTATTGTTTAACGCCCCAAGCTAGGCATAAAAGCGAGGATAGATCTAAGTAGTGCCATAATAATAAGATAGATCACGAAAACTCATCTCATATTCTCTATGTTCAGCAGCAAGTTTTCTTTGAGGCAAGCAAAAGTAATCAAAAGGGCTAAATTTAATGGGACAAAAGTCCCCAAGATCAATCTCAGGAGGTATAGGTTCCTCCTTGGGACCTTCATATTGCACAACTAATTCATCATTATAAACATTCTTTTGACAGAACCTCTTGAGTCTACGCTTGAGAGAATATCCTAGCTCATTATTTCGGATAGCAAAATCATTATTGAGTTCAGAAATTTTATCAATTAGAACAGTGATAGGAACCTTTTTTCTAAGGTTTTCATTAAAAGCAATATAGTCCAAAGATTGGAAACGCATAATTTCCTCTTGATCGAAGAGGATCGCCTCTATGGGAGGACGATCGGCGTCCACCCTATAGTGCACAAAAATTTCTTTGGCTTCTTTTATTATAAATCTAAACATTTTGTGCCAAAAAGATAGTAGCTGCGTGCTTAACAGAAGAATGCTCAATATTAGAAAATTCTAGGAAAATTCTTTGTATGCAAGGGTGCATGTGCATAAACTGTCTTTCAAGTTCAACTATAAGCATGGCAATAGCATCCGCAAGACTACTAGTTCTACGCAAGATAGAACTACCCATAGAAGGTAAAGCACCGGCACAAGTAAAGAAATCTTGAATAACCCCTTTTCCAATAATATTATCGCTGCCGATTCGAAACTTTTAGTATGCAAGATAGGGGTTCTTCAGCAGGAGCATCAGAACTTTCCATGTTATCATTTTTGTCCATATCGATGATAATCTCCCCAATTTTAGACATAACAGCAGACAAAAGCGAGGAGGAAGAAGAGGGCAAACGAAAAAGAGAGGGCGAATAAAACGGCAAGGGTGAAGTGGGGGAGAGGAAAACAAGAGGCAAATGGCAAATAATGTAATGCGAGGGAAATGAGTTTGTAATGGGTACTTGGTATGTCTTGACTTGAGCGAAGACCTCCCCGACAACGGCACCAGAAATCCTTCTTGCTACGTCTTGAGCTTGCGTTGGTTTTCCTTGAAGAGGATTGGGTGATGCAGTAAAGTAGCGTAAGTATTTCCCTCAGTTTTTGAGAACCAAGGTATCAATCCAGTAGGAGGCTCCTCAAAAGTCCCACGGACCTACACAAACAAACAAGAACCTCGCAACCAACGCAATAAAGGGGTTGTCAATCCCTTCACGGCCACTTGCGAAAGTAAGATCTGATAGAGATAATATGATAAGATAAATATATTTTTGGTATTTTATGATATAGATTGGAAAAGTAAAGGTGCAAATAAAAGTAGATGGTAAACTTATATGATAAAAGATAGACCCGGGGGCCATAGGTTTCACTAGTGGCTTCTCTCAAGATAGCATAAGTATTACGGTGGGTGAACAAATTACTGTCGAGCAATTGATAGAAAAGTGAATAATTATGAGATTATCTAGGCATGATCATGTATATAGGCATCACGTCTGTGACAAGTAGACCGACTCCTGCCTGCATCTACTACTATTACTCCACACATCGACCGCTATCCATCATGCATCTAGAGTATTAAGTTCATAAGAACAGAGTAACACATTAAGAAAGATGAAATGATGTAGAGGGATAAACTCATGCAATATGATATAAACCCCATCTTTTTATCCTAGATGGCAACAATTCAATACGTGCCTTGCTGCCCCTGCTGTCACTGGGAAAGGACACCGCAAGATTGAACCCAAAGCTAAGAACTTCTCCCATTGCAAGAAAGATCAATCTAGTAGGCCAAACCAAACTGATAATTCGAAGAGACTTGCAAAGATAACGTAATAACACATAAAAGAATTCAGAGGAGATTCAAATATTTCTCATAGATAAACTTGATCATAAACCCACAATTCATCGGATCTCGACAAACACACCGCAAAAAGAGTTACATTGAATAAATCTCCAAGAAGATCTAGGAGAACTTTGTATTGAGATTCAAAGAGAGAAAAGAAGTCATCTAGCTAATAACTATGGACCCGAAGTTCTGTGGTAAACTACTCACAACTCATCGAAGAGGCCTTGGAGATGATGTAGAGGCCCTCCATGGTCGATTCCCGCTCCGACGGAGCGCCGGCGAAGGCTCCAAGATGGGATCTCACGGATACAAAAGGTTGCGGCGGTGGCAATAGTTTTTTGTGGTGCTCCTGGATGTTTTCAGGGTACGTGGGTATATATAGGAAGAAGAAGTAGGTCGGTGGATGCTCGAGGGGCCCACGAGGGTGGGGGCGCGCCCACCTATAGGAGGCGCACCGGGCACCCTCGTGGCCGCCTCCTCTGTTGCTTGATGTCCACTCCAAGTCCCCTGGATCACGTTTGTTCCAAAAAGATCGCTCCCGAAGGTTTCATTCCATTTGGACTCCGTTTGATATTCCTTTTCTTCAAAACGCTGAAATAGGCAAAAAAAACAGCAATTCAGGCTGGGCCTCCGGTTAGTAGGTTAGTCCCAAAAATGATATAAAAGTGTAAAGTAAGGCCCATGAACATCCAAAACGGGTAATATAATAGCATGGAACAATCAAAAATATAGATACATTGGAGACGTATCAAGTTCTTTAATTGTTCAATATGATTTATGTTCTAACTCAAGAGGCAAGTGACAAGCCCTTCCATAGACCATTTTATATGGAGACATACCCATATGATTTTATATGTTGTTCTATAGGCCCATTGTGCATCATCTAATTTCTCAGACCTATTCTTTCGAGATCTATTGACAGTTTTTGGTAATATTAATTTTATTTCTCTATTGCTAAGTTCAACTTGACCACTAGATTGAGAATGATAGGGTGAAGCAATTCTATGATTAACATCATATTTAGCAAGCATTTTACAGAAAGCACCATGAATAAAATGGCAACCACCATCAGTCATTAAATATCCAGGGACTCCAAACCTTGGGAAAGTAACTTCTTTAAGCATTTTAATGCAAGTGTTATGATCAACATTACTAGTGGAATAGCTTCTACCCACTTAGTAACATAATCAACAACAACCAAAATATGTGTATACCCATTAGAGGAAGGAAAAGAAACCCCAAACATCAAAATGGGCTCATGATAACCCACAAGTGTAGGTGATCGCAACAGCTTTCGAGGGTGAAGTACAACCCAAATTTATTGATTCGACACAAGGGGAGCCAAAGAATATTCTTGAGTATTAGCAGTTGAGTTGTCAATTCAACCACACCTGGATAACTTAGTATCTGCAGCAAAGTGTTTAGTAGCAAAGTAGTATGATAGTAAAGGTAACGTTGGCAAAAGTAAAGATAATAGTTTTTGGGTTTTTGTAGTAGTTGTAACAGTAGCAACGGAATAGTAAATAAGCGAAGAACAATATGTGAAAAGCTCGTAGGCAATGGATCAGTGATGAATAATTATGCCGGATGTGATTCCTCATGTAATAGCTATAACATAGGGTGACACAGAACTAGCTCCAATTCATCAATGTAATGTAGGCATGTATTCCATAAATAGTCATACGTGCTTATGGAAAAGAACTTGCATGACATCTTTTGTCCTACCCTCCCGTGGCAGCGGGGTCCTAGCAGAAACTAAGGGATATTAAGGCCTCCTTTTAATAGAGAACCGGAACAAAGCATTAACACATAGTGAATACATGAACTCCTCAAACTACGGTCATCACCGAGAAGTATCCCGATTATTGTCACTTCGGGGTTGTCGGATCATAACACATAATAGGTGACTATAGACTTGCAAGATAGGATCAAGAACACACATATATTCATGAAAACATAATAGGTTCAGATCTGAAATCATGGCACTCGGGCCCTAGTGACAAGCATTAAGCATAGCAAAGTCATCGCAACATCAATCTCAGAACATAGTGGATACTAGGGATCAAACCCTAACAAAACTAACTTGATTACATGGTAAATCTCATCCAACCCATCACTGTCCAGCAAGCCTACGATGGAATTACTCACGCACGGATGGTTGATGATGACGACGACGACGAGTCTCCCTCTCCGGAGCCCCGAACGGACTCCAGATCAGCCCTCCCGAGAGAGATTAGGGCTTGGCGGAGGCTCCGTGTCGTAAAACGCGATGAAACTTTCTCTCTGATTTTTTTCTCCCCGAGACGGAATATATGGAGTTGGAGTTGAGGTCGGTGGAGCTCCAGGGGGCCCACGAGATAGGGGGGCGCCCCCCTGTCTCGTGGACAGGGTGTGGGCCCCTGGTGTATTTCTTTCGCCCAGAAATTCTTATTAATTCCAAAAAGTGCCTCCGTGCATTTTCATGGCAGTTTTGCTGAAAACAGCGTCAGTCCGGGTTAGTTTCATTCAAATCATGCAAGTTAGAGTCCAAAACAAGGGCAAAAGTGTTTGGAAAAGTAGATACGTTGGAGACGTATCAACTCCCCCAAGCTTAAACCTTTGCTTGTCCTCAAGCAATTCAGTTGATAGACTGAAAGTGATAAAGAAAAACTTTTACAAACTCTGTTTGCTCTTGTTGTTGTAAACATGAAAAGCCATCGTTCAAGTTTCAGCAAATATTATGAACTAACCATACTCACAATAACACTTGGGTCTCACAATTACTCATATCAATAGCATAATCAGCTAGCAAGCCATAATAATAAAACTTGGATGACAACACTTTATCAAAACAATCATAACATGATATAACAAAATGGTATCTCGCTAGCCCTTTCTGAGACCGAAAAACATAAATGCAGGGCACCTTTAAAGATCAAGGACTGACTAAACATTGTAATTCATGGTAAAAGAGATCCAGTCAAGACATACCCAATATAAACCAATAGTAATGAATGCAAATGACAGTGTGCTCTCCAGCGGGTGCCTTTTAATAAGAAGGGTGATGGCTCAACATAAAAGTGAATAGATAGGCCCTTCACAGAGGGAAGCAGGGATTTGTAGAGGTGCCAGAGCTCGATTTTAAAATAGAGATTGAATAACATTTTGAGCGGCATACTTTCGCTGTCAACGCAACAACTATGAGATGGATGTATCTTCCATACTACATGCATTATAGGCAGTTCCCAAACAGAATGGTAAAGGTTTATACTCCCCAACCACCAACAAGCATCAATCCATGGCTTGCTCGAAACAACAAGTGCCTCCAACTAACAACAACCCCGAGGGAGTTTTGTTTAATTAATTTGATTTGCTTTGATCTTTTTGGATCATGGGACTGGGCATCATGGTTACCGGCCCTTTCTCGTGAATGAGGAGCGGAGTCCACTCCTCTTGAGAACAACCCACCTAGCACTGAAGATATAGGCAGCCCTAGTTGTAAGATGAGCTGCTCGAGCATACAAAACAGAATTTCATTTGAAGGTTTGGAGTTTGGCACATACAAATTTACTTGGAACGGCAGGTAAACACCGCATATAGGAAGGTATAGTGGACTCATATGGAACAACTTTGGGGTTTAAGGAGTTTGGATGCACAAGCAGTATTCCCGCTTAGTACAAGTGAAGGCTAGCAAAAGACTGGGAAGCGACCAACTGAGAGAGCGACAACAATCATGAACATGCATTTAAAATTAATTTACACCGAGTACAAGCATGAGTAGGATATAATCTACCATGAACATAAATATCATGAAGGCTATGTTGATTTGTTTCAACTACATGCGTGAACATGTGCCAAGTCGAGTCACTCAATTCATTCAAAGGAGGATACCATCCCATCATATCACATCATAATCATTCTAATAGCATGTTGGCATGCAAGGTAAACCATTATAACTCATAGCTAATCAAGCATGGCACAAGCAACTATAATCTCTAAATGTCATTGCAAATATGTTTACTTCATAATAAGCTGACTCAGAAACAATGAACTCATCATATTTACAAAAACAAGAGAGGTCGAGTTCATACCAGCTTTTCTCATCCCAATAAGTCCATCATATATCGTCATTATTGCCTTTCACTTGCACGACCGAACGATGTGTATAATAATAAGAGTGCACGTGCATTGGACAAAGCTGGAATCTGCAAGCATTCAACTCAAAAGAGAAGACAAGTAATATGGGCTCTGGGTTAAATAAACAATCAAGCATATGAGAGCCACTAAACATTTTCAATGTGGTCTTCTCGACCCCCAAAGGAAAGAAAAGGAAATAAAACTATTTACACGGGAAAGCTCCCAACAAGTAAGAAGAAGAACTAGAAATCTTTTTGGGTTTTCATTTTAATTTCTACTACAAGCATGGAAATTAAACTAACTATTTTTTTTGGTTTTTCTCAAGGTTTATAAAACACACAAGAAGAAAACTAGAAAAAAGAAATTTAAACTAGCATGGATAATACAACGAAAGAGTATGAGCACCACAACTAGTGTGTGAACATGAATGTAAAGTCGGTGAGAAATAGGTACTCCCCCAAGCTTAGGCTTTTGGCCTAAGTTGGTCTAATACCAAGGACCGCCGCTACTCTCCCCGGTGTAATGAGAGGTGTAATCAGGATACCACTGGCTGGTCATCTCCGGATCCCATTGGACAGATGATGCACGATAAGGGTCCAGTTCAGGTTCCGGCTCAGGTTCTGGAGTAAAAGCTTGGGCTCGATGATTGTTCAGCGCTTCCGGTGTGACGAGAAAATTTTCTGCAAGCAAATCAAACAACAGAGGAGCAGGCAAAATAATAATCTCAATGTGTTTCTTATTAAATCTAAGTTTATACAAGAGCATCCTCTCTTCGTTGTCGACAATAAACTTGTGTGCTACCATGCTCTTGTAATCTAAAATGTGAGGAGGCAATGGTGTCTCCTCTTTCTCAAGATGCCTAATGGGTATTTGAAAATGCCTAGCAAGACGTGCAGCATAGATACCTCCAAATATGGGGCCTTTTGTATGATTCAGGGCTAGCCGTTTAGCAATGACGGCACCCATACTAAAAGTATTGTCTCCAAGCAAGGCATGTTGAAGAATGATGATATCAGGAACACTTAAGTTTCCACTATTTCCACGACCAATCAAGCATCTGCTAGCAAATATGGCAAAGTAGCGTAAAACAGGAAAGTGTATGCTAGAGACTTTTGCCTCGGACCCCTTCTTTGGCTCCTCTACAGCGATAGTATTAACAAGGCCATCCACATCTTTACGATGGGGTTCCTCTAATTCTCCCTCATAAGGTATCCTACACACCGCCCAAAAATTACATAAAGACATTTCTCTGAATTCATCATATAAATGAAATGATACTGCAGGCGGTGACTTCTTAGGATAATAATAAAAGTTTTGCACGAAAGTATTGGTGAGTAAGAGATATTGATCGATCCAGTTGTTGATGAAACCGGTGAGGCCTGCAGTCTCGATCAAAGAATAAAAATCTTCATGAATTCCAGCTTCTTTCAAGAAATCCTCACATGGCCATTCACATGACCGTACTTCCGCTAAGCGAGGAAGATTATACTTGGATTTTTCCTTCTCTTTGTCTTGTTTTTCCTGAGAGCTGTGGCTAGAGGAGCACCTCAAAAGTTTCCTTAACATTTTTTGAAATTTTCTAAAATTTTAGTAACTTCAAAATAAAAGTGGATAAAACTAAACAAGATTGGTAGCAACTACTCCTACAAGTGCCTAGAGCCTATATCATGCATTAGAATTGCTTGGGACCTCATAAATTTAACATGCAAGCTCAAAACATGGTCACCTATGCAGCAAAAATTTGCAATGAATAAAGCACTAGAACAAAAACTAATTGGACCAATGGAGGAGCCACATACCAAGCAACAATCTCCCAAAGCAGTTTTGTGAATGGAGCTTTGAGCAAGGAGATCGAAAATCACAGCAAAACGAGCTAGAACTCGTGCTTGAGCTGGATGGGGATTTTTTGGGTAGAAGATGAAGTGTGTGGGTGCTGGCATAAGTGGAGGGGGCCACCAGGGGCCCACGAGACAGGGGCGCGCCCTATAGGGGGGCACGCCCTCCACTCTCGTGGCATGGTGCTTGCCCCTCCTGCAGTGTTTTCAGTGCCTAAAATCCTGAAATATTCCATAAAAAATCATACTAAATTTGCAGGGCATTTGGAGCACTTTTATTTTCAGGATATATTTTTTTAATGCACGGATAATTCAGAAAACAAATAGATAATACTATTTTTGCTTTATCTATTCTAAATAACAGAAAGTAAAAAGTGGGTATAGAAGGTTATGCCTTCTAGTTTCATCCATCTCATGATCATCAAAATGAATCCACTAACAAGGTTGATCAAGTCTTGTTAACAAACTCATTCAGAATAACACGGAACCGGAGAAATTTTGAATAACACTAAGTTACCTCAACGGGGATATGAAAATCCCCAACAATAAGAATGTCATACTTTTTCTTGACAGTAGGGAGAGGAAATTCAAAACCTCCAATAATGATAGTTGGAACTTTTCCAAAAGAATCGATGCTATGAACTTGAGATTGTTTCCTCGGAAAGTGTATTGTATGCTCATTACCATTAACATGAAAAGTGACATTGCCTTTGTTGCAATCAATAATAATATTCAAAAAAGGTCTACCAAGGATAATAGACATACTATCGTCCTCAGGAATATCAGGAATAACATAGTCCGTTAAGATAGTGACATTTGCAACCACAACAGGCACATCCTCACAAATACCGACAGGTATAGCAGTTGATTTATCAGCCATTTGCAAAGATATTTCAGTAGGTGTCAACTTATTCAATTTAAGTCTATGATATAAAGAGAGAGGCATAACACTAACACTGGCTCCAAGATCACATAAAGCAGTTCTAACATAATTTCTTTTAATGGAGCATGTTATAGTTGGTACACCCGGATCTCCAAGTTTCTTTGGTATTCCACCCTTAAAAGTGGATGGTTTAGGAGGAAAGGGCATGGGTTTCTGAACCCATGGTTCTCTTTCTCTACCGTGCTTCCTAGAAACAAATCTCTCTTATCATAACGTTGATTCTTTGATTGTGGGTTATCAAGATCAAGAGCAGGTTCAACCTCTACTTCATTGTTTTTGCTAGGTTGAGCATCAACATGAACATTATCATTAACATTATCACTAGGTTCATGTGCATCCCCTGATTGTGTTTCAGCATCAGAAATAAAAATATTATTGGGATTCTCAGGTGTGTCTACAGTAGGTTCACTAGAAGCATGCAAACTTCTATCGTTTTTCTTTTTCTTCTTTTTAGAAGAACTGGGTGCCTCTAAATTATTTCTCTGAGAATCTTGCTCGATTCTCTTAGGGTGGCCTTCAGGATACAAAGGTTCCTGAGTCATTCTACCAGTTCTAGTAGCCACTCTAACAGCAAAGTCATTTTTATTATTTAATTCCTCAAGCAAATCATTTTGAGCTTTAAGTACTTTCTCAGCTTGAGTAGCAACCATAGACGCATATTTGCTAACGAGTTGGAGTTCACCTTTAACTCTAGCCATATTATCGCTCACCCGTCCTATCTCGAAAGGATTATACTTTAACTCTCTACCAACATAAGCATTAAAACTTTCTTGTCTAGCCATAAAGTCGTCAAATTCATCTAAGCAAGGGCTATGAAATTTAGTAGAGGGGATTTCAACTTTATCATATCTATAGAGAGAATTTACCTTTACTACCTGTGTCAGGTTATCAATAGGCGGTATATTAAGACCATGTATTTCTTCAATAGGTGGTAAATTCTTAACATCTTCAGCTTTAATACCTTTTTCTTTCATTGATTTCTTTGCCTCTTGCATATCTTCAGGACTGAGAAATAAAACACCTCTCTTCTTCGGAGTGGGTTTAGGAATAGGCTCAGGAGTTGGCTCAATTGGTTCAGGAATTGCTTCAGGAATTGGCTCAGGAAGAGTCCAATTATTTTCATTAGTCAACATATTATTCAATAGTAATTCAGCTTCTTCGACTGTTCTTTCCCTGAAAACACAACCAGCACAACTATCCAAGTAGTCCTTGGAAGCGTCGGTTAGTCCATTATAAAAGATATCAAGTATTTCATTTTTCTTGAGAGGATGATCAGGAAAAGCATTAAGTAACTGGAGAAGCCTCCCCCAAGCTTGTGGGAGACTCTCTTCTTTGATTTGCACAAATTATATATTTCCCGCAAGGCAGCTTGTTTCTTATGAGTAGGGAAGTATTTAGCAGAGAAGTAATAAATCATGTCCTGGGGACTACGCACACAACCAAGAGCAAGATAATTATACCAAGTCTTAGCATCACCCTTTAATGAGAACGGAAATATCTTAAGGATATAAAAATAGCGAGATCTTTCATCATGAGTAAACAGGGTAGCTATATCATTCAACTTGGTAAGAAGTGCCAAAACAGTTTCAGATTCAAGGCCATAAAAAGGACCAGATTCAACTAGAGTAATAATCTCAAGATCAACAAAGAATTCATAATCCTTATCAGTAACATAGATAGGTGAAGTAGAAAAAGCAGGGTCAGGTTTCATTCTAGCATTAAGAGACTGTTGCTTCCATTTAGCTAATAATTTCTTATGATCATATCTATCAGTGCAAGCAAAGATAGCTCTAGCAGCTTCTTCATTCACAACATAACCCTCAGGAACAATAGGCAATAAATAATCATTGGGAGAATTTTCATCATCACTATCATCAATAATAGCATCTTCAACATTTTCATTCCCCCTAACTCTAGCAAGTTGTTCATCAAGAAATTCACCTAATGGCAAAGTAGTATCATGCACAGAAGTAGTTTCATCATGCATAGCAGAAGTGGCATCATCAATAACATGCGACATAATAGAAGTGGCATCACGACGCGGTCCAGGGTGAAACTTTTCTCCCAGGACAGATCTTCGTATTGGGCGGCTTCGCACTGCGGGCCAACTCGCTTGGCCATCTGGAGCAGATCGAAAGCTACGCCCCTGGCCATCAGGTCAGGTTTGGAAGCTTAAACTACACGGAAGACATTCGCGGGGACTTGATCTTCGACAGATTCGAGCCACGGCCGAGCGTGACGCACTATCTCAATGGGCATGATCTAGCTCTGCCGCCGGACAGCGCCCAGAGTGCCGCTCAGGAGTCTGCTCCGACCATTAGCTCAGAGCTGACTGCGCTAAGCAGGGATGGACGGTTGGATGCCGCCCCAGGAGCCGCAATCTCTACGGCGATAGAGCCGAATACCAGCCTAGTCCTTTGCAAGGCCCGTGACTCCAAGGTGCCGGACTCCGAATCTTCCGCACCCCTTCCGATCGAACCCGATTGGGCTCCGATCATGGAGTTCACCGCCGCAGACGTCTTTCAGCACTCGCCCTTTGGCGATATCCTGAACTCCCTAAAGTCTCTCTCTTTGTTAGGAGAGCCCTGGATGAACTATGGTCAGCAGGGTTGGGATGCGGACGACGAAGAAATTCGAAACCCACCCACCACCCACTTTGTAGCAACATTCGACGATCTAACCGACATGCTTGACTTCGACTCTAAAGACATCGACGGTATGGACACCGTTGCAGGAGACGACCAAGAACCAGCACCTATAGGGCACTGGAAGGCCACCTCGTCATACGACATATACATGGTGGACACCCCCAAAGCAGGGGATGGCGAAGAAAAAGCGGAGAATGACCCCTCCAAGAATCAACCCAAGCGTCGACGTCAGCAGCGCCGCTCTAAATCCTGCCAAAGCAAGAACAGCAATTCCGGCACCGGAGATAACAACACGCCGGACAGCACCGAAGACATCCCCCTCAAGCAAGACTCAGCGCAGGAGGACGAAGGAGCCAGCCCTCATGAGAGAGCGGCCGACAGAGAGGTCGAGGACGACAATTATATGCCTCCCTCCGAAGACGAGGCAATCCTTGACGACGACGAATTCGTCGTGCCAGAGGATCCCGTTGAACAAGAGCATTTCAAACGCAGGCTTATGGCCACGGCAAGCAGCCTCAAGAAAAAACAGCAGCAGCTTAGAGCTGACCAAGACCTGCTAGCCGATAGATGGACGGAAGTCCTGGCGGCCGAAGAGTATAAACTCGAACGCCCCTCCAAGAGTTACCCAAAGCGCAGGCTGCAACCCCAATTAGAGGAGGAAGCAACTAAACCTACATCACCAGCGTACGATGCACCCGATCGGCCACCCCGTGGTCGCGACAGAGAGGCCTCCCGGCCCTCAATCCAAGTCGCACCCCGGCGCAGCTCTAAGAGTACCAGAGCACGGAGAAACGAACAGACCTGCGAAACATACTGGAGGACAAGGCAAGGCAAACAAGATCGATCTATGGATCGCGTGGGCGCCCACATTACGTGATGATAACCGTCACACTGGATATGATAAATACGACCATGCCGAATACAACAGACCAAGCTCATCTGAGCTGCGTCGTGATATAGCCCAATACAGCGGTGCCGCACACCCACTAGACTTCACAGACGAAGTAATGGATCATCAAATCCCCGAGGGCTTTAAACCCGTGAACATCGAATCATACGATGGCACAACAGATCTTGCGGTATGGATCGAGGATTATCTCCTTCATATCCACATGGCCCGTGGTGATGATCTACATGCCATCAAATACCTCCCGCTCAAGCTTAAAGGACCAGCTCGACATTGGCTTAAGAGCCTGCCAGGAGAGTTAATAAGTTGCTGGGAGGACCTGGAATCCGCATTCCTGGACAACTTCCAGGGCACTTATGTGGGGCCACCAGACACCAATGACCTAAGCCACATAATCCAGCAGCCAGAGGAATCGGCCAGGTAATTCTGGACATGGTTCCTAACCAAGAAAAATCAAATAGTCGATTATCCGGACGCCGAGGCCCTTGCAGCCTTCAGGCACAACATCCAAGACGAATGGCTTGCCCGGCACCTAGGACAGGAAAAGCCGAAATCTATGGCAGCCCTCACGACACTCATGACCCGCTTCTGCACGGGCAAAGACAGCTGGCTAGCTCGTAGCAATAACATAACCAAGAGCCCTGGCAATTCAGATACCAAGGATAACAATGGCAGGTCACGTCGCAACAAGCACAAGCGCCGCATTAACGGTGACAATACTGAGGATACGGCAGTCAACGCCGGATTCAGAGGCTCTAAACCCGGTCAGCGGAAGAAGCCATTCAAAAGAAACCCCCCGGGCCCATCCAACTTAGACCGGATACTCGACCGCTCATGCCAGATACACGGCACCCTCGAATAACCAGCCAACCACACCAACAGGGATTGTTGGGTGTTCAAGCAGGCAGGCAAGTTAAGTGCCGATACCAGAGACAAGGGGCTCCGTAGCGACGACGAGGAGGAGCCCCGGCCGCCGAACAACAGAGGACAGAAGGGATTCCCCCCGCAAGTGCGGACGGTGAACATGATATACGCAACCCACATCCCCAAAAGGGAGCGGAAGCGTGCTCTCAAGGACGTCTATACGTTGGAGCCAGTCGTCCCAAAGTTCAACCCATGGTCCTCCTGCCCGATCACTTTTGATTGAAGGGACCACCCCACTAGCATCCGTCACGGCGGATTCGCCGCATTGGTCTTAGACCCGATCATTGACGGATCTCACCTCACTAGAGTCCTCATGGACGCCGGCAGCAGCCTGAACCTGCTTTATCAGCATACAGTGCAGAAAATGGGCATAGTTCCCTCAAGGATTAAACCCACAAAGACAACCTTTAAAGGCGTCATACCAGGTGTAGAAGCCAGCTGTACAGGCTCGGTTACACTCGAAGTGGTCTTCGGATCCCCGGATAATTTCTGAAGCGAGGAGTTAATCTTTGACATAGTCCCATTCCGTAGTGGTTATCACGCCCTGCTCGGACGAACTGCATTTGCAAAGTTCAATGCGGTGCCGCACTATGCATATCTCAAGCTAAAGATGCCAGGCCCTCGCGGAGTCATCACGGTAAATGGAAACACCGAACGCTCTCTCCGAACGGAGGAGCACACAGCGGCCCTGGCGGCAGAAGTATAGAGCAGCCTCTCAAGGCAGCTCTCCAATCCGGGTATTAAACGTCCGGACAACGTCAAGCGCCCCCGAAGCAACCTACAACAAATCCGGCTGGCACGTTCCGAGCAAGCATAGCAGTGCGGCCCCAACCCCAGCCCTCGCCAGATGGTGCTATCGGTACCACGCGTACATAATTACGCTTTGAAAATACCATGGGCATAAGGGGAGGGGCACAACTACGGCACGCCCAGAATGCGGCTCAACCGCACTTAGGGGCTCCCTATTCGGCCGTTTTTCTTTTTTTTATATACTTTCAGGACCCAACTACTCAGAAGGCTTGTCCGGCAATACACTCGCCGAACACAGATGCAACAGCCAGGGTGAGGACAAGCCGCGTCGAATGTCCAGGTGGCCTCTATAACGAGTTAAATACTTGTTTTTACTTACAAAACCCGCAGCTTGCCCCTGGAGGGGGACATGTCAAATAATCCCATCTCTTGCTAATCGCACTATTTGTATCGTTCTGCTTTCATAGCAGCCCCTTAATAATAAACAATACATAGCTTCTATCTATTATTGTATTCCTTTATATATATATATATATATATATATGTTCAGTCATGACATTATGCAACCGTACACTTTGGTACGGCCAATACACCAGGGGCTTAAGCACCCCATAACATGGTGTGAGAAGACCGAACACTCTCATGAGTGCGGCACCCCGAACTTATAGCACTATATGCATCGGCTCCGAATCATGTCTTTGGTCAATAGTTGGGTTTGCCCGGCTCCCATGTTTTGGTACCTTACGTTCCGCAATGTTGGCTAAGGTAGCGCTGGGAGAACTACTGCGATTATGCCCTAGTTGAGCTGGGTTAACACCTCAGTAGAGAAAGCTAAAACTGACCGTCATGATAGTGCGAGAGACCGGTCGCTGTTCGCGAGATTTTTCGAGTCCTTAAAGACTTATGCTGCTTAGAGCGAGGAACCGGACTTATCCGACCTAGGCGTGGATAGCGCCCCGAACTCGGTCTTCCGAATACTAGGGGCTTCGCCGAAATTTAAAATTATAGAATTCTATGGCTAAGTGAGAGTGATAAAGCATTATAACTCCGACGTCCTGGTTCGTTGTGCTGAGCGCCTCCCTAGATGGACCCAAGAATGGGAACAAGAGCGCTCAGGTTTATCCCAAACACCCCAACACTCGTGGCATGGGGGTCGAAGCCGACGACTTGCATGTCTCAGATTTGATAAACGGCCGCACAGAAGGTAATATTTTAAATTAACAAGTGTTGCTTAACGCATATGAACAAAGTTTTCAGCGTACAGGATAACAGATGCGAGTCTACTCAAAAATTACATCTTTGGAGCATTCGTCCGCTATACGGCGAGCACACTTCAGGACGCCCTTATAATACATCTCGGGCGTGCGATACTCCTTGCCAGGCGGTGGCGCGTCCGTCAAAAGCTTTTCAACGTCCAGCTTGCCCCAGTGCACCTTAGCACGGGCAAGGGCCCGACGGGCACCTTTGATACAGATGGAGCGCTTGACGACCTCAATCCATGGACACGCGTCCACCAGCCGCCGCACCAGACCAAAGTAGCTCCCAGGCATGGCTTCTCCAGGCCACAGCGAGCTATGAGGCCCTTCGTGGCCTGTTCGGCCACCTTGTGGAGCTCGACTAGCTGCTTCAGCTAGTCGCTCAGGGGCACCGGATGTTCGGCCTCAGCATACTGAGACCAGAACACTTTTTCCGTCGAGCTCCCCTCTTCGGCTCGGTAGTATGTGGCGGCATCAGACACACTACGGGGCAGATCGGCGAACGCTCCTGGAGAGCTCTGGATTCGGGTAAGTAGCAGATAATTAACTTTTATATTCTTGCTTTGCATAAAGAATGCCTTACCCGCCGCTATCTTCTTCATCGCCTCGATCTCCTGGAGGGCCTTCTGGGCTTCGGCCTTAGCGTTTTTGGCACTCTCAAGAGCCAAGGCGAGCTCGGACTCTCGAGTCTTCGAGTCACGCTCCAAACTCTCGTGTTTTTCCACGAGAGCCTGGAGCTCTTGCCGCACCTCCGCCACCCGCGCCTCCTGCTTCTCTCGCTCGGTGCGCTCCAGGGTCGCACTGTTTTCGGCCTTGGAGACCGCCTCCTTCAGGGTCGCCACCTCGGCCGTGGCCCCTGCAACATTTAAGTTGGTCCTATCATTATTTGCAACCAAGTATTTCTATATACATTTACATGCGGTATTACATACCCTCCTTGTCCTCGAGCTGCTTCTTGGCACGGCCGAGCTCGTTCTCGGACCGTTCGAGGCTTTCCTTCAATACATTGGCCTCTGCAGTCAGTGCGGCAAAGGTCAGCAGCGCAGCCTGCATTCCCATATTGACATATTTTAGTTAGACTCCTGTGTATTTCTTTTTAGATCCTCAGCTCGGCTTGTCTTTCCGAACGCCGAACTAAGCATCAGGGGCTATTGTCTATGCGGTAACATTTTTATATGTCTTGAACATATACATCAAAGCCTGTTAACAGACTTGTACAGGCTTCCGTCAGCCCGCTCTTGGTGGACTGAACCTTTTGAATCAACGCACTCATAACAGTGCGGTATTCCTTGTCGATGGAGGCGCTGTTAAGCGCCTCCAGCAAATTGTCCGGCGCCTCCGGATTGACGGAGGTCGCCGGCGGCGTAGGCTTTCCCTTCTTATGAAGGCGCCGCCTGTCGGACTCGGGAACTATTGGTGGTTCCGGATTCGTGTCCGGCCCGGGGCCGGACTTAGATCCCTCTGGGGCTTTACCCCCTTTGGGCCTGGAATCCGGGAGGTCGCCTTGAGGCGCCTCTAGGACCACCTCCTCCAGGTTCGGTCCCCTTCGGGACCCCACCTCGGCGTCATCCGTAGGGAGAGGGGAGGAGGCCGTCGGAAGTGAAGCGCTGTTCACATCCAACGAATTCAGGGAGCCGCTCGACGAATCGCCGAGCTGAGCTCTGGGCGGACTGCATGATTAAATTCGGCGTTCGACATTGCCGAATAATAGAGGAGCGCCGTGAGTATTCGGGTAACCGGACACTTACGATTTTGCCAAGGGCTTGACCCTGGATGGCCATTCCTCCCCACCGTCTTCGGCATCGGAGGCATAGTCCGGCAGAAGGGTCTTCACCTTCTTGGACCCTCCGACCTGCCCAGTTGGGGTGGCCTTCCTTTTATTTCCTCCCCCCGTTGGAGGGGGAGAGGCTTCTTCTTCCTCCTCGTCATCTTCCGAGGCGGAGGGTGCGTCTGGGTTGTCGGGCAATGAATCCGACACCACCAAGCGCCGGGAACTCTTTCGAGTCCCCGTGGCCTTCTTCTTGGCCTTCTTCTCCGGCACCATGTGAGGTGCCGGAACCAGCAGCTTCATTAAACGAGCGTCCCCTGGGTCTTCGGGCAAAGGAGCCGGACAGTTGATCTGTCCGGCCTTCTTCTGCCAGTCCTGTTAAAGGGATAGGGGTTTAGATCCCGCATAGAATCAAATATATGGAAAACATATACCCTATAATGGGAAGAATTAGCTCAGGGCCAGATCGTGGAAGATCTTCAGCCATATTGATCTGTCCGGCCTTCTTCTGCCACTCCTGTTAAAGGGATAGGGGTTTAGATCCCGCATAGAATCAAATATATGGAAAACATATACCCTGTAATGGGAAGAATTAGCTCGGGGCCAGATCGTGGAAAACATATACCCGCGGTTGATGGAAGATCTTCGGGCAAAGGAGCGTCCGCTGGATCGTGGAAGACCCCAAGTGTCGCGGTTAATGGCACGGTTGGGTTACCCACTCCCGTATTGATGAGAATCCCGGAATAAGGGGACATGATCTCTGCTTTTACAAGACGTGCCAAGGAAACCGCCTCGCTAAACGCGCTGAGGTGGAACGGTAAAATGAATAAAGGCTTGGCCGTGGCATGATGTCACGCCGCCGAATGCGTCAGCAGATTAGATTTGTGCAAATATTATTCTCTCTACAGTGGCATGTGGAACTTATTTTTGTAGAGCCGGACACTATCCTTGTGTTCAAACATCTTCTATGAAGTATTCGGAGGAGGAACCCGCCTTGCAATGCTGAAGACAATTTGCGCGCCGGACTCGTTGTCATTGAAGCCTGGTTCAGGGGCTACTGAGGGAGTCCTGGATTAGGGGGTGTCCGGATGGCCGGACTATGACCTTTGGCCGGACTCCCAGACTATGAAGATACAAGATTGAAGACTCCGTCCTGTGTCCAGATAGGGACTTTCCTTGGCGTGGAAGGCAAGCTTGGCGATACGATATGAAGATCTCCTCCCATTGTAACCGACTCTGTGTAACCCTAGCCCTCTTCGGTGTCTATATAAACCGGAGAGTTTTAGTCCGTAGGACGAACAACAATCATACCATAGGCTAGCTTCTAGGGTTTAGCCTCTCTGATCTCGTGGTAGATCAACTCTTGTAATACCCATACCATCAATATTAATCAAGCAGGAGTAGGATTTTACCTCCACCGAGGGGGCCCGAACCTGGGTAAAAACATCGTGTCCCTTGTCTCCTGTTACCATCCGCCTAGAGGCACAGTTCGGGACCCCCTACCCGAGATCCGCTGGTTTTGACACCGACAATGACCAAAGGAAAATTTATACTCGGATCCATTGGATATCACAGCAGATATGAGAAAATTCACGTCAACAAAAAGATTTGGTATGTGAGCAAAAATCCATCAGAATTTGGGGAAAAGTGAAGCAAACCACCCCTGAGCAAGGTAAGTTGATCATCTGAAATTCTTGTTGGAACAATAAATAAAGGAAAAAAGGATACTTGAGTTGGAAATGGTGTCCTCAAATCATACTTGTTCCTTAAGCAACCAAATCTCGAGGACGAGATTTCTTTAAGGGGGGAAGGTTTGTAATAGCCTGGTTTTTGGCCCTTTCCTTTTTCTTTTGATTTATTTGGTTTTTGCTCTGTTTTCTTTTTGGAGTAGTTCCATGGTCTTGTCACCTGGGAAATCATCCTCATTCCCCCTCCCAAGTGTCTCATCATTCTCAAAACCTTGCCAAAGATCATGTCACTTCACTTCTTGACCAAACCCTAAACTCTTTTTTTCTAGGGAAAATTCCTTTTCATTAAAGGAATAACCCTATCTGCCCTAGGTTGTGAAGCAACCTATATTTCTGTCCATCCAAAAATTCCCAATTAATTCTCATAATTCATTTGGGTCATATGTTGCTCAAATATGCCAAAACTTTTCTGTCCTAGCTGAAGAATAATTCCCCAATAATTATTCTTCCTTTTTGCCCTGAATGGCACTTTGTGAAGGAAGTATCATTTATATTTTTCCTAATGGCTCCCAACCTTTTTGGGCATGATTATATGTCTAAAATAATTGCCTCGTGCACAATTTCAACTTTATTTGCCTAGCCAATCTTCCTTAGGGAATTTTCAAAGTTTTTGTCAAACAGAAAGCTTTGTGAAGGAAGTACTATCTAGGAGTGTCCAAATGAGTTGAACTTTTGCACACTCCTTAATGTGCTCATATTAACCCCTTCCACCCAATTGCATCCCCATCCAATCATCTGTGTGAGCACAGGAGCAAATCTTTGATTCTGGCAATATTTTCAGGTTGTGAAGCAAGTGCATTTTATATTGCTTCAAAAATTCTGATAATTTACCAAATCATTCTTACACCCAAAAAACATCTCTCCACCCAATTTGCTATCATTTCAATGAGCCATTTGATCACCAAAATTATTCCAAGTTTCTGGACAGAAATGATGTTTGTGAAGCAAGTGCCATTTTGGCTTGTCCATTTGGTATGATCTTTTTACAGCATCTTTATGTGTCCAAATAATAAAGCTTTGCCCAATCTTAGCCCAAGTTGATACTCTCTATGAGAGCATCATCATGATCTTCATTTCTGGACCAAAACTGCAGTTGTGAAGCAACTATATTCATTCTTGGTCCATTTCTCCTCAAACTCCCCAGGACTGTAGTCCTTCCTAGCCTGAACACCCCGGACATAACTCTTGACACGTAGCATCTCTCTGTTGATCACACTTAGTTGATAAATTTCATTACAGTAAACTTCAGAGCTCACTTACCATTTAACCAGAGCAGTTTTCACCGAGCTACAACTGTAGTTGAGAACTACCCTGGAAGAACTTACCCGTAGACAACAAGTTCCAGCCCATCTCCCCTGCTACATGCCAGTGCACATGGTGACCGCGTTAATGGCATCACTGTGCGCGTGCTTTGTGTGTAGTGGCCGCCTCCAGTGGTCATTTGTGCTTCGGCACCTCCTCCTCTCGTCGTCTTCGCGCTCATGAGCGTGTCCAGCAGCAAGCTCTCGTCGTTGTCGTTCCCCTGGACCCCTCTCCCCCTCCTCTGCTTCCTCACCGACGCTCGCTGCCATGTGACCACGGGCGAACAGTGGCCATTTGGCTCTGTTCATCGACGTCTTCTTCCTCCCCGTGCTCCGTGGGCTCCCTCTGTCCCGTGGGCTCCTCTCTGTGTCCCCCGTCGCCTTCCCCTGAGCTCGATCGCGTGCACACGCGTCCGCAGCACCGGCCACGCACCCACGGTGACGCCAGCGCGGCAGCTCCTCCCCGCAGCTATTTAGGCCCCTCCCCGCGGCTATTTAAGCCCCTCCCCGCGCGGTCCGAGCACTCCAACAGCTCCCTCTCCCTCCCAGCAACCTCCCCGAACCATCCGTTCGACTCAAGGAGCTCCTGAGACCCCCAATGACTGCCATGGCCGTCGCCCCTGCCCTCCTAAATCGACTCTTTGTCGAGCTCCTCCCCTCCCTATTTCAACTCCGGTGGAGTCCCTCAACTCTAGCGAACCCTGCCTCTCCTTGTCCTCCACCGTTGCCCCGACTCCATCACCACCCGAAGATCCCATCCGCCGCGGCCATAGCTCCGCCCTTCCCTTTGCTCTATGACGACCGTTCTGCCACAGACGGGTGCGGCTCCCTCCCCTGAGCACGCCGGTAGGTCAAGCGTCACGAGAGGTGGCCGGACTCGCCGGGAATCCGCGTTGGGACGCCGGCCCTGTCTCGGCATCGCGGGTGAGCGGGAGGAGGAAGAAGGAGGGAGTTGACAAAGCCAGACGGGCCCCATCTCCAGCACAAGCCCCACGCGTCAGCCTCTCAGTCGCTGACCTGGCCAGCCCAGCTGGATAAGTGATGGGCCCCACAGCCCGTGGGACCTGCCAGTCAGCGACCCAGAGGCCGGCCCCGCCCCATGCTGACGTGGATAAGTGGACACGGCTTTTGCCGCGTACGCTTTCATCCACCGAAAGCGTATTTCCCAGAGTGCGCGTTCTGTTTTTTGTTAAGGGCCTGTTTGTGATGATTATTATTACAAAGAGGTCCCTGGTAGGAAAACAACTATAACTTTTTCACCCATAGCTCCAAATCAGGTGATTCTAGAGCCCACTTCTTCGTTTCATCGAGCCTGTTCTGTTGGTCACACTTTCACCATGTTTTGACATTCTGAAAATGACCATTATGCCCTTGCCCTTACTAAGCCCCCTTCGAGAGAGTACAATTTCCGGCGATTCGTTCCGCGAGTTTCTCGCACTCTCTCATGGTGATTTCTTCCGCCCTAGGCAAGCCACACCCTCCATTTGCATCACTGTAATGCAGTGAGATGGTTTAAATTATTTGAACTTGTTTAAAATATTGCTTTAGCTACATGACTTCGTGCATGGCATTTTCTCGGAGTATTATTTTGATCTTATTGTTGCCATGCTATTGTTTGGATTACTACGAGTTATGCTTGAAGTTGATAAGTATCATGTTGCCATTGGAGTATTAGTGGTTGATATTATGATTGTTTTCAAGATGATATCTGTTATTATATTTGGGAGAATTACTTTGGATGTCATACTGCCTTTGGATTATTAGTGGTTAGTATGATTATTTTCATGATGCTAGTCGATGTTCTGTTGCTTGGAGTATTAATTTCGTAAATGATGTTTACGTGTGTATCTTAGCTGGATAGCTTTGTTCTGGTTATTGGAGTAGTAGAGTTATTGTTTTCAGATTCATCATGATAGAAATATTATGCTATATTTGGAGTATTTTGATATGAGGATATTATGCTCAGATTATTTGTTGCATATTGCTATGACTTGGATTATAGTTTGATAGTTGATATCGGAGTATCAGTTATCACAATTCTATTTCTGGGGATAAATTCCGTCATTAAGTTGGTCAGGTGCCACCGAACCAGGCTTTCTCCAGTGCAACCACATTTGCCTTTATGGGAAGGCCCTAATGCGATGCTATTGTCGTGTCTCTCGTCAATGCCTCCAACGAGGGAAGGTTATGGGCGCGCACTACCTTGATCAGGTAGGCGGACATAAGCCTTGTGTGCCTGTTGTTGTTGTTATGTGCGCATGTCCCCGTTTGGGACGGTTTATTGTTTTGGCCATGACGGTGGCCGTTGGTGTCTTTGGTAGACACGGGGCAACCTAGGACTAGCCCAATGGAGAGTGAGTCGGAGTGGCCGGGAGAGTGTCATGGCAGTAGATCGGTTTTGTTGGAACGCCGTTGGTCCACCCGAATGGGAGTGCGAAGCCATGGGTTCCGTGGTGTGGGTAAAGTGCGCTACCTCTGCAGAGTGTGTTTGTTTAAACTATCGATAGCCGCGTCCTCGGTCATGGGCATGGGTTCGTACTAGGTCACACCGTTCGATCAACACTCTCATGATGGAATGACTTATAGGTGATTTGTAAGTTGATAGTTTGAGCAGTGTAGATTGGCAGGATGTTGATGATGATGTTGGGGACCAAGTGTTGGTCATGGTAGAGATCGCCGGAAAGATCACCATTTGAGACCAAGTGTTGGTCATGGTAGTGATCGCCGGAAAGATCACCGTTTGAGACCAAGTGTTGGTCATGGTTGTGATCGCCGGAAAGATCACTGTTTAGTTACAAGGTAACCCAATCCACGACCATGAGGTTGGTCCGTTTGTGATCCGTGAATGAACACCATTTGGTTTTGATCACGAGGTGATCGAGATGGTATATTGCTTGGCTGGTTAGCCAAGAGAGATATGGTTATGGAGATCTGAGATGGTGATTTATCAGTATTGTAGTAGTTTCATGTCATGCTTAGTAGTTGTTGTTGTATCATGGTAGCTTTTAATTTAATTAACCTACTTAATGCTATGTTGTTGTCTTGCCTTGATGTTTTTGGTTGTTGTGAGCTTGCAAGTACATTCAATGTACTGACCTGGGGTGTCATGCCAGATTGCAGGTGATGTCGTGATTGCTTGATTGCTTGTCATGGTTTCTGTTCGTGCGAGCTAGATCGTGTCCCAACCAGAGTCCCTGCAGAGTGGAGTTCACTACCTTCATCGTTGTTCCGCTGCTAGAAGATTTCCGCTGCTACGAGTTGTTCTGTTGCTAGCATAGAGCAAGTGTAGTATCACAGGCGTAGTGTAGCCGTGCTGATGTGAACCTTTGTAACACTAGACCTTTGTATTTATCCTTTTTAATAAGAGCTGAGTTGTTCTATGTTAAGCAGTGTCGTATTCCAAAAGACTTCATCTCGATCTCTAGGCTGGAATACGGGGCGTTCCGGTTTCTCTGAGCCGGGGTGCCACACCTTGCAAGCAATGTGACTAATGAGTTAGTTCCGAGATGAAGCATTACGGAACGAGTAAAGAAACTTGCCGGTAACAAGATTGAACTAGGTATGAAGATACCAACGATCGAATCTCAGGCAAGTAACATACCAATGACAAAGGGAACAACATATGTTGTTGTGTAGTTTTGACCTATAAAGATCTTCGTAGAATATGTAGGAGCCAATATGAGCATCCAGGTTCCGCTATGGTTATTGATCGGAGATGTGTCTCGATCATGTCTACATAGTTCTCGAACCCGTAGGGTCCGCACGCTTAATGTTCGATGACGATTTGTATTATGAATTATGTGTTTTGGTGACCGAAGTTTGTTCGGAGTCCCGGATGAGACCACGGACCTGACGTTGAGTCTCTAAATGGTCGAAAGGTAAAGATTGATATATTGGAAGGTGGTATTCGGACACCGGAAGGGTTCCAGAGTGTAT